>NC_089252.1:88721776-89046062 GCF_963930625.1 Muntiacus reevesi
GTTTTTTTCCTTCCTGCTTTAGTAATGGAGGCAAGACACACACATCTACACACCATTGGTTCCCCTTCTATAAGTTTGTAGGGTCTGCTGGCCCACAACCCCAATGTTGACTGATGGTTGATACATGTGGGTGGAGTGAAGTGGGGTCATGTAGGACCATCTCTCATTTATGACACTGGGTTTGAAGATCCCTCCTCCAAGTATCTTTTCTGATCCTGACAGGTAGTTTTCAAAATGTCTGTAGCATTCCTGGACCCTTAATCACTCAAAGCTGTTGTTGAGATTCCAGCAGTGAGCAAACTACGGCATTTCTGCCTGCCCCTGTGAGCCAGCTCCAGCGCCACCCGCACCCCCGCCCTCTGACATGTGGGTTCCCAGCTGCGGCAGCCAGACCCTCATGTCTCTAGCCCTTCACCCCAGTCATGCCCTGCTCACCCCTTTCTGGTGCTCTGAAGGGGCGCCCAGGTCCCCTTGCCTGTCAAGCCTGTTCTGATCTCTCCAGCTTGAGTGGAGCCCTCCTGTCTTCGAATCTAGGAGATACCTGCATGTCTTTGACTCCCCACCCCCCTATGGCCCATGGCTCATTCTGAGGTGTGTGTATATGTGTGTGTGTGTGTCCCTTGGCAGGCTGGCACTAACTTGAGTGTCCCTAGGCATTTTCACATCACACCTCACTCCCAGTCCTAAACACTGAGGCTATGCTCTTGGTTGAATGGAGAAGCCAGTTTGTCAAAAGCCCATCAGACATCGCATCTTGAGAAAGCCATGCACCATTCCTAGGGGATTGCTTTTGTGGCTGGAGAGAGCACTGTGTTTGGAATGAGAAGACCATTTCCCACCCAGCCTGCCGGTTTTGTGACTCCGAATGAGCTGCCTTACTTCTGAGCCTCCGTTTGCACATCTGGGTAAGAGAAAGGATGAACGCCCCCATCACTGGGTGGGAAGAGTCAGTGAAAAACTTATGCACGAAGGCTTGTGACAAACTGTTAATTGCCTTTCTTGTGTAGGTTTTGATGTTAATGTCTCATGATGTGTTTTGGTCAAGTTAGTCTGGGGTTTTTTGTTTGGGTTTGGTTTTTTGTTTTTTAAGGTATTTGGCAAGTTTGGCTTGTCTTTTTTTAATCACACTCTGAAGTAGAGTCCAGAAAGCTTTTATCTTTTATGAAAATTCTTTTTTTTTTTCCTTTAGGATAAAACTAATGCATGCTCACTTTTAACAAATATCAACAATAATAATGGTAGCTGGCCGCATCCCCCATCACCTTTTTTATTCCTAAATGATTAGTAGGAAATAACAGTGTCTATGAATATCTGAAGATAGGCAAGAAAACTGGGCCAAAGTTGGGGCGAGGGGAGCAGGCCAAGAGCTGTACAGAAAGTAAGGGACACTGTGTTGGAACAAGGAGGCACCCGAGCAACGCGATATGCCTGGCGGAGAGGCACCGCCTAATCACAGGTGGGACGAGTAACAGTGATGCTGAGTACCACGTGTCTCGTCCACGTGTTTGATTCCGTCGACCATCGCGCTCCGTCGGCGTGGCTCCGCCTTCTTGACTCTGCTCGGGAGGTGGGGGTTTGAAGGCGGAGAGAACCCTGGGGGAGCCCCCTTGGACTTGCAAGAGTTTAGACCGCTCCCCCCACCCTCCGCCACCCCAATAAGAAGCTAAGTCGTCCCTCACCCGAACCGACAACTTTGCAGCGTCTTCCCGCCAAGAGGCAGAGGTGGTTGCCCCTGAAGAAGCTTCAGTGGAGGTTCGTGGTTTTACGGCTCATTCTTTGGCTCCTCCGTGTTGGGTGCTGCCTGCCCGAACGGCTGATGCCTCCTGGGGTCCTGTCGCGGAATTCTAGTCCGGGCGAGCATTGTTGCTGTTCACGCCTTCTGCTGGTCGGGGGGCTGGAGCTGGAGAATGTGGCGGCTTCTGAGAGTGGGAAAGTGGGTGTTACTGCGGTCTTCTCGGGATTTGGGCTTCCCCAGTGGCTGTTGCGAGTGTCGGCCCATGCGGAGCCCTCGGACGGGGCAGCCCTAGAGTGTCTTTCGGATGAGTCGGTCAAGGGGAAAGGGGTGTGGGGACCTCGGGGCCCAGGGAGCGGAGGAAAGGCATCCTTGGCGGCTGGTTGTAACATGGGCTGAGTTGCCTCGGTCGTGTCTGTCTCTTTGCAAACCCTGTGGACCATAACCCCCCAGGCTCCTCTGTCCATGGGATTCTCCAGGCAAGAGTACTGGAGTGGGGTGTCATGCACCTTCAGGGCTAGTTATAACATATGTTTGTTCTAATGAAGCCCTGTCGCCATTTCTTGTGTCCATTTCATTTTGTGTATTTCAGATTTTATAAAATTTTAAATCTCATGTTGCAGACGAAAAATACCTAGTGAGTTCCTAGATTGAGCTTGTTGGGGGACATAATGTATTCACCTGGGACCAAACACGGGTTTTAAAAGCAATTCGCAGGGGCTTCTCTGGCAGTCTGGTGGTTAAGACTCCACATTTCTAATGCAGGGGGTGCTGGGTTCGATCTCTGGTCAGGAAAGGAAGATCCCATATGTGGCAAGGTGCGACCAAAAAAAAAAAAAAAAAGCAGCTTGTGTTCAAAGTCTATTACAGTGACCGGCTTCTTATCTCCAGTTCTTAGAGATACTTTTTTCATTGCATGAACTTCAAAAGTACCTATGTTTAAAAGCTGTAGCAATTCTGAGGTTAATTTGTAGCAGAATAGGTAAAGAAAGCACTCAGCTCATCAGTTTATTTCCAAGTCACTACCTATGTGTAGCCCCTCAGCATCAACCCTGATGAAATAACCAGTGTGGTTTTCCTGAGATCCTTGCCGGCCTTCTCCCAGATAACTAGATGGAGTCGTTAAGAGACAATTAAGACCAGCTGTGCTTAGGGGACTCTAGTAAGGGATTGATGTAGAGAGATTCCAGGGTGGTGGATACTGAGCCCAGGGAAGAGTCCTCTCTCTCAGGCAGCTAGGTGGTGATGCATTGTTTCCTGAGCACAGTAGGACTCAAGGCAGTCTGGAGACCCTCTCCAAGGGCTGCCATTAGAGATTTCCAAGATTGGTACAAGTTAGGTCCTCTAGAGACTGGCAGTTATGTAATCCCATCTCTGTGAGCGCAAGTACAATGTCACTTTTTTTTTTTTTTTGAAACTTTTTCAGCTGTGTGCCAGATACAACAGGTGTGGACTTCCTTGGAAGATACATCTCCATTTACTTTTGTAGATGAATGGGCTTTCTAAATGTGTACTGGTCAACCTTTGATGATTCAAGAACAGCCTGTGAAGCAGTCGCTGACCTGAATCAGGGTCCTATCTGGTGACACTTATTTCATAGTGGGATCCTGAAGCTTAGAGGGGAAAGGTCCCTTGGTCAGGGTCACAGAGCTGCTGAACCTCAGAGCAGGATCTCTACCTCACTCCCCACATTCCACATCCAGTTTCTTTTTCCCTAGGCAATTTTAATTTTGCCGTTGTTTAAGTAACACATTCCTCTTCTCTACTCTGCCTTTATTTTCTGAAATCTGTTTATTCCAAACCTGAAATTTTCACTGAGAAAAAGCTTCGCAAATTAAGCAAAACACCAAATTAACTTCAGTGGTTTAAAATATTAGGAGTACAAAAAATATATTAGGAGTACAATGAGAGAGGGTCGCCATCAGCACCATTGCATGAGGACTGCTTCATTTCAAATGACAAGAAGATGAACTTAGATGATCTTAAAGAAAAAAAAACTAATAATGTAACTGGAAATTTGTGGAGAAATGGCTTCAGGGAGGGTTTGATCCAGGAGACCTATTGTGTTGGTTCTTATTTTTCTTTTGTCTTCATTCTTCAAAATTAAACTTACGTCCTCCAGTTTTAAGTCCAGAAATACAGACTTTTTCCTTACTTTCTCTCTGGCATCCCACTGAGTCCCAAGGTTGTGTACCATTGACTCTAACTGGTTCTCATTCTTATTCGGGAGTCAGTTATTGTGGACAATAAAGGGCTCAAGTAACACACCCATCCCTAATGCAGGAGTGAAGTTATGGTGGTGGCTCCCCAGACAAGGGGGTATTGATACTGGGTAACAAAACTCCAAAATATCCAGCTTCAGGTCCCAGTAGCTGGATGATGTAAGGCAAGTTACCTAAATGCAAAGCCTCCCTTTTTTCAGCTGCAGAGTGGAGATGATAAGGGCATTGCTCTGATTTTGTGAAGTGTTCTTGACTGTATTAGGATCAGTAACTTTTACTAATCAGCATAAACTTAGAAGCCAAAGAGCTGGGATTGGGTGATGCAGTGACTCCCAGTTGCAATAAGAATAAAGTCTTGATTCCTTGATTAACCCACGGGGAGCGAAGTCTCCAGCTCTTTGTGGATACCCTCCTGTTTCCTTTTCCCACTCCCATTGCCCCTCCCTGGAGGTGAGTGACCACCCAGGGGCCCTGACAGCACTCTCCGCCTCCCTCCCCCAGAGAGTCCTCCCCCGGAGTCTCCCATGGAGACTATGATTGTCACTTGAAAGTAGTCAGTGGCTTGTCACCAGTATTCAAAGGCTCTTTGGAGTGTAAAACTATCGGGGCTGAACACTAGGCCAGCCCACGGAGCATCTCCTAGGTGAAGGCCTGGTTGGTTCCGTGGATCTGGTTCCCCAGTGGAGGAGGGGGCTTGGCTCTGGCCTATAGTTGCAGTCCTCATCTCCGGTCAAGTCTAGGCCACTTGCCTTGCACGGTTTCCTACAGATGCCCAGGGAGAGTGTGCCAGGCATGGAATGGACTATATCCACCATCGGAAACAAGCCCCCGGGGCCCAGCTCATAGCCTGGGAGCAGTTGGCTTTGCCACTTGCACAGACTCTTAACAGTCCATGTCTAGGTTTTAAGGTAAGGTTGTTCTGTAGTAAATTCTTGTTTTGAAATGATGAGCTGCTGCTTGATTCAAAAAGCAGATTTTAATCCACAAAAGAACTTTCCTGAAAGTCAAGATTTACTTTCTGTGTTAAGGCTTAAGAGCTGCTCAAAGTAAAAATGTCCCTGACTTTATGTTAAGGGAAATTGGGAGGAGAATCAAAAATGTCAAAGAAACACAAATTTGGAAATCACCGGATGGGTGCTGAGACCCATCCTCTGCCGGCTGCCCCCTCCCCGTTCTCAAGGGTACTGCTCTCAAGCCTCCTGGTTCTAGCTTTCCATGCAGGTAGCAGGTTGCAGGGAGGGTCTTGCCAAAGGTGAAGTATGGAATATAATTCTTTCTAGTCAGGTTGGGGTTTGACTACTCACAGGCTAGAAATACTTCTTGCTTGAAGTGCTGGAGGTGAACTGAAGGATTAGACCCCAGCTGCAAATGTGCGCCTTATGTCTGAGAAATGAATCTGGGCAACTGTGCTCATCAGCTCCACTTGCAAGCCCACTTCCTTCTCTTTCTGCTGCCAAATTTCCTCTTGTGGAGCTGGTCTCTCTCTTATTGGAGTATTTCCCATGTGTTTGCTAAAGAGACATCAGCACCAATACATCTGCAAAGCCTCCAGGCTTTGAAGTACCCACAGGAAACTCGGCAAAGAGAAATCCAGAGTTACTTTGAGTCTCCCGGGTGGGTGGACATACTGTTTGTTTGGTTTGGTTTGAGAGCAGCTGGGGGCGAAGCCCAAATCCAGGGTGCTGGCACCACCGGAAATTAAAGTGTCTTCACTCTTCTTCTACCTGAGACAGGAGCTTTAAAATTTTTTTATGAATATTCAAAGGAATGAAAAATAAAAGCACACATTAAAAGGTGTTTAGTTTCCTCTTGTTCAAATGCGTTTGTGTTTTTAAAGTGTGTGTTTCTGGATTCATAACCTTTCAAATGTAGATAGCACGTAAGTGTTGACAAAGGGCGTTTGTGTACATTAGTTCAAGTCACCTTCGTAACAAATCAGTGTCGTTAGCATATTACCATTATTTTGCTAATGAGAGAAAGATGGAGAAACTTGCCCAGCGTTGCTTAGCCAGTGTGCGTGGTATCCTGCAGCCCTTTTGATGCCAGAGGGAGTGCTGTCGAACTGAGAGTCTCTTCTTCCAATTACTGGGGGAAAGTGGTCTGATATTGAGCTGTTTTCCCCTCCACATCACCCTCAAATTGTGGGGTAATCTCTTTCCTTGGGAGTGGAGGTCAGTCTTCATGGCTCCCCCAGATAAAATTAAAGAAATTATATAATTATCATAGTATGATTAATAATGTTTATGGAATTCTGTGCTGCAGTCTGTTGTAGATTACATTTGTGAATGTCACTCAGCCTCACAGGAGCCTTCCTCATCCAGTGAGGTGAGGTGACCAGCCTGCCTGAGGTCAGTAGAGCCAGAATTCAAATGTAGGCTCCTCCTCTCAGCCCCTCTCTTTGTATAGCCTGTACTGAGTACCTACTAATGCCAAGCCCTTTGTTTGCACTATCTCACTGACTCATCATCACCACCCCCATTTTATAGATAATGAAAGAGAGGTTCAGAGGTTTAGTCCTAAGACTTAGGAAGAATTGGAGCCAAGAGCCATCTGTAGAACCGGGTCTCAGAGTCTCTGCTTCATTCCATGCCCCCAAAGTGCCGTGGGTGCTTTCATTGCCCAAAACAGCTGAAGAGCAGCGTGGAAGGCAGACTCCAGAGGCTGGGCCACCCAGCACAAGAGGGGGTCCGCTTAGAGCCTGCCCCGAGCAGTGTCATAGAGGCGTTAGACACGGACGCTGATCCCCAGGGAGGCTAAGTCATTTGCACAAAGACACATCCACAAGTGAGGGCCGGCACCAGGATCTGAATAAAAAGTTTGTGCTGAAGGCCCTGGTCTAGGCAGTGGTCATGACTTGAACAACTTTGAACTTGAGAGAGTTCAGGATCCCGGTTTCCATTTCTGCCCCGTCTCTGTTACCTCTGAACCTTCCATCTCCCTCCATTCCTCCCTTCTCCTCCAGAAATGCAGAGAAACTACCACCTACTTCTCAGGAATTTTGCAAAGATTAATAGGATCATTTCAGAATAGTTTTTGGAGCGGCATATATGAAAGGTGCCATCCAGAAGAAGAAAGTAAAATAACAATAATAATTATTCTGTTTCAGTGTATTTAGGGAAATCTCCATAGGGGCAATTAAGAGAATACCGGCTTGTACTTGTGGAAAATTCACAAGTTAGTAAAATACCCGTGTCCCTGTGAGGCCGCTGGGTGGATGGTGGAATGGACAGGGCCGTGGTACCAGATCTAAACCACCCAGGCTTCTGTACAAAAATAACTTGCCTGCCCATCTCAGGCCCACAGAGACAGTGCTTTGCCTGACCGCAGCCTGGTTAATGCAGAGTGCTCACCCAGTTTTTTCCAAAAAGCTACATTCCCTGGTCATCCACAAAAGATAACTTGCTTTTGGAGGCTTCAGCGTCTGTCCTCTAATTAATTCCTACCCATTTACCACAGGGACAGCTCGGGGCCTCCACGCACTTCTCCCCATCTGCTGGTAGAAACTCTGTTTGTATTTAGTGGTGGGCCTGGCAGATAATGAGGTTTTGATGCCACAGAGCTCTTGAGGTGAGTTTATTCTGGGCTCTAAGGAGCCCTTGGCTGGTAACATCTGGTCTGTTCAGATGTCGCCCTCTCTCCATTCCGAGGGCCTGGGTTTGGTGGGTAAGATGTTCTCATTTATGACCGACTTGCCTTTGATCTTTGAGACTGGCTTTCTCACTTAAACACCTGGCCGCGCTTAGGCCCTGCACCAGTCCGCTCTCCTGCGCGCTGTTCCTTTTCTCCTGATGCACAGATGGCCGCCACACTGCGTGCGGCCGCAGCCACGGCCTGCTCAGCATCCCACACCAGAGGTTTTTTCCCTCTGACAGGACAGGATAACCTCTTAGGCAAACACTCGGGTTCTTTCCCATCTCTTACAACTTCGTTTTCTACTCCATAGCACCTCCCCCCCCCCACCAACTCCTCTCCACCTAAAGTGAGCAGAGGCTGGACCCTTAGAGTAGGGCTTCTCTTATCGTCTGGGCATCTGATCACAACAGCGATTCTGATCCATGAACCAGGGGTGGGCCTCAGATTCTGATTTTTGATGGACTCTCAGATGATGTTGATGTGTTTGGTCCATGAACCACATGTTGAACAGAAAAGTCTGGAATATTCTCCACTCTGGCCTCCCCCCGTCATGTTCCTATCTCTTCTCTTTTCTCATCACAAACTTAACTGCCTTATATTCTGTTCCCATAGAAGCACCTTCCTGCCCCCTTATGAATATTTCATACTCAAGTGATAATAGCTGGTAGATAAACAGAGTGTAGAATCAGAAGTCTGTATCTTAGGAAGCAAGGTGTAGATCTATGCTGTAATGAGTCTATGAGAATCACATTTCCAATTGGTGAGTCATTATTGTCTTTAATATATCCTGACACTATTCTATCTCAATCAGTTCAGTTGCTCAGTCATGTCCAGCTCTTTCCAACCCCATGGACTGCAGCACACCAGACTTTCCTGTCCATCATCAACTCCCAGAGCTTGTTCAAACTCATGTCCATTGAGTCGGTGATACCATCCAACCCTCTCATCCTTTGTTGTCCTTTCTCCTCCTGCCTTCAGTCTTTCCCAGCATCAGGGTATTTTCCAATGAGTCTGTTCTTTGCATCAGGTCGCCAAAGTACTGAAGTTTCAGCATCAGTCCTTCCAATGAATATTCAGGACTGATTTCCTTTAGGATTGACTGGTGTGATCTCCTTGCGGTCCAAGGGACTCTGAAGAATCTTCTCCAACACCACAGTTCAAAAGCATCAATTCTTTGGCTCTCAGCTTTCTTTATGGTCCAACTCTCACACCCATACATGACTACTGGAAAAACTACAGCTTTGACTAGATGGACCTTTGTTGGCAAAGTAATGTCTGTGCTTTTTAATATGCTGTCTAGGTTGGTCATAGCTTTTTTTCCAAGGAGCAACTGTCTTTTAATTTCATGGCTGCAGTCACCATCTGCAGTGATTTTGGAGCCCAAAAAAGAAAGTCAAAGCCCAAAAAAAATGTTTCCATTGTTTCCCCATCTGTTTGCCATGAAGTGATGGGTCCGGATGCCATGATCTTAATTTGAAGAAGTTTTACAGAAGTCACTTTATTGGCAGTATAAAATTATAAATCTGGAAACATAATTAAAGCATTGTCATTACAACTGGATTTAGGCTTTTCTTAAATAGGCATGTTAAAATGTCCATGCACATGTCATTCTAAATGAGTGTAAACACTTGAAATCTACTGAAACAGTGGCTGTCGCAAGGAAGGAAGCTCCTTTATATTATGTTTAAATGGCTTCTTAGGATTCTTACATTGATATATTCGACAGACATGGAGCTGAAAATTCAAGTCACCTATATTCATACCCTGGTTCCATGGTTTTCTCCACATTGTTAAACTTTGGCTTTCCACATGTGTATAATAGGCATAGCTATCATTATTATTTATTATTTTATTATTATTTATTATAATGGTTAAATATGGGGCTCTGTAGACTACCTCTGTCCCTAGGACAGCCCTAGAAAACTGCCTAATGACTGATGGTCATGGATACCCATCACTGAAAACCAACCAGCCTTTATCACTGGACAGGCCCTAGAGGCCAGGCTGTGCAGACATGCCCCTTTCCTTTCTGGATTGCAGGTTGGCCCACGATGGATGAGGAGGGTACCTGGGAGGGGCTGGTTCAGCCAGGACCGTGAGTGTTTGCTCTCTGGGGTTTGAAGGCACTGCTCCTGACTGTCTGGTATGAAAGGATTTCAGTTTCTAACTGGTCCGTCCCCACTTGGCCTGTGGGAATCCTGAGTGTGTCTGAGATTGCACAGCCAGTGAGTGGCGGCCCAGGGTGTCTCACTCTGGAGCCCGTGGCCTTACCCACCGAACAGCCCTCCCCAACAGAACATGAAATAAGGCGTGTGAAAGTGTTTCCTGTAGCCTCTGGCGTGTGGCCGGTGGGTACTCGGTAAATCTGAGTGTTCCTCGTCCTTTGTCTACGCTTGGTTCCTGCCTGGAGCTCCATGGAGTCCAGCGCTGGCCTCGTATTTGGGGCTGGGAGGGTGGACGCGGCTGCCACCTCTGACCTCCGTGTTACCCAGCAGAGCCTGGCTGGGGCTGTGACTCATGGTTTCCAACTCTCCTGGCTGCCCCACGGTGCACAGGAGTTTTCTAGCTACAGGTTGGTGAAGTATTCCAGGGCAGGATGTTTACATCCCCTGGAGGAATGGGCACAGAATCAAGCCAGCCCTTGCTTGGCAACCCCTGGCTGTTCTTTCCAGCCTAAGGCGCCCTGCCAAGCCTTCTCAGGAGAGGCAAACATAACAAGTGCTGGTGTGCTTCCATTTTATATAGAACATAATAAAAGTTTTCAGGATGATTTATTGTCCTAAACAAGAAGATACAATGGGCGCCATCCATTATTCAACATGCTAATGATAACCTTTACTCTCTTGTCGAGGATGATCTGAGGTAGTGTTCAGCGGAAGTACAGAGAATACAGGGAACACACACGCACATAATCCAATGACATTTCATGCCGTGACAGTTGGAAAATTAATTGTGGAACCAGGGGATTTAAAACCAAAGGGAAGGGTATTTGTCCACGTTTGCAACTTTCTGAACGTCGTTAAAATTAAAAGGATTTTTAAAATTTTAGGTGATTGACTTGGAAGTGTCCCCCCACACAAAGTGAGCATTGAGAACTCATTGAATGCTTTCTTGTGATGTTGTGTTTTTTTGCTCTCTTGTGATTTTTAGAAAGTATATTTCTTCCAACTGACGTTATTCAAGCCATATGGAGAAGAGGGCCAGAACTGTATCATTTCTCGAGATGCTCGTTCGTGGCCGAGTTAACACCTATGCGTGGGGGGTGAGGATGGTGACCTGGCATTCCGCTGTCCCCTTTACAGGGGAGAAACTGAGTGCTTTTCCCCTGAGAATTACAGTTCACTGGAAAACAGAAAACTTGATTTTGGCTCCAGATGTTTTTGATAGATGGGCAGAATCTTCCCTTTCTGATGCATGGGGACTTTTTTTCCCCAAGTCAAGAGGAAAAGGTGATCAAACTTATCTCCCATGGAGCTCAGTGAGGCTATGTATGTTTCAGGGGATATCAGTAAAAATTAAATCAGTACAGACAGCTTATTTAGATGAATACCATAACTCAGGTATTGATATCACCAGCGATAAGTTCATTTCTGAATTTCCTCTTTATTTGAAGCTTTTTCACTAGTTTGTGGACTGGAAGAGTCTTCTGATAGAGAGGAGAGCCTGGAGAGAGTTGAGAGCTAGGCTTCGGATGCCTCTTTCTGTCTTTCAGGGGACTATTTATTTAAGAAATTTGATAAATAAACAAAAGCAAACACTTTTGCTGATTCCCTTAAATGGTTTTTTGGCTATTAAAATGAAAGCATCCCTAAAAAATCTTAATGCCCTCAGCGATTCTCCAAAAATTTCCTCCATCGTGATTTTTAGATTTATGAGTAATAACAGAAGGCAGCATTTTTCAGTTCTGAATCATAGCAGAACAAGCTGTGTTTGGGAGCAGTCAGGACTTGGGCTCCAGAGTAGGTTGGCTGGGTGACCTAGACAAGCTGGTTAACCTCAGCTGGGTTATAATTCCACTGTAAGGCCTGAAAGACTGTTGGTCATTTTAAGATTGAAATAAAGCAACATAGGTAAAGTATCTAGTACAGTCTCTAGGACAAAGGAATCCTTCAAGAAATATTGCCCTTCCATTTCCCTCTGCCTTCCTCCCACCCCTCCAGATTGCTTAAATATATGTCAAAGTTAAAAAAAAAATACACAGCTTAATGAAACTTTCTCAAATATTTCATAGTCATATGCTTAGTATTAACAAAAGAAAGTCTATTTTTATTTGTTCATCCCTTTAATAAATGTTGATTGAGTGCCTATTATGTGTAGGTGCCAGGAACAGTTGCCTTCTACTCAGAAGCTGGTGCAACCCAGTTATGCAAGCCCTCAAGTCAAATTTTAAAGGTTTCTCCAGGAGGTAAAAATGGCTCAGGGCGATGCTACTAAAACCAACTGGTTATAAAGTTGAACCACTGGGTCTCATTCTAGAGTTTTCCAAAAGATAGCTCTAAAACTATGTTCTTCTTTATTAAGGGATTTCTGAAATTCTTTAGGCTTCTCTCCACCACTGCCTGCTTGTAATATCATGTTTAGGATTATTCTGAAGGATTCTGAGACTTTCCACAACTATGTCTATTTCAAGTCTGTTCTCGGAAGATGGAACTCTACAGAAGGCAGTTCACATGATTTTTTAGTCCGAATCTATAAATAATTGGTGTATCCATTTTAGCCCCCCAAACTCCCATCTGGTTCTCTGTTCACACGAGGCACTAGGCCGAAAACTTGGAAGGGTAATAATATCTCAAGATGCATAAATATCATAGGATAATTGCAATGATAGTAGATGCTCCTTGCCTCTGATTTTTTTGAGGACTGGAGCTTGGGCTTTCCCAAGGTAATTAACTCGAGATCAGCAAGCTGGACTGGGGGGAGCATCACTTGGAGGAAGGCAGTTATTTCGTCTTCCCTGTTCATTTGTCCTGTGTGCCTTCAGGCATCCAGACTCCTGATTCAGAATCAAGAAGGCTTGACCTGGTCCTTGCTCCTATGCAGACTTTTTCTAATTCCTGCCTGTTAGAGAGGCAGAAGAACACAGCTTGTTTGGGGGATCCCAGATGGAGTTTGCAGAATGGATATTAGAAAAAGCATCTCGTGTGACTGGTAAACTGAGAAATTTAAATTGGAACAGCAATGAAAAAAAACATACAGGTTGGGAGGTGGGGTGGGGGTGAGGCAACCCATGAAGTCTCTTTTGCATCTGTAAAGAGTCATTTTGTAGAGTGATCTGCACTTTAAGAATTCCTAATGGGTACAGTCAGTTCAGAGTCTAAGCTCAATGTGTTGGAGTCTCTGATCATGTTCTTCTGATTCAGGGGGGGTGGGAGGGGAAACAATAACAGACACACAAACACACACTCAAAAGATGGGGAAAATGTGAACACCAGGCATGTCCCTGCTGGTCTGGGGATGACAGCTGAGAGAAGAACGTTCCAAGTGCAGGGACAGAAGCAAGAATAGCCCCCCAACAGGAGAGGGAAGGAGGGTCAGCAAAGGTAAGTTTGTGAGCCAAACAGAGGTGGGGGAGGGGAGGGGCTGAGCGAATCGGGAGCAGAAACCCAGCAAACCCAACCTGCCATGATTTATTGCAGATATTTAATTTGAAATTGTGATCCCTACAATTACTGAAAATGGAGCAGCTAAAAAGGAAAGCAGTTTCATTGTGACAGGGCAGGAAGAACCCGAGACGTATTTGACATTCGAATTCCTTTTTATAAAATTGCCTTTGTTCCAAAGTTCCCCTTTTGGATCTGGTGAGATGCATATTAATTTTGCTTCCTTCATCATGAATCACTGTGTGCTCTCTGTCTTCCTGGTGGAGAGAAAAGGAGCATCCAGCAATGGAAGACCACCTGGCACCAGCAGCTCAGACGTGTCCTCATCTGAGGACAGGATCCTCAGGAGTGACGAGAAAAGAAGTGAGGCAGCCTGGGAGGGAGGTGGGATGTGACCAAGGAATTCCTGGAAGGGGAAAGTTGGAGGTGGATCGCTCTGTTAGGTCTTAGACTTTTTGTCATGAAAGAGGGTAGGGCATTACTTTAGTAAAAAACCCCCGCTGTCCCATCCTGTAAGCTCATTTTATTTACCCCAAACTTTCCTCCCCCCAGCCCCCGCCCCAGTAAAAACCAACCTAGAATTGAAACCATCTTTTCCTTGAAGGGTCCTCCTGACAGTGACTGGCAGTGGCAGTCACAGAACTAGCAAGTTCTCATGAAATCGTTTAATTCAGACCCATTCACCATGTACATTCTCTCTGTGGGTGGAAAGAAACCTGGAGAAGAGAGAGGAAACACGGCTTAAAGCCTCCAGAAATTGGCAGGCAAACTTCCGGAAGGAGGCTCCTCCAAGGAATCTTCTTGAATTAAACCTGGATCTGAATTACATTTGTTAATGATCAGGCTTAAAAGTGGGGTTGGGTTTCCTTGTATCTTACTGTAGATATGGGTCCAGACACTTTGGAGGGGGGGTGCAGTTAAAGATGAAAAGGAAGAAATAAGTCACCATGAGAACACAGAGCCGAAAATTCCAGGCCACAACTCTATTTAGACTAGTCTATTCTGATTGCCTTCCCAAATATATAATGGCTTGCTGCTTCCTAAATATTGTACTATGCAGTAATAGTCACTGCATGAGAACAGAAATGAGTTTAAAGAAATATTTGTCTCTGAGGTTTGTGTGGCTGTTCGCGTATTCTCTCAGTGTCCAGTCATTAACAGACTGCACTGAAACAGCTTTTTATTTACATTTTTTGAGACACACACTTGGTGTGGTTAATGATAGGTGATTTTTAATCCCATATCTATCTTTAAAATACTGAAGAGGCAGTCCAGAGTTTTTCCATCCATAAATGGTGGTCATAAACTACCATAAGATGGCACTGTAACATAAATTATGGGAAGAGTCAACTATATGGTATAAGGACTGAAAGAATGAAAAGTCGAGCACCACATTTGCAGGTGAGCAGACGGGAATTATTCCCAAAGAGCTGCATTAACTAGGAGACTAAAAGCAAGTTATACTCACATTGGATTTTAATCAGGGAGATGCTATCCAGGAATTCAATGCAGAAATGCAGACAAGCCCTTTTATATTTTCAGAGAAAATGAATTCCAATGTAACCTGAAAGAAAGGATTTCGAAAAATACTAAGAAAGAGAAATCAGTCTGCCACTGCAGGTACACAAAAATGGCAAAGTATTTTTCACTCTTAATTCTGTCTCAGGAATATAATAACTAAGTTCAGAATGAAAAGCTTGTTGAACTATTTTCCCGTTCTTCTGACTTCCCTGACATCCCAGGAAGGGGAGAGAGGCAATGTTAGTGAAGTGGCCAGCCCCACAGGGCCTGGCTGTAGAGTGTGAATGCTGGTGTCAGCACATTTATCCTCTTGGTGTTGTTTTTTTTTTTTTAAGCAAAGCAGGCATTGCCTTTTACAGATGGGCACTGGGGAATAAAAGTATTCTGGGATATTGATGCAGCAGGCATCGTTTGTTGTGGGGTTCTTTTTTTCTTTTTCTTTTTTGGCCATGCTCTCTTTGAGAAGGACTCAGTCAGTGCTGCCTCTGCCAAAGTGGCCCTTGTTTAGTAGCAGTCCCTTAGAGGAAAGAGGGATGGAGAACGTCATCCAGATTCCTTTGTAGGGGCTCTATAGCTTCAGATGTCGTTGAAAACGGCAGTCCCACCAGTGTGTTCTCTGGCTCACAGGAAAGCTCTTAAAAGAAGAAAAAATAAATCCGTTTCTTGGAGATCTCAGGCTATTGTGATATCAAGTGAGTACTCTCTTTGGCTTGGCATCAGAACAGGTACATGCTCCTCTCTGCTCAGCAAGCAGGTATCCAGGTCTCATTCAATAGTGTACACTCAGGAGTGAGGTATCGAATGCTGCCGGAACCACGAGATGGTTTTCGGAAGCGCTTAGCATCCCTGCAAACAGCGGACTACATTTGGCTGAGAAGAGATCATTGGGGAGCCTGGCTTTATGTAGAACATTAGGCTCTTAATGATTTTTTCCCCCATTCCAGTAGAGGAAAATAGGGGGAACACCAGGGAACTGACAACATTGGTCAAAGATCAGTCAGAGGTGTGTCATAGGGGATGTTGTAGTCTAGAAAGCCCACGCCTGTTAATGTGGTCTCTGAAGCCCACTGAGCCCAACTTGTTAGCAGATACAAAAACAGATGGTCTTCTCTCTGGTGAGGTAAGCCTCCTCTTGGGGGAAGACAGGCTTGGCTGGTCCTCCTGGTAAGTAAGCCAGAAGAGTCTGCGGAACAGACATGGAGTCATGAGCAGTCTCACTCTAGCAAGTAGACTTGAGGACAGTTGCAACCTCTCACCTCCCTTGTAAAATAGCTGTGGTATTAAGATGTCTGTTTTTCGGAGTATGCAGAACATTAATGGAGGTTTGTCTGGGGATGGAGCGAAGGGAAAGTACGTGGCTCCTAATACACTGGTGTCCTCTGTTTCTATTGGCAAAAGTCTGTTGTGAAATCTAATGCCTGCTTTGTTCATCTGATTACCTGCTTGGTTAAGAATACTGATTTATCCCTCCCAACTCCTGCTAATTGTCTTCATAAATATTATTTTGGAAATACTGTTTTTGAGACCTCCCCCGCTTTTCTTCCAACAGGATACATTTTTTTTTTCTCAAATGGGCAGAGTTTTTTTTACAGCTTTGTTCATAATTATGTGAAAGTTGATATTTAAGGATCTCAATCCCTTTTCTGAAACCCTTGGCGCCAGAAAATAGGATTGGGGGGATTTTATAAAGGTACTGTGGAGTGTGGACCATACATCATGTACCCAATAACTGGTACGTTAATATTTCTGCAGTGAAATGTGTGGATGTTCAGGTTAATGGTCTAAATAAACTCCATAAAGGTCCTATATCAGGTCAGGTTTTTGCCAACATTGAGTTAATTAAAAAAATAGAACTTAGAGTTTCTGAATTATGAATAAGGGAATGCAGGTCTGTCTTCATATTATGTAAGTGTCTTTATATTTCAGAAGAAATACAATGTGAAAGTTATATTCAAAATCTATGGATTACATAAAAAGGTGGACTTTGATGTTTGGCTTTGAAATGGTCTCTATGCATAATTTCTTACATATCCATTGCTTTCTACTTGTCCCTTCTTCCAGACTAATCAGAACCTCCAGCTACAAGGTTGCAAACTCCTGTGTTTAAGGAGACCACAGAGATACTGTGAACTGGGTGGGTTGGTGTTGACAACCGGGAATGATGAGGACCTGGGTGCAGGACAGCCTGCAGTGTCCGAAGGAAGCATCACACCAGGCAGCCCCTGATGTCTGCTGCCAAGGGGGAGAGGATCCCAGGTCATGCACTTCATCAGGATAAATCAGGGGGAAAATGTGTATGAAATACTGTCAATTTTTAAATGTTAGCGATTCAGATTTTCAAACTTTCCATGCAAAACGTATCACTTGCACTGTTTTCACTAGCACTCAAAGTCATTTATATTGCAAAGGTGGGGGGGACAATTCAAAACTCCATATATATTCCTTATCTTCCTCACCCACCCCAAATTTTTTCTCCCTGCTTTTTAGTGGTGGTTTTCATTTCCAGTGTGGCTTTGAGGGCCTCTTACTCAACCTTGACACCCATGGCCGTGTATTTAAATTGTGCATTGGATACAATAAAATCACCTCTTTTGCCTAGACCTTGTATTATTCATGTTATCCCACTCATTAGCTATTGAGGGCCTCAGTCCTGGGATGCCCTTATGCTCCCCTATTTTCTCCTTTCCTACACTTGTCCATCTCTCCAAACAGCCACTCAGATTATGCCTCTGCATATTGTCCTGTCTCCACATTCTCATTTTTACAAATTGTAGTATAATTGACATGTAACAGTATATATTTCTTTCAGATGTACAGCACGGTTGAATATTTGTGTCTACTGCAAAATAATCCCCACAATGTTGAGTTAACATCCCTTACCATACATATTTAGAAAATTTTTTTTCTTACAATTTTTAAGATTTTTCTCTCAACAACTTTTGAATATGCAATACAGTATTATTAACTGTAGTGGCTATGGTATGGGCCTCTCAGATGGCGCTAGTGGTAAAAATCCCACGTGCCAGTGTAGGAGACATAAGAGACGTGGGTTTGATCCCTGGATCGGGAAGATCCCCTGGAGGAGGGCATGGCAACCCACTCCAGTATTCTTTCCTGGAGAATCATACATTACATCCTCATGACTTATTTATTTTATAACTGGAGATTTATACCTTTTGACTCCTTTTCCCATTTTGCCTAATCCCAGTCCTCTGCGAGAGGCAACCACTGATCTGTTCTCTGTATCTGTTTATTTCTTTTTCCTTTTTCTAATTCCAGATACAAGTAAGATCAAATGGTACTTGTCTTGTCTTTTTCTGTTAAACATTTCACTTAACAGAATGCCCCCAAAGTCCATCATCCATATTGCTGCAAGTGGCAAGAATTCATTTTTTATGGCTGAATAATATTCCATTTTATATATGTACTACATCTTCTTTATCCATTCATCTATCAGTGAACACTTAGGCTGTTTCCATCTCTTGGCTATTGTAAATAATGCTGCGGTAAACTTGGGGGTGCGTGTATCTTTTCAAATTAAGTTTTTCTTTTTTGCAGATAAATACCCGGAAGTGTAATTGCTGGGTCCTTTTGTTTTTAATTTGGAGGAACGTCCATACTGTTTTCCGTAGTGGTTGCACCAATTTACATTTCCACCGATAGTGTACAAGGGTTCCCTTCCCTCCAGAATCTTGCCAACCCTTGTTACCTCCTGTCTCTTTGATAATAGGAGTTCTCTAGCAGGTGTAAAGTGATACCTCACTGTGATTTTAACTTATATTTCCCTGATAATTAATGACATTGAGATTCTTTCATGGACCTGTTAGCCATCTATATGCCTTCTTTGGAAAAATGTTTCCTTAGATCTTCTACCCGTTTCTAAATTAAATTGTTTGTTATTAAGTTGTGCTAGTTCTTTATATATGTTGGATGTTAACCCCTTAACAGATAAATGTTTTGTACATAGTGTCTCCATTCAGTAGGTTGTCTTTTTATTTTGTTGATACTGATAAGTTCTTTTGCTGTGCAAAATCTTCATCCATTTTTAATCTGACCCAACAGAAATAAACCAAACCCCTAAGTAACAAATCCTGTGGACTTTTTCTGATTTTCTTTTTTTTTTTTTTTGAGTTTAAAAAGTCAAACTGTAATTTTTTTTAGTTAACTTTTATTGGAATATAGTTGATTTACAATGTATGTTAGTTTCAGGTGTATAGCAGAGTGAATCCATATACATATACATACACACACATTCTTTTTTAGATTCTTTTCCCATATAGATCATTACAGAGTATTGAGTGGAATTCCCTCTGCTATGTAGTAGGTCCTTACTGGTTTTCTGTTTTGTATATAGCAGTGTATATATGTCAGTCCCAGAGTCCCAGTTTATCCCTCACCCTCTCCCAGTTTATCCCTCATCCCACCCTACCCCTTTCTGTCTGAACTGACTTCATTGTTTACAGCCTCTGAAGCCCCCTTCTCCCTGGCGGCGGTGTCGCTGCGTGCCTGGGGTTCCCTCCTTCCCCGTGTCTTCAGTCACCATTCTCCAGGGTTCTCCCGGTACTCACAGCCACTTTGTTCTTGGCTGAAACCTGAACGGGATCTCCAGCCCAGCCATTCCACAATCTAGACTTTGAGACTTGGCTTCTCTTCAGATATAAAGCCTCAGCTACCAGTTGGGTATTCCACAGGCGACTCAAACTCAACCTTTCCAAAAGAGAACCTCACACATTCCTTTCTAATCAACTCCAGATCCTCTTCCTCATCTCCATCTTCCTGTCCGGGAATTAAAACCAGTCATCTGTGACCCGACGCACTTAGCATCCCAGTAGTCACTGACATGAGTAGGGTCCATCTTCCTCCCGGTTCTTTTTCAGCCACACTGTCAGTGCCTTTCTTATCTTCATTACCACTATCTGCACTCTTGGGCTCTCACCCCACTAGCCTGTCCTGGGAAATTGGAGGTGATAGTTTCTAAAGCCTAACAACCGCCTTGGTGTTCACTTGATTGTCCAGTGGCTTCTCCAAAAATTGATTCTTATTTCCAAGCTGTTAAGACTATCAAGAACCCTAACCCAAATGATTTTCAGTCCGACTGACCATGAGTACCATTAGTATACAGCATACATTTGGTAAACCAGACTGGATTTTGAAACTGTCTGATTCCTCTGGAAGGAAATGTGCTCTTCATTATCTACATTGAAGGCTTGCTTACTGCCCAGAGGCTAAGGTACAGTTGTTACAGTTTGACCAATTCATGGATGGTGCCACACAATGTAAACGTTTTTACCATCTTCATTTCAACTTCCTTCTACATGTTCTGCCTTGTAGGTACTCCTGGTGATAAAATGGAAGAAGAGGAGTTCATGGCCTCTGAATATATTTAAAACCCTTTTTATTGTACTAATTATTTCCTGAGCAAGTGCTAAATAGCTGTGAAACTTGGCCAAATAAAAATAACCTGTGCGTCTAAGAGTCAGCAAATTAGTAATAGATTCTGAATACACTGAGCTATGGTAGCAGGAAAAGTCAAGGTTAAATCTTCCACCAATAGTTACCAGCAGCGTCTCATAGGGCCATGAAAACTAAAAAATAGTTAAAAATGGGACACTTACTGAACCAGGTTTTGCATCGAATATATGTTTCATTCAAAAACCCCAAGGTGATTGTTCTTATTCGTTGTCTTTTGGAAAATTTTTCTGGCTCTCAGTTTTGCAGTGTAATTTGTTAGAAGATGCTATTGGTGTGTTGTGAGAGACATGGTAGTTTTTTCCATTGGCTCTCACTAGAAAGATTATCTAAGTCCCTTTTATTTTGTCAATACTCATGCATAGCAATTTAAGCATTTATTTTGGTTCTTAAGTCTGTTCATGATATAATATCAAGGAAAGTGCTTTTTCCCCTCTCTGTTATCACTGAAGACAGATGAAGGTTCATGTACTGCCTAGGAAGTTTGTTTTCTGGTGGAGGGTAGTGATGCCTCCCAGCACTGGGTTAAGAAAGCATTTTGTGGAATCCATGCTGAGTATCTTGTTCTACTCTGGAGAGAGAATGGAGAAATACTGCTTCCTTTCTCCTCTGAGCTTATCAGTAAGGTCCAAACCCAATGATAAAATTTGGAGGAGAAGGTTAATTCATCTTTCCCCATACAATTGGAGTTGAATAACCAGACTTCTTAACTAAACAGGTTCTCTCTTTTCAAAGTGGGCAAATGTATCCTAGCTTTCAAAGTTCAAATTCCAACTCAGGTAATTGGAAATTGTCACATGCCCTCCAAAAGTTATTTTGTTTCTTGAAATATTATTAATGCCATGTTCAGATACTTTAACATCCGCCAACACAACCACTGTGGATTGGGAAGTTATGATAATCGAGAGAAAAAACTAGAATGTTTTCACTTCACAATGAAACACGGACATTGGGGTATATGAAGACTTCCCATCATGTACTGCTCTACGTAGAGTTTCCAGGTCGCTGAATGATGTTCACATTTCAGTGCAAGTTGAGGTTTGTAGCCATGGTGCTAGTGGATGACTGTAAGCTATGGTTAGTTATATAGGTGACAGAAGCAAGTGTCAAGAGAATGTACTAAACAGCTGAGGCTTTTGAAATTGTCCCATGCCAAGTTTATATCCCCACATTTCTGCACTTAGAGCTGTGTGGCTGAAATAGATGATTCCAACATTATTCTGCAAAGATAAGTTCCAGTATCTCCCACACCCCAAGGATGTGTGGCACACTTCAGCATGCCCAAGGGTTGCTGCAACACATCGGATCAGCAGCTCCTAAATGCCTGCCCGTAACTGAGACTTTTAAGACCTGGCATTTGAAGATTATTCTATGTATCAATAGAAAATGTTTGTCAGCTCAAAGATACATCACTGTCTGAATCCCATCTAGGTAGCCAAAATTTTACCTCTTTTCTTGATCACATTTTTCTTCAGACATCACCAGGGTAATATGAATAGAGATAGGCAATTTTGAAACACACTTCAAACGCCTGGTTTTAGACAAGACATCTTCTCTTACTTTTCAAACTCATTGATCCTCACTATGACACATCACATCTGGTCACGTCTTTCCTGTTCTGTTTATGTAACATAGCATGGTGTCAAGTGGAACTGTATTCTGGCACAATCATCAGCCAAAGAGATCACAAACGTTATTTCTGAGAACTGCAATAGAAGTGTCAGTGTATTTTAAATTTTGTTCATGAATTTTTTTTCCAAAAATAGAGGTATTGATTCTAAAAGCTCGTACTTTTAAAATTTATTGTTCAAAAAATCACTGTGTCGGCAAACTGGAGGGCAAAGAGTTTAGTTGCTCAAGTGAGCAAATACTTATTGAATGGTTACTTTATGCCAGACAGTCTGGTACCATATTCATTCGGGGCTCCGCAGGAGTGAGAGAAAGTTTATCAGTAGAAACTTAGTAGAAACTAAGTTAACTACATCAAGCACCCAGTTCAATAAACGGGAGTTGTGTGCTGACCGCTGCATATACTGATGACTCCCCAGTTTATGTCTCTAGCTCTCATTTCTCCCTTCTACCCCAGAATCAGTGTATCTCCCTATGTTCCAGTGTCTTCAGGGGGTTGCTCCTTAAGCAGCTTAGACTTACGTGTCCAAAAGGTGGAACAAAGATGGCCAGGGCCTGGGAGGAGGGGAAATGGGGCATTCATGTTGAGTGGGTACAAAGTTTGTGTTTGGAATGATGGAGAAGTTTGGGAAATGGATGTTGGTGATGGTTACAGCATTGTGAATAGACTGCTAACTTCAACACTTAAAAATGGTTGCAACGGTAAATATTATGTTTTTCTATTTTACTGCAATACAAAGAGTCCACATCCAATACCAACCTCAGTTTCCACTCCCCAAACCTGTTAATTCCTGCCATCCTCTATGTCTCAGAAAATGACACTCTGTTCATGGTGTCATCACCATTGAGTTTATTCTCTTCACATTGAACACCGGCTCCATTCTGAAAACCAGATGGATGGCTTACCTTCAAAATACATCTAGAGTCCACTTACCACCCCACCTCAATTGCTTGATTGACGTCATCCTTTGCCTAGATCACTATAGACTTTTAGCTAATCTGTTTTGGTCTTGCGCTTCTGTAGTTCATTCTCCACACATAACTGGAGTGATACTTTTCATATGCTCCATCATGCTATTCTGCCCTCTCGCAACATTGCTTTCTATCAGAGCACTGTCAAACTCAGGGTCTTTCTGGCCCCAGAACAACCCAGATGATCTCGCCTCTGGCTGCCTTGCTGAACTCACCTCCTGCCACTGTTCTGCTCGCTTTGTTCCAGCCACACTGGTCTCCTTGGTGTTCCTGGAACATGCCACGCACATTCCTGCCTCGAGTCCCTATCTCCCCTCTGCCTACAGTACTCTTCCCCATCTAGTGCCAGTATCAGCTTGAACATCACCTCCTTGGGGAGCTTCATGGGCATTGTCTAAAATAACATCGCCTCCTACACCATTTTCTCTCACCTTGCCCTGATTTATCTATTTTACTTATTGTCTTTTCCTCTTTCACTGGGATATAAGTTCCATGAGGGCAGGAATTTTTTTTCTGGTTTTGTATACTGCCTTATCTCCAGAAGCCTGGGACGTCATGGGTTTTCAGAAAATATTATATGATATGCAGGGCACATGACTATTTTTTTCCTAACTATCATTCTAGTACATTAGTGTGGCTATTACAAAGAATTGAGTTATCAAATAAATTTCCACTTGGGAATGAATTATGTTTTCCTTTGTTCTAACATTAAAACATTTGACTTCAGGCAAAGGAATTTTAGGGCATTAAGTTTTTAAAATAAAAAATTTTTAAAAATTAATAAATTTCTTCAACTTAAGACTTAGATATGCATGGGAGCAATTCAATGCAAATAAATGTAATTCCAAAATACATAGTTGAATCAGTCATATTGCTTTAAGTTCTTTTTCTTAGAAGATTCAGGGATGCGACAAAAGGGGGCTTCTGCCTTAATTTCTAACCTCAAAGTCCAAGGCCTGAACTTCAGGTACAACCGCATTCAGGTCCTTGAATGATGCAGTGAGTTTTCATTCTTCTGTTTCTGGACAGTTCTGCCTCCTCTGGTATTGGCTTTATTCTCAGGCAATTCTAGGATTCTGTCTTCCTTGTCTGTGGTAATCTCAAGGGAAAAACAGCTGCTTCATATCATGAGTCCAGCAAAAGCCCCAGGACTCAGTCAGATGAGCCCATTCGGTGGCCACCTTTGAACCAAATATTGGATCCAGGGAGGAGGAAGATGTTTGTTTGGCAGACCTGAATCACATGCTCATTTTGCAACTAAGAAGAGAGGAGGAATTAAGGTCAGCCCCACCCAGTCACACTGACCAAGCACCAGAAAGGGCTTATTTAGAGGGGCACCAGAAGAAGCTGAAATGGGTGTGTGAGGGCAGAAACATCTGCTATTCACTAGATCAAAAAAAGAAAAAAGATTGCGCTTCACTCTGTGATGCCATGCATTCCTCTTTGACTTAAATATTTTCAGTTGGTCTTAAAATGTTGTAGTGGGCTTTAAGTTGATTGTGAGTGGATTCATATCTATGTGAAACACGAGAGGGCTTTCCTTAGGAGAGGAGAGGCTGCATGTGCATGTCAGACCATGTGGCAGAAAATGGGAGACATTTGGAGCATGGGAAAAGCTAGGGGAGTTGGGATGATTCAGCCAATTTCTCAAACCTTTATTGACTCAGACAACGTTTCTCCTTGAATGTTGTTGTTGTTTAATTGCTAAGTCATGTCTGATTCTTTGTGACCCCATGGACTGTAGCCCACCAGGCTCCTCTGTCCGTGGAATTTTCCAGGTAAGAGTACTGGAGTGGGTTGCTGTTTCCTTCTCCATCTCCTTAAATGAGGCAATTTCTATTTAATTGAAAAAGTTACTGGATAGTGCAGTGTATAATAAAAGTATATATGTAAAAAGTGTATGTAAAAGACACTTGCTCCCTGGAAGGAAAGCTAATTGTGACAAAACTAGACAGCATATTAAAAACCAGAGACAGCATTTTGCTGACAAAGGTCTATATAGTCAAAGCTATGGATTTTCCCGTAGTTATGTATGGATGTGAAAGTTGGATTTTAAAGAAGGCTGAGTACTAAAGAATTGAAGCTTTCAAATTGTGATGCTAGAGAGACTCTGTAGAGTCCTTTGGACTGCAAGGAGATCCAACCAGTCAATGCTTAAGGAAACCAACCCTGAATATTCATTGGCAGGACTGTTACTGAAGCTCCAATCCTTTGGCCACATGATGGGAAAAGCTGACCCATTGGAAAAGACCTTGATTCTTGAAAAAATTGAGGTCAAGAGGAGAAGGGGGTGACCAATGATGAGATTGTTAGACAACATCACCAAGTCAATGGACATGAATCTGACCAAACTCCAGGAGATAGTGGAGGACAGAGTCGCAAAGAGCCGGACATGACTTAGTGAATGAAAACCAATGGAAACTTACTTGGTGGTTGTCTCCATCTCTTGACTTGTTTAACCCACGTAGAACTCAGCCTCCATTCAGTTTTCCTGTTTCCTTTTGCACAAGCTCCAGCAGCTGGATATTTTAGCCCTATCAGTGACCTAGGCCCCCAGTCCATTGGAGACTCATAGGGTAGAATGGTGAGAGCAGTTCTTTGGCCTCAGGAAGACATAATTTTCAATCCTAACTGTGCCACTCCTTGGGTTTATGATCTTGGGCAAGTTGTTTAACCTCCTTGAGCCTTAATGTTCTTATCCCTATCTTAGGTCCTAAGCTTTCAGCACTGCTCCATGTCCCTCTAATTAAACTTTCTGGGTCTAGCCATGTCATGAATGGTACAGACAGGCAGTTAGAATGCAGGGTGATTTGGTGGGCAGTACAAACCAACTCTGGTGCAGTTAAACAAAAAGGGAATTTGTGGGTCAGGGGTAATGTCAGGGAATGAAGGAAAAGCTGAACCTGAAAATCACAGAATGAGGTCCAGGAGAGAGGTGGTAGCTCCTCTAAGGCAACAGAGTCAGTGTAAATTGGCTCCAAAAGCTTCTGTTCATGTGTAATTCCATTTACGTGCCTGGGGAGCGTGATTGGTCTAGAGGACTGAGGACACTTCCTAACCACACAGCTATTGTAAAACATCATATTAATATATTCTATATCATGTGATATGTTTGTTTGTTTGTCCTTTGACTATTTGTTGAGCACCTAAGTTGGGCACTGGGCTAGAAACTGAGATGGAAAAAACCCAGTGCCTGCCCTTGTGTATCTCATATATAGTCCAACAATTGACTGAACAGATAGGATCTTTTGGTTCTAGAATTTAAGGTAGGTCCTTTGTCCCACCAAATCATTGTGCAGAAGAGCAGAGTGGTTCTCCAGAGGGCAACTGAGAACTGTGAGCAGAAGGGGGAAGAATGTCTGCTGGCAGGGAGAAGCAACAGCTATTCCACTACACCTAATTAGTATATTACTCCCAATTTTCAGAGCCTTGGTTTCTTCATCTGTCAGATGGGAATAGTAATGATACGATACTCACAGGGTTATTTTAAAGATTGAGTGGGTTAACATATGTAGTGTTCTGAGAGTAGTACCTAGAACATAAAATATGGTCTATAAGTGTTAACTCATCATCACCATCATCATTACATTGTCATCATCCCAAACTCTTGATCTCCTATGTCTTGTTACATGCTCTTTTCATAATGGGGCCCACAGAAGTGGGAAATGCCTTTCTATGCCACAACCCCCCAAGCAATAGGACTTTTTGAGTAGTAAAAAAGAAGAGGAAGAAATTTGGCAACTTCTCCTTCTGTAGTGACATAGCCAGTACCTTCTCTGATTTCCTCTCTGCCTGGGGATCTGCAGCCTATAAGTGTTAATTTAAAGGGAACACTCTAAATGGTGACTTGTGCAGGAGCCTCAGGCTGTGCAGACAGAGTCCTTCTCTGCAGAAGGTTCCAGGCTGGTGGCTTTGTTCCAGCCCTAACCCTGCATATACTCATAACCCAAAACTGACTGAAAGTGATTGAAATGCAAGTTTTTGTTGAGCTGAGATGCTAAATCCAGGATCAGGAGCATATGGATCACTCCATATTTGTTTTCTGCATATCTGATGTTAGCAATTTAGAACATCACTGGGACGCTCCCTAGAGAATTTCAGTTCTGTAAATGAAACAATTATTTTGGCAGTTTGGGAAAGATATATTCATAACTTTCATGGTATTTAAAGGGGAAATACACCTTCCCTGAGTCCCTTTTTCCCTTGCCAGATACGAAGAATGAAATCAGAATGCAGAGGGAATAGATGGCATAAATAGAAAAATTGACAGTGTGCTGCATTCACAATTGGATTTCTAGGATTGACAGCGAGACAGGAAGTAAAAGGGTTTCTCCAAATCTGGGCACAGGAAAGTTGCAGAGAACACCATGCCTGGGGCATTATGTTCATTCATTCAAACATCAGTTGTCTTACAAGCACCTCCTATGTGGGTGCTTTAGGTAAAGTCTTAGATTAAGATGACTAGTGCTTACCCTTGGTGGTATGTTCAGTTTCTAATACTGTATAGTAGGATTCTTTGGTTGCAAGTAACAGAAAGCAACTGAAAACAAGCTTGAGGGAAAGAAAGAAAACTGTTATAATGATGACCGGGTGTCTTGTGGAATCCAAGCCAAGGAACTCCTAGAGCTTTCAGTAGAACCTGGACCCAGGAATTAAAAGCTGCACGACCTAGGCAGTCTGTGTCCCTCATCTTGCATATTTGGTCAGTTTTTCTGTGCTTCCTGGTCTTCCATTTTTCCCCATCCACATAGTAGACAATGCCTTTCCCACAGTTTCTAAGTCATTAGATTGCTCCACATTTGAGAGGTCATCCCAGAAGGAAGAAAATCTCCCTATCCCAAGGCTAACTGTTTGGGAGGGAAACTGACTGGCTTAGTTTGGCCAGGTGTTCATTCCAGGTCCAGTCAGCTGTGGCCAGAGAGTGGGGTTATATACAACCTATCTCAAAGTGCGGTCCCCAGATCAGCCACACCAACACCGTTACTGGTATCATTACAACACCTCATTAGAAATGTGGTCTCTCAGACTACCTCAGACGTGCTGAATCTCCATGTTTTCAAGATGCTGAGATGACTGTATGCACGCTGACCTTTGAGAAGCTTTGCAGTCAAGCCTACATGGCTGTCCATGGTTCCTATGTAGGAGGTGGGCAGATAGGAAGGTTGCCATGAGCTGAGCAGACAGCCCAGAACATTTCTATGACAAATAACATAAAAATGCTCAGTTCTGGGGGCTACTTCCTGAAACATTAGCTCTTAAGAGTATCGATAGAGGAGAGTGACTTAGAAATTCATCTTGATATAGATGAAATCTTCCATATCTGTGTGATGCTTCTCAATAATTGCTTGATGGTTTCTTGCCTCCTCTGGGACTGTGACAGCCCCCTCAGGGCATGTCTATTCTCAGATGAACTCTGGACAGTTCACGCTCCCCAAGCTGGCAGGTGGGGTTGGTTGGTGAACATGTTGCGGACAAAGTCCAAATGTGGGAATCCCATGGCACAGTGGGTAGCTCTGTAGCAGTGATTGATCATGATCTTGTAGGAAATGCCCTTGGACACAGGCTGAGAAGACCTGAAATGTCCCCGGGCAGTAGCAGGGGAGGGAAGAAGGGCAGGCTTTGACTGTGAGTCTTAGAGCGCTAATGTAGAAGAAGACTATGCCCATCTTCATGACAGTCTGTCTTTCCCTGGTATTATTTGCTCTTCAGCACAGACCCTTTATCATGGATTGTTGAGTGTGAGGCTTGTGGCCAAGTTTTGTCTTAGCTTCTGAGTTGTGTTTAGGACCATCTTGTATTTTTTTTCCTGTCCCCAAGGCACACAGTAGATGCTCTTTTCATGCTTGATAACACTCAGAGGATCTCATCTTGAATGAAAATGGACACTAACAGTGAATGGTCCCTTTGCCATGACTTTTCAAAAGCCTTCTATTTATGATCAGCCAGGTTTGTCCAACTGCTTTCACTGGTGATTGAGACAAGCTTTGGGTGCTGAGCACCCTGAGCTCAGGACATTGGAGAAGACTCAAAGGAATAGATCTAACTTCACTCCCTGTTCATAGCCATACTTTATGTCTATCCCAGAGTTATCTGCACACCTTAAAACACATTAGAACAACAGTCCATGTATGTATACAAGCATATGAACTTGGGGATTACATGTTTAGAATTTCTTTTCTGATAAGGATGTATGGTCAGAAGATCTGGAGACCCCGAGTTTAGGGCTATAGTTGCAGCGTGGAACCTTTTTTACTTAAACCCATGTGTGAAGTTTGCCACATGCCAGGCGCTGTTCTGAGTGTGCTACAGATATTAATGTATTTAGGGAGGGTAGGTACTGTTTGGAATCTTATTTGTGGAAACGGAAGCCCAGAGAGGTTCAGTCCCCCAGTGAGAAAGTGGAAGCTAGAAAACACACCCAGGCAGGCTGCCTCCAGGGCGCAGGCTCTCACACGCTAGTTAGGCTGTTCCTTTAAACAGACTCTGACGTGGTGCCAAATGCACAAACAGAAGTCAACAAGCAGTGTGGAGACTGAGGAGCTTCTTGGTCTTCCCCTCAACCCTTGCCCTCCTGCTCACCTCAGCTCTTTCCCCCCTTTGCCCTGAGGTGCAGAGTACCCCAGGGACATGGTTTGGGAATCAACCTAATCCAGCCTGTTAATTTTGCCAAGTGGTCGCGTTTTACCCTAGGTCAACCAACTTCCTAGTGGCCAAACAGAGAGAATCGCACTTGTAATTCAGGCCTCTTTCTGCCTGCCCAGATTAGACAGGTAGGGGCTGTGCCTTCATGAAAGCTCCCTTCCCACCACCTCATTTTTAGGAAAGCACATTTCATATATATATAGGTGTCCTTACTGCATTATAGTTCTTCCCTTCTTTATCCTTGTTGAGTGTTGCATGATTTACCTTCCAGGTATTTCTTTTTGTTCATTTCACTGATTTCACCAAGTTTCAGTCTTGAGCTTATTTCAGGCAGCTACATTTTGAGGAGGACAGAGTGGGCTGTCTTGAGACACGGTTGTGATGCTCTAGGTCCACTCAGGCTGAACTGGCCTTTAGCAGCTGCTTCTGCTGACACAGTGGGACTGGGAATACAGCGCAGACCTGATGGGCTCCCCTGTGGCAGTGCTGGGGCAGCCCAGGACCTGCTGGACTTGACTGCGCACACTGTGACGGCCCACTTAAAAGAATTATTTGTGATTTGCACTCGGCTATCAATGGAGATTGAGAGTATTGATCCCAACTGATTGCCGAGGACCAAAATAAAGTGAAAGGGTAATTGACTGCCGTGTCCCCCATCGATCGAGCGCCACAGTTCATCACCACTGAAATTATTTTCAAGTACCTTGGTTTATCATTCCTAATAAATACAGAAATTGAGTAATCAAAATGACTTACATTCACATCGAACCAAAAGCTTTTAAGGAAGTGTCTATGTTTAAGTGAGTCCATATTCAACGCCGGTTTTCCAGTCAAGCCCCCAGGGTCCGTTCTGACAGTGCCGGGATAAAGCTGGGCTCGAGAGAAAAAATAAAGCGTCATCTCTCAGGAGCAGGAATCCCTGCCACTGGCACTTTTCCAGCGGTGTCATGATAATAGCGGCCCCTGAGATTTTAAGGAGGAGTCCTCCATGTAGTCACCCTGTCCATCTCATCCATCAAACAAATATTTTCTTCAAGACAGCAAGATTTCTTATTTATTTCACTCCCCCAGCGCTGTTCATAAAAGCACCATGGTGGTTTACATGTTTATAGTGATGTTAGCAGTTATGTTATTAAATCAGAGTGATCATTAACCATGCTCATATAGTTTATGTGGCATTTGACCCTTTAGTACTTTAGAATAGTGAACATCCTCCTAAGCAGGTGTCTGAAGAGTAGGACTGAGAGGCTAGTGCTTGCTTTGGGAACCAAGGTTCTGTAGCCCAGCCCCGTCCAATGGAGACAGCCATAGGTGTGACTAAAACACACTGTAAAAATGCAAAATCTCACAATAAAGATGGAAGGACTTATGGAGAAAGTGGGGGGAGGGACGTAACACAAAAAGTTGTCAATGACACATTAAAAAAAAGAACATAGTAAAAACAGCCCAGTTTCGCATATGTTCACTGATTAAGATTATATAAGTACTATGCTATATATTGCATTTTACCTTGGAAAAGACCTGGAGTTTGCTTGAGGAGGTGGCGTCCACAAGCATTGGGTGGCTGCCTGTGAGTTACGGTAAGTGGTGGAAGGCAGATATTCTAAAATTGGATGGAAATTTGTAGCACCAGATGTGAATGCATGTGGTGCATAATCCATATGGTGAACTGGAGTAGCTGGTTGATGTTGAATGCTGTGTGCATGTGTGAGCATCTTGTGTATTCCCACTCCACTCAGTTCAGCTGGGTAGTGTTTTCTGGATTCACCTTGTATTCCTTACAGATGTAAGTAGAGACAGTATTTCTATTATGCTCAGATCACTTCTCAGTGTATCAGTCATGTTTGAAGAAATTCATATTTTCAAAATAAACATAACTTATTTTGTGTAAGCTATATACAAATTAGTAATACATGTATAATATATACTGTGTATTTTTGTATGTAAGTTTATATATACTATATATTTAACAATGTAAGTAGTAGAACTGCCTATATAATAGAAACCACAAATATGAGCCATATATATGAGGCTAAATTTCCTTATAACCACATTTTAAAATGTAAAAAGTACCTGCTTCCTCTTTAGGTGAAATTAATTTTTATAAGATCTTTTATTCTTGTATGCTCAGCATATTATTTCAGCATGCAGTCAGTATTTAAAAAGCTCATGAGATATGTTGTCTTCTCTTTTATACTAAGTCTTTGAAATTGTGTATGTCTTTAACACTTACAAAACCATCTCAATTCAGACTAGTCACATTTCAAGAGGTCCATAACCACATGTAGCTTGTGGCTACCATATAGTGGAAGTATTTAGTATAAAATTATTGGATAGCATCACTGTAGAGAATAAGTAGAATTTGCAGTGTAAAGTAGAAATTCATTGTAGGGTGTAGGAGCTCCCTCATTTTTAAAAAAAAAAATTACTGAAGTATAGTTGATTTACAATGTTAACGTCTATGGAGCAGAGTGATTCAATGATACATGTATATACATTCTTTTTCATCTTCTTTTCCATTATGGCTTATCATAGGATATTGAATATTGTTCCCTTTGGTATACAGTGAGACCTTGTTACTTATAGGATCTCCCTCTTTCTGTTGACCAAAGCTAAAGATCAGGTGCATACTTTAAGACATATAAGCATATATATTTATTTAAGAGAAATTGAGACGGTGTTTAGAAAGCAGATCTCTGTGTGTAACCCTTACAAATCCACTTCGTTTATAGCTCACTGTTTTTTGAGTGTGCGCTGAACAAATGTTTTAATGTTTTCTTTAAAAAAAAAAAAGTAAAAACATAAAATTGCTGTCTTAAACAGTTTGGGTTAAAATGTGGTAAAAAAAAAAAAACCCCAAATTACCATTTTAATTGTGTTTAAATAATTCAAGTGTTAAGTATATTCACATTGTTCTGAAACAGATCTCCAAAACTTTTTCATCTTATAAATCTGAAGCTCTACCGTTTTTCTCCTTTCCCCAGTCCTTGGTAGCCACCACTGTACTTTCTGTTTCTAGGAATTTGACTATTTTAGATACTGCATGTAAGTGGAATCACGCAGTGTTTTTGTAACTGGCATATTTTATGTAGAATAATGTCCTTAAGGTTCATCACCCATGCTGTAACATGTGTCAGAATCCCTTCCTTTTTAAGACTGAATAGTAAGTATTCCATTGTGTGTGTGTGTGTGTGTGTGTGTATGTATCAGTTTGTTTATTCATTCATTGATGGACATGTCTCTGATTACTGATAATTGAGCATCTTTTCAGTGCATGTTGGCCATTTGTATGTCATCTTTGGAGAAAAGATGGGTTCTTTGCCCATTTTTTAGTTGAATTATCTGATTTTTTTATTGTTGAGTTTTAGAAGTTCTTTGTATATTCTGGGTATTAACCCCTTATTCTGGATATTAACCCAAATATTTTTTAACGGGAAAATATTTTTCCCGTTCTGTAGGTTGCCTTTCACTCTGTTGATTGTACCCTTTGATGCACAAAAGTTTTTAAGTTTGATGTAATCTTCTCTCTTTTTGCTTTTGTTACCTGTGTTTTTGGCATAATACCCAAGAAATCATTGCCAGGTCCAGTGTCATGAAGATTTTCCCCTATGTTTTCTTCTAGGAATTGTGTAGTTTTAGATCTTGTGGTTAGGTCTTTAATCTGTTTTGGGTTACTGTTCATGAATAAGGGTAAGGGTCCAGCTTCGCCCCTTTACATGTGGATATCAGTTTTCTCAATCCATTTGTTGAAGAAACAGTTCTCTCTTCACTGACTGGTCTTGGCACCCTTGCTGAAGTTGATGGGATGGCTCACTTTCGACAAGTCATTTATTAATAAGTGTCAGCACAGTCTTGGATGGTCATGCACATGTCGCTTGCATTTGTGAATTTCTTCAGGTCAGAAGCCAGCCCTGGAAATCTATTGCAGCTGCTTAATTGTCACGTGTTTGGCTTGTAGTAAGTACTCAGTCAGTGTTTCCTGAGTTGAGTTTAACTCATTTGTCAAGTTGTCATCTGTGGTAGAGTGTAAATTCTTGAATGGCAATATTGAAGGACTGAAATGTTAGATTCGAATTTCCTTCATTTTGGCTTATGTTTCTGACCCACCCGTTCATTCATTCACTAAACATTGACAACCTACACCTTGCCTCTTGCCACATGCATTCTCATAGCTTGACCAGACTCCGTTTTTCGGGTCCCTGTACATAGCATGCTGTGTCCTCCTTAGCCTTTCCCCATGAACTTCTATATCTGTTAATTCCTATCCCCCCACTCTGGCCTCAGCCTGCACATTTCTTCCTAACCCTCTCCAGGTCTGAGTTTCCGGTCTCTCAGCTGCACCAGTGGCATGCTCTACCGTTAAGGCCCTGTGCTATCATTGCTGCTGAATTTCTGCCTCTGTGTTTGCTTATGAGCCCTGCAGGCGTGTAGATCGTATTTTTGGTACCTGTCTGCAGCTTGCACACTTTCACAGGGAGAGTTGAAGACCCTGAAAGTCTTATGGGCAGGCTGTGATGGGTCTCAGGATGAACCCTGGCGGAAGGTGGGTCAGATTACAGGAACCTCTGTGCATCAGTGCTTCCCGGTTCCAGAATAATCCTCATACAGTGGGAACTTTTTAAAATCTCAGCATAACGTGTTACACCCTCACTGAAATCCTTTCTATTAGAATAAAATCTAAAGTCCTCATCATCACACAGAAGGCCGTCCATGGTCTAACTGACCCACATCTCCTCCTTTATTGTTTACACTCTTGTTGATCCCCGTCCTCTCTCCCCTTCCTGTCCTTGGACCTGCAAGCTCCCTCCCTTCTCCAGGTCACTGTCTGAGCTGTGCCCTCTGCCAACAGGACCTTCCTCCATCCCCCAAATCTCCCTGTATTTGGTTTATTCTCCACATTGCTCCCTTCTGTGCCCACTTTACTGACGATGGCCTTTCTCAATTTCTTTATGTCGTCATCCTCCTTTCTTTCTTTCATAAAACTCATCTCTGCAGGTGATGATATGTTGCTTTATTTGTCTCTCTTTCTGTCTCTCTTTCCCATTAGAGTTAAAGCTCTTGAAGGCTGGGCCCGGACTGCCTTGATCACAGCTGCATCCCAGGCCCCTGGAGTTTTAGGTTCTTGGTAGTAATTTTGAATGAATGAATAAGATTGTATGTGGTGTATTTGAGAATGGGGGGAAAGGGTCAGTTAGACATGTATAAGAGAGGGTATAAAATCTAGCTTAGGATCAGTAGTCATTTTGTCTCAGTTTGGCTGTCCCCATAAACAGGCCCTGATGTGAGGCTTCCTATACAAGTAGTTTATCGGGGAGATGATACTAGGAACCGCTGCTCGGTGGTGGGGAGGTGAGTCAGGTTAGGGACGCCAGCCAGTTATCAAGGGTGTTGCCATTGTAGTGACTGGAGCTTCCTTGGGTGGCGCGTGCCCTGTGTGATCAGGGGGCTGAAGGCTGTGGCTCGGGGGACTTCGTTTCTGGCACCCTGGCCCACTCTGGCCCATCCGGAAGGGTGGGCTCCAGGTGTACCACACCAGGTAAGGCCCCCAGAATATGAACTGGACACCATTAGCATCTTTTGCATGTATCTGTCACGAAACGGGGTCCATCAAAGGGGATCATCCAGATGGCATATAATGTATGAAGTCTGGGGAATTTGCAGGCACTACCTACAGGATATCCAGATGCAGCTAGCCAATGGGCAGTTGCAAGTGTTTGTGTAGAGCCCTGAGGAGAGGCGGTGACTGTAGGGTGTGTTTGACAGTTGTTGCAGGTGAGGGCATGCCTGAGCCCTGGGGTTGGGTCGGGTGGTCCTTCTTTACTGAGCCACATGGCAATATTTGTCATCGTTGATCTTTTTTTTTGTCTTGAGGTGATCTTTTCATGTGTCCTTGATGATACTGTCATGCTGTTCTTTCCCTTCTGCCTTTGTAGCATCTGACAGATAATTTATGGAGTGGGTGGGAAGAAGGTTGTGGAGAGAAAGGGGGAAGAAGCTGCCCCAGAGGTGTAGGAGAATCAATTCGGGATATATATGCGAGTGAAGGAAGCAAATGTGGTAGCTACAAGCAATGGAGGGAAATGATCGATTCGAGTCCTTCGTGAAATCAATAATTTGGACTCTGAGGTTTCTCTTTATCTGATTAACAGATCTTTTCTGTTGCATTTCAAAGTTTAAAGGTGTTGAAGAGAGGGAGGGGTGCATCTTCCTATTGGGCAGGACCTGGGAATGCAGGATGAGTGCTGTCAGAGACCAGTTGTGTTTTAGCTATTGCCAGATAACAAGTAGTAGCAAAATGTTGGTGGCATTTAAGGAAGGGCATCTGTTTAGCTCCCATGTCCGCATGATGGCTCCGGGTCAGGTGACCAGGGTTGGAGCTGGCTGGGCGGGTGCCCTAGTCCTGCCGGGATCCTTTGGCCTACTAGCTTGGGAAGTACCAGAGCACGCGCGAACGTGCCCGGCCTCACCGGGGCTTTTGAGCCTTTAGTCTTGTCATACGTATTAACATCCCTTTGGCCAAAGCGAGTCACATGACCAAGCCCGAAGTTAGGAGGTCCCCACTCTATCCATGATAGGGGTAGGAAGTAGGTATCTCTGAATGATACTCTGATCTACCTCCTAAGAAGAAGGGTCAGAGAAAAAGAAACCAAGGGAGCCCACAGCTAACTTCTTTCCTGAGCTACACAGCATTATTTTTCTTGTACTCTTGATTTTCCAAGCCCTAGAAAGGGTGCCATTGATTTGCTTAGGGTTAGCAGTGTGAGTGGATTAGACAGAACTAACAACAAGGCTTGGCTTCTTCCTCTTCAGAAGAATGCAGATAGGGACATCAGTCAGTTACGGGGGGACCCACCTCACAGGGGATATTAGCTTTGAATCCCAACTTTTGCATGCCAGCATCATGGGTGTAATTTGAGAGGCCTTGCAACTTCTGAGTACAGTCTCTTTCTCCACATGGCTGAAGAGCTGATAGAGAAGGTATTGGCAAGGTGAAGAAATAGAGAGAATTGATGATTTGGAGTAGTTGTTATCTCCTCTTTTTATCACAAGCATTCACAATTCTTTATCTTCTAAATCTTAAGTTTATTAATCAGCCTGAGGCAAGGAGATAAAAATACGCTGATACAATTACAGGGGGGTGAGCTCATAAATATCATCAAAGAGTACAACTGAAAACACTTTTATTTAAATATCTATCTTAGAGAATTCCGGTTTGTGAGTTTACAGTGCTTCTAGGGAGCATGGCAGTTTGAGAGACAGTGACCTCGTCCTTCTGGTTCTTTTGATGACTGTCAGAGCCTGGAAATTTTCTTCCTGGAATCTATTTTCCCCAGCAGTGCCAGGCACATGGTAATGACTCGATAACGTTTTCATGGAGTGAATAAACTGTAAAATTGGAACAGAACCGTCCATGGATATAGTAAGGATATGAATGAAATGACATTTAAAAAATTTTTTAGTCTTAAAGGTAACAAATTCTGAATTCTTCCTGCTTTGAATGGGACATAAATTCAAGAGTATGTGATTTTGTACAATGTAGGGATTGTAAATATCCCCAAATTATATAAATAAGCTTTTTCTTACCCCTTGCAACCTCAGGTGCAGGATTTTATGGGCTCTTCCAAATTGAGCATGTTTTATACACAAAGGGTTTTGGATTTTGCAGTATATATTTTTTATTGATAGCTTTGATGATTCAGGGCTGATTCCTATGTTAAGAGAGTGTCAGTTACTTGGTTAATTACATTTATCACCCAGGATCCTTTGTCTCTTCATAGCCACTGAGTGTTTGGAATTTTTGTGTGTTACTTATGTATTTCCCTCACTGCAGTGAGTATGGTTTTTATACTTAGGTGAAACTGCTAATGTATTGCTTGGTAGGTCATGAGCAATGGGCTTCTGACAGCTCTGTTCATTAGTCAGTGTGGGGTAAAAAATAAAAGAAACCACACTGATGTACAAACAGAGTGTGAGCCAGCAATTACCATCAGAGAGCACAACTGAAGCCACATTTTACTTAAATATTTATCTTGTGAATTGATTCATACAAAACAAGAAGCCGCTTTTTTATTTATGAATGGCTTCGCCGCTGAAATTTGAAGAGCGAGATCGCTATTTGAGTTGGGTTTGATGCAGTCCATGGCTTAGTGTACAGAGAGCTAAATAACGCCAAATTATTCATTGTGATGTATCATTAAGTTTGCTATGTGTGAATGTGTAGAAAGATGATAACGCCGTGCAGCTGTTCACTTTGGAATCCCAACTTTGCATAGTAAGGAGGAAAAAAAGCTGATACATAACTTTTAGTACCAATAATAATAGCAAATATCCAGAGATGCTAACCATGGGCCAATTGTATTTTATATATTAACCTGTGAGGCGAGTACTGTTAACACTTTACAGGTGAGGAAGCAGGGGTACAGTGAGATGAAAGGATTTAGCCACGTTCACACCAGAGTGTGGGACAGGACTTCTGGGGGTCCTTGGCAAAGACCCCACTCCTTGCTGGCCCTACTTCATATTTGGTAGCTCTTGATGGGGACAGACTACCTCAGCTTATACATCAACGGGGACGAATCTGTATTCTCTGTCTTACAAGGACTTCCAGTAATGGCAATTGCAAAAATCTTCCAGCTAGCTGGCATCCATTTCATTAGCCTATTTAGAAAGATCAGGTCAGGAGAACTCTGATGCGGGCATTCACCACATATCTCTCTGTATCACCAAATGAGATTGTTTGACCTTCCCTCCCCTCCTGGTACTCCATACACAAGGGAAGACCTTCCACTCATGTCTGACAACCAGGTCGTAGACCAGAGCTCATTTGCCAATTACATTATGTAGGAATTTACATTACAGTAGATAAAGGAGCTCCAAGCATCAGTTTGTGTGAGCACTTGGGACCCGTGGGAGACACCTAAAACAAAATCTTAAAATTAAATATTGGACTGTGGAAGGGATCATGAAAAAAATAAAGCACTAACTGTAGATATTGTTTAGAAGATGAAAGATGAAGGAAAAGGAACAAAAAGATAAACATGTAAATAAAGTTATAAATAAGGAAAACAAAAGAAAGATCTACTTTTCTATTGTGTATATTGGGAGGAGATCTATAGACTAACTGGGTTTAAACACTTTTTGCTATTTAAAGAAATCCTGCCAGAACACAGTGGAGTATGGATGTGGCATCATTTTGCTAAGTATACCCAGATGTGTGAAAATCTGGACACTGACTCACAGTAACCAAACTCGCAAGAGATGGATATAAAGCGGGAATGTAATTCGTTTATGATGCTCTCTGTCACTACAGAAACTATCACATTCTCCTCACTGAGCTCTCTACTGTCTCCCTATGGACAGAGCTTCATGGAAAGCAATATTAGGGATTAGAAAGTTGCTTTCTTAAACATGGTCATAGGAAGGAAAATTAGTCTTGTGACCTCAAAGGATGGTGTGTTAGTTGAGACTGTCTCCAAGGCAAATTATTAGAAATCAAACTTCAGTTGGCTTAAGCGAATACTACCTTATTTGCTCCTGGGACGAGGAAGTCAAAGGGTTCTGACACAGCTGGATCCAGGAGTTTGAACAGTGTCAGCTAGATTCCGCTTCTCTGTCACTTAACATGCATTTGGGCTGTAGGCTTTATGATGGTACGGAGACATGTCTCTTAAAAAGGCTTGCCCCTTGGCCATTGCTTGGTGAGGATTTGTTGAATATCCAGAGAACAAGTTCTTGAGCCAAGACACTTTCTTCCCAGGAAGTTCTGGAAAGTAGCTTAAATTTTGTCCCTCTGTAGAAACACTGTAGTTTCTTCAACCTTTTCGATCCTCAGAATCACTTTAAAATATCCATTCCCAGCTCTTTCTCCTGTGGAGTCGATGCAGTGGATTTGGTCGGAGTCAATAACCTGTGCTTTTAACTAAAGGGGCAGGGATTTCTATGTTTAGGAGGGGAGAGGCACTGGTGTGGATCGACACTGAGCAAATTTTAATGTACGTAAGAATGATGTGGGTGGGGATCTTGTTAAAACACAGGTTCATTACTTAAGAAACAGAGACTGACAGAGAATGAGCTTATGGTTGCCGGTGGAGAAGGGGTGTTTAGGGAGTTTGGGGTGGACATGTACACGCTGCTGTATTTAAAATAGAAAATCACCAGGGACCTGCTGTAAGCACATGGGACTCTGCTCAGTGTTAGGTGGCAGCCCGGATGGGAGGGGAGTTCGGGGGAGGATGGATGCGTGTATATGTATGGCTGTCCCTCTACTGTCCACTTGAGACTGTGGCAACGTTGTTAATCGACTATACCCCAATACAAAATAAAAAGTTTTAAAAAGTCAATATTAATTGAAAAAAAATTTTGAGTGACTTGTTCTACATTCAAAAGAAATGAAAGTTACCTAACAACAACAGAAAACACAGATTCATATGTGGTAAGTCAGAGATGGGGCAAAAATTCTGCATTTCTAATAGGCTCCTGGGTGATATGAATGCTGCTGGCCTGGAGGACACACGTTGGAAACCACTGATCTCAGACTGTTGGTTCTCAACTGGAGTCGGGTTTGCACGCCAGAGGACACAAGGCGATGTCTGGAGGCTTCTTTGATGATCACAACTGAGGGAGGCATTCTGCTGGCACCCCGTGGGTAGACACCATCAGTGCTGCTGAAGAGCCTACTGTGTGCAGCACAGCCCCCAGCCGTAGAATCATCCAGTCCCAAATGTGACACGGCTGCTGCTGAGGAAGCCTGCTGAGGACTGTCTCCTCTGTGTAACACATTGCGGTACTTGGTTAGCTAAACTTGCTATACTTGGTTAGCAAGTGTTATTTGCTGCCTCTACAGTCTAGTCTGGTCCCCTCCGGGTTCCCTGATGATTCTTTGTTTGGATTTTAACTATTGGTTGAAGTACTTAAATCACATACTGGCCCTGAAAACAATAGCCACTGTGATCACTCCTTGAGACCCTTTCTGTGCCAGGCGTTGTTCAAGGCATATCATGCACAGAGTCTAAGGTACATTTGACCCTTGAACAACACAAGTTTGAACTCTATGTGTCCACTTGTATGCAGATTTTTTCAGTAAAGACATACTATAGCACTGTACAATCCAAGGTTGGTTGAATCCCCAGATGTGGAACTGTTAAGTTATACATGGATTTTCAATTGCATGGGTGGGTTGATGCCTCTACCCCCTACATTGTTCAAGCCTCAACTGTAGATAATATTATTATCCCATTTTCTTAATGTAAAGTCTGAGGCTCTGAGAAGTTAAGCAGCTTTCTTGGGTTATTTCTGCAGCTGACCCAAACTATAAAAAAAAAAAAATCACAATAATTGTAAAATCATTGGTTATTACATAAATAGCATGTGAATGTAGTATAAGACAAAAAAACACATAAAAGCACACACAGGAAAAGAAATCTGTTACTCCTCTTGCTGCCAGCCATACCTCTCTTTCCCAGAGGTATGTTTGTTCTCAGTTTCTTGGGTGTCCTTTCAGAAAGAGTCTCGTATTAAAAGATAGATAGATATTAATAATTTACACAGAATGATAGGCTACTGTATTAGTTTCCTAGGGCTGTCATAACAAATCACTTCAGACCGAGTGGCTTGAAACAACAGGAATTTATTGTCTCGTAGACCGGAAGCTGGGAGTCCAGTTGTTGGTAGAATAGGTTTTCCTGAAGGTTCTGCGGTGAACATGTTCGTACCTCTCCACTAGCTCCTGTGGCTGCATCACTCTAGTCTTTGCTCCCATCTTCACATGACCTTCTATGTCTGTATCTGCATTTCTCTCTCCTTATAAAAACACCAGTGTCTTGATTTGAGCCTACCCTAATCCAGTAGGACCTCATTTTCTGCAAATAAGGTCATATTCCAAGGTACCAGGGATAAGGACTTCAGCATGTTTTTGAGGGGAGCACAGTTCAGCCATCAACAGGTACCAAATTTTGTTTGTATCTTACTTTTTTTCACTTAATGTGTGTTGGGTATTGGTCCATGTCTGTAGCTAAAGAGTTGGCCTTTCAGTGGCCCTATCAGATTCCACTGTATGAGCATACCATAATCATTTAATAAGTTCTCTGTTAGTGGATGTTTAGGTTTGACAGGTCTTCTATTTGGTGCTCACTTTTCTTTCCCTTTATTTTTAGAGCATCACCAAGCAAATGGGAAAATAAATTACTCCCCATACATTCGTATGTCTCGATTTCTCAGTCAGGAATGACCAATAAAAACCTATTATAGAAAGTCCAGAAATGTCTTTTGTTTCCTAGCATGGAGGAGCACAGTTTCACAAACTTGTTTGCTGGATATCGCCAGCACCATTTGGGGAGCTGCTAAAAATGTAGACTGTACATTGCAGGCAGATTCTTCACCGTCTGAGCCACCAGGAAGGCCCACAGATTGTGGGGCCCCACACCAAGCCATCTCCCAAGTAGGTATGGCCCTGGGAGGCATATTATTAAGAAACTACTCTGTGGTTCTAGCAGATAATTCAGACAGAGAGCCCCTAAACTGTGTTCCTTTCATTGTGTCTTGTACTGGGAAGCTGGTGATAAATGTAGTTCAGTCCTTGACCTCAAGGAGCCTGTGGTTTCTTAAGGAAAACAGAACCTCGAACAGATTGTTATGATCTAAGAAAACACAGGGAGCCATCCGCACAGCCCAGGTGTAGAGGCTGGATGGGATGCCAGGGAGGGAGCCGATGCCTTCGCTGAAAGTTGTAACAGTGAGCTAAGAAACATGAGGGCAGTCTGGGCAGAAGACGCCGCATAAGCACAGGCAGAGTGCAGAACCACGTTTGTGTGTGGGGAGAGCCTCGTTTGGGGTGTCACTGAAATGCGGTGACGGAGGCGGGAAGGGAGGATGTGGGTGCAGGGAAGGCAGCCAGTGTGACATCACACGGGCCTTTTGTATGCCTCCTGGTCTACTCGTGCCTAAAATGAAGCAGCAAGCTGATACACGATTGGTCCCTAAGGTCCCCTCGGGCAGACTTGCTCACCCAGAGGTCTGAGGAGACTGATCAAGTGTGTCTCAGTCATGCCCTTGACAGCCTGAGCCCTGGGGTGGAGATGGTGATGGAGAAGACCCGAACCCGCAAACATTAGGTTGCCATCAATAAGAGCAAAGGAGTGAACGGGGGAACAGCATCCCTTACAATCCCATCCTTGTGTTTTAAGGAAACTGATGATGCAGACATTGGTAAGAGGCTGAGGGAAGGTGAAAAGAAACCAGAACCATGGCTATATGGAGGCTAGCCATCTGGAGTCAAGTCTGCCTCATCAAACAATCCCTAATTGTTTTTAATAAGGTACATAAGTTATGTTTGGCTTCCTCTGCTCTGTGCAATCTCCCTGTTGAGAATGTTTTTTATTTTCTTATGAAACAATAAGGCCAATATAATTAAAGAACAGTGAACATATTCGCTTCCCAGTGACTGGTGCAGGTAATTATGAGTGCCTTCTTGGAGGAAGGGTGGTTGTTTTTCTTCTTCATGTTGCAATTTTAATAAAGAAGGAGATGGCAGGGTAAGATGAGCACTGGTGAAGTTCCAATCTTCCTTCGTCCTTCCATTTACAGAAAAGAAATGTTCCAGAGCAGACTGGAAGAGGGCCAAGGTGGAAACACATGTCTGTCTGGCTTACCGTACATACTCAGGCCTCACACGGTCCCTGGTACTTAGAGGATACTTGGTAAATAACAACTGACTGATTATATAAGAACTGACTGACCATCATCAAGAGAAGGAAGGACACAAGTATTCTTGGATTACCAACTCCGCACCAGGCACCATAGAAAGATGATCGTGATTGTCCTGTTGAACTTTCCCCTGTAGAATCGGGGGCCTTTTTAAAATTGCCAAGGTTGGCAAACGGAGACTAAAAAAACGGAGAGTTGAGTGTCCTGGGACAGCATGCTCAGGGTCAGCATCATGATGTAAAGGAGGTAAAAGGATGGTACAAAAAGATTTTTAAACAGTCATTTTCAGAGAGAACAAGGGAGTAATACAGCGTACAGAAATGAAAGACTGACATTTCCAGCCCTAGGAAGAGCTGAAAAACAAATAAGCACCTGAAATATAATCCTCACGGACTAGGAGGACCAGTGAAGTAGGGAGGGCAAACAGGAAATCACCCTGCGCAGGATGTGGGGTCACAGGCATTTTCCTTCGGCTGCTGCTTCTGGAACACATGCTGCTTGTCACATGGTGAAATGCTTCCCGTGTGCTGGAATGTTATGCCTCCTGAGACCCCTGTGAGACGTATTCTAGAAACCACAGTTTACCAATGAGGAAACAGATTCTACAGGATAAGAAGCCAGCCCAAGATCCCACAACAGAGACAAAGCCAAGCTCTAAGACCAAACTGAGTTGTCTCCAAACTCTGAGTCCCGATGTCAACACTTGAGTTCAGTTGTTCAGTTCAGTCACTCAGTCGTGTCTGACTCTCTGTGACCCCATGGACTGCAGCACGCCAGACCTCCCTGTCCATGACCAACTCCCGGAGTTTACTCAAACTCATGTCCATTGAGTAGGTGATGCCATCCAACCATTTCATCCTCTTTCGTCCCCTTCTCCTCCTGCCTTCAATCTTTCCAGCTTCAGAGTCTTTTCAAATGAGTCAGTTCTTCGCATCAGATGGCATCAAAGTATTGGAGTTTCAGCTTCAGCATCAGTTCTTCCAATGAATATTCAGGACTGATTTCATTTAGGATGGACTGGCTGGATCTCCTTGCAGTCCAAGGGACTCTCAAGAGTCTTCTCCAACACCACAGTTCAAAAGCATCAATTCTTTGGTGCTCAGCTTTCTTTACAGTCCAACTCTCACATCCATACATGACTACTGGAAAAACCACAGCTTTGACTAGATGGACCTTTGTTGGCAAAGTAATGTCTCTGCTTTTTAATATGCTGTCTAGGTTGGTCATAGCTTTTCTTCCAAGGAATAAGCGTCTTTTAATTTCATGGCTGCAGTCACCATCTGCAGTGATTTTGAAGCCCAAAAAAATAAAATCTGTCACTGTTTCCAAGAGGTGACTGTACTTGAGTTGCATTCCATTTTACCTACACTTCTCACTTTGTCTCAGATGCAGCCAAGGTGGTTCCTTATAACTGATTCTGTGCCTCCATCTCATGATTTCCATATTGGCAATATGAAGTCACATGCTGTTTTTAATAAAACAGTAGCAGATATCCATATGTGATCATAGTCGTTCCATAGCTTATCTTTTTAGTGCTACAGGGAACTAAGAATGAATGGGACATGGACCCTTGAGATATGTGGTATTTAGCAGCTGAACCAGGGAACTGGGCACAAAGAACCAAGTCACCTGTGACTATACTGGTAATAATAGCATGTTTTTGATGGCCTGCTGTGGGCCTCCTCACTGAAACACACTTTCCCTGTGCAGAGAGGAATATGGGCAACAAGCCACAGGAGCTCAGACGAGGAGCCATGGCGTTGAGCTGGTGGTATCACAGAAGATGTGTTAGGAGAGGTGACATTGAGTGGAAACTGGAAGACTGGTGAGAGACCCCAGGGCAAAGAGAGGGTGGACAGGTCATGAGGGGGCTGGTGCGGGGATCCTGAGTGGGTGCAGGCAGGAGTGTGATACCAAAAGGTAGGGGCTGGGGGGAGGCTGACCAAGATGAGTCACCCCAGGTCACCACAAGCTTGAAATGGCAGACTGAGGAGATTGAGATTTCATAGGTGATATGGAGCTGGTAAAGTCTTTAGCCATCTTTTTTTAGGACCCCAAGGAAATCAAGCTGTTCAGAAATACTCAGTGAATTTGATAAACAGCAAGTGGTTCGGAAGAGCCCCATGTCTTCTATACCTGCTAGACTACTTCAGTTAACCGGAATAGGCGCTTACTCCAAATTGGCCTGGACATGAGGAGCTTAACTGATTACAGTAAGTTGCGATTCCGGAATGAGGTTGATGACTTAAGACAGAGCCGGACTGGAAACCCATGCCAGCTTGTGGGGTCTGGGCCATTCTCCATCTCGTGGTTTCTCTCCTCTGTAGGATTCTTGGGTGGCTCCCCTGGCCCAGCCCAAGCCCTGTCCTCTCAGCAGTATTTGTTACAGGAGTCGATCTCTTTCAGCAGGAATGCCATCCTCCTGGAATCCAGCCTCTCAGCCCGGGTAGCCTCATGTGCCCATCTTTGAACCAATCTCTGAGATCAGAGAGTCACATGGTCTGCTGAGCCAACCCTGAGTGTTGCTTCCACACCTGGTTTTAGAAGTGGAGGTCGGCCTACCTGCATCTGGAGGACTGAGAGTGGGGAGGAGTGGTTCCTTAGAAAGCAAAAATCTAGGGTGTGGGAATGAAGGACGAAGAGGAACACTGGCTTAGCAGACGGAAACAACCCATGTCCATGACAGAAGCTCCAAGGGACCCGGCAGAAGGAGGACCTTTGGGAGCAATTGGTGATAGAGTCAGTTCTCCGAGGCACGCGAATCAGAAGCATCCTCCAAGGATCCCTGATGGACTGCTTGCTTGACTCCTGTCGCTGGGCCCCCTGTGGGACTATCGACCGCTAAGAGGAGTCTTCGGAGAGAGGGAACTCGACTCAGAGTGGGATGGGGAAGTGGAAAGCCAACTGCAGAAAGTAGGAGTTCTGGTTTTTCTCAAGGTTTAGGAGCTGTGAGCCAGAGGAAGCAGTTGATGTAATCACTTCTGTAGTGTTAGGCCTGCAGTTGCCAAATCAGGGTGAAATTTGCATGCCGGTTTTCTGTGCAGAATGTTGTTCTCATGCTAATAGAGTTGCTGCAAACACATCTGCCCACCTTATGAATAAATCCTGTATTTCAACCAGTCGCCTGCTGTTTGACTCTCAGGAACACCCAGGTCTTCTTGTAATGTGGGTACTGATGGGAGAAAGGTGAGGGTTTTTTGCTTGACCCAAGATATATTTGAGAGCTAGGACTTTAAGGGTAAAGAACTGATCCCGGTGAGCAGTTCTTCCTGAACACAGTCTAGAAGTCATCCACACAGGCTGTAGGACCACCAACAGCTCTTCAGAGATTCTGGTCTAAAGTGAATCTCCCTGTAGATCCATTCCTAGCCTGGACCTGGCTGCGTATAGAGGTGTCTGGGAAATTTTTTTTTTTTTTTAAGCAGCATTGGAGGTAGGGAAGGAAGGATTGGGAGTTTACGATTACCAGATGCAATGCCAACTATTATATATAGGATGGATAAGCAATAAGGTTCTACTGTATAGCATAGAGAAATATATTCAGTATCTTGTGACAAACCTTAATGGAAAAGAATATGAACAAGAATATATATATATATGTGTATATGTAACTGAGTCCCTTTCCTGTACAGCAGAAATTAAATAACATTGTAAATCGTTATGCTTCAGTAAAATTAAACAGACAAAAAAAAAAAAACAACAAAAACAGTACCAAAGCCTAGGCCACCGTTAAATCTAGTACTTCAGTTAGATAGTCCATCTGTCTTGGGCCTCAATTTTCTGATCTATAAAATTGATAGGCTTTGGCTACATAATTCCTCTTGGTGCAGGCTGTGTGTAAGTGCTCTATCTGAGACTGGAATTTCTGAAGTACAGCTAACCCATCTGGAGGAGCCCACACAGCAACAGTACTCAGTAATTGAACATCAAGTATGTGCATCTTCCTCAATTTCTGGTGAGATTGTGTCCCAGTAAACCCACCACAAACTGAAGATACTGTAAGTTGAAAATGGATTTAATACACCTCACTTACGCAACATCACAGCTTAGTCTAGCCTACCATAAAAGTGCACGGATCACCCATGTTAGTCTACTGTTGGGCAGAATCGTCTAACGCAGAGCCTATTTTATACTTGTGTTGAATATCCTGCCATTTATTGGATACGGTATCAGAAGTGAAGAACAGAGCAGTCAGATGGGTACACATGAATGGTATCGACTGCTTACCCTCATGAGCACGTGGCTCACTGAAAGTTGCGGGCCCTGCCTATGCCCAGTATCACAAAAGATTATTGCTAGCCCAGAAAAAAGGTCAAATTCCAGAATTCTGTTTCTACTGAGTCGAATACCACTTTTGCACCATCAGTTCAGTTCTGTCGCTTATTTATGTCCTACTTTTTGTGACCCCATTGACTGCAGCATGCCAGGCTTCCCTGTCCTGCACCATAGTGAAGTCAAAAGTCATTAAGTGGGACCATCATTAAGTCGGGACAGTCTATAATTCAAATTCAAACCTGAAATCGGAAGTTCTCACCTGAGAGTGGTTTTGCCACCAGGAGACACTTGACAAGTCTGGAGGCTTTCTCATGGATGCCGTGTTCTGGGACTCCAGGGTGGAGAGGCCAGAGATGCTTTCTACAGCAGCTAGTATTAACATATCCCCCACACTGAGCATGAGCTACTGTGCTTTTCTTGTGTTGTCAAGGTTGAGAAATTTGCCTTTGGGAGTTCAGATTTGTCTTCCACAGTCAGAAGCCCCACCTGTGTACCATGATATCGTCAGTCTAATCCTCTAGGGTCACACCTGCTTGGTTCAACTGAGAAGCTGCTAGAAGCTGTTTTTCGTGATAATGCATAACCTAGCTACATATTTTCTGGTTTTTCATTTTGACTTTCTCTTAATATATGAACCACTTTCTATACTGTGACACATGGTTACCAGAGCTTTTTTCCCCTTCTTCCCTCTTGTGTTTCTTCACACCACACCAGTTTGAAGTGGGGGCGAGAGGGACATCTGTTTGGGCCTGAGCCTCTGGAGGAGGCCCTAAAAATGTCTTGAGAAGAACTGAGTTGGAGACCAAAGAGGCGGCTATGTGTGGAGGCCCTGGGCAGCCCTCTCAGCTCCAGAAAGATGATGCTAAAAGAAGCGCTAAGTGCTCCCATCTTGTGTTTATACTATTCCTATTTCACAAAGTGAAAAAAATAAAGTTAAATTAAGAGGTGCTCACCAGCCTTTAGGAGTTGGAGATTTTTTGTAATTTTTCAGAGCCAATCGGCCGACCAGAGGACTTTGGCATTTATGAGATGAACACAATGTACATTAGATATGATGGTGTTTGAGGTACCAAACTATTTATTTTATGGAAGGTTTTCCCATTTTCCCTAGTTGATGAACTGTTCCTGCATGACTTATCTTGAGTTTGGTTTGATAAAGTAAGTGTTGCTAGAAAAGGGGGAGAAGAAAACTAATCGATAACACAGGGGGCTCAATCTGCAAATGACCCATCTCCTAACCTGTGATTCTAGGAGGGTTGCATCTCTAACAAGAGGTGGTGGTATCATGACTTTAGTTTAAATGCACTTTGGAAAGATTACATAAGGAGACTTTCTCTAATGGATAAAGAGGAGCAACTTAGAATTTTAGTCTCATGACTATTAAAGGAAAAGGATTTTCTAACAAGAAGTATGTATGCTAAATCAAGGTCTCTATGGAGAGCTTGTTTTATAAAATAACTGTAAAATTTTGAAGATCTCTAGAAGGAATATAGTTGCTATAGACCATTTTGAAATCAAGACACACTTGTGAAAATTAGTTTCATCATTTTTAGGGTAACGTATAATCTCCACATGGAAAGGTACATTTATAGTATAACTTGACTTTGCTGTCATAGAGGAGGGAAGGAAGCAGTTTGGCCAGAAATGTCAAATTTCCTAGATGCTGAGGTTGTTCCAGATGAGTGAGTGATGATTCCAACTTGTTCATTTCCTTGAAGCAACTAACCAATCAAGATGCCTCCTCTCCTCTCTGACAAAGCGCAGAGGCATCGAGCCAGGTGAGCCCATCTCAGGAAGCACTGGCTCTTTTTTTGTTTTTTTCCCTTGTCTTAAAAAGTTTTATTGAAGCTTAGTTGACAGTGTTGTGCTAATTCCTTCTGTATAGAAAAGGAGCTGCTTTACGTGTACATTCTTTCTCATTTTCTTTTCCATTATGGTTTGTCATAGGATACTGAATGTAGTTCCCTGTACTGTACAGTAGGACCTGGTTTATCCATCCTGTATGGAGTAGTTTCCCGCTGCTGATCCCGACTTCTGTTCTTCACTCACTTCACTCCCCCTCCCCCTCGGCAGCCGCAGTTCTGTTCTCTGTGTCTGTGAGTCTTTTTGTTTCGTAGCTGGTTTGTATTGTGTTTTAGACTCCACATATAAATGGTACCAGGCAGGATTTGTCTTTCTCTGACTTACCTCACTTAGTGTGATAATCTGTAGTTCCATCCATAATGCTACAAATGGCATGATTTTCTTCTTTTGATGGCTGAGTAATAATCCATTGTTCCATTCCATTCCAACACATACACACACACTATGGAATCTCTCTCTCTCTATGTATATATCTATATATAGGTAGGTATCTATATATATAGATGTGTGTATATATATATATATATATAGATGTATATATATATATATATATAAGTATCTATATATAGGTATATATAGGTATCTGTGTATATATATAGGTGTATATATAGATATAGGTGTATATATATAGGTTTATGTATATATAGGTATCTCTATATATAGGTATCTGTGTGTGTGTGTGTGTATATATATATATATAGGTGTGTGTGTATATATATATATAGGTATATGTATATATAGGTATCTATATATAGGTGTCTATATATATATATATATATATAGGTATCTGTATATATAGGTATCTCTCTCTATATATAAATAGGTATCTGTATATATATCACATCTTCTTTATCCATTTCTTTGTCTGTAGATGTTTAGGTTTCCATGTCTTGCTATCTTGGCTATTGTAAATAGTTCTGTTTTAAACATAGGGATGCATGTATCTTTTTGAATTATAGTTTTTACCTGGGTAGGTAAGCCCAGGAGTGGGATTGCTAGATCAAATGGCAACTCTATTTTTAGCTTTTTGAGAAACTTCCATGCTATTTTCCATAGTGGCTGCAGCCATTTACATTCCTACCAACAGTGTAAGCAGATTTCCTTTTTTCCACACTCTCCAGCATTTGTTATTTGTGGACTATTTACTGATGGCCATTCTTACTTGTGTGAAGTGGTGGCTCGTTGTTGTTTTGATTTGCATTTTTCTAATAATTGGTGATGTTGAGCATCTTTTCATGTGCCTATTGGCCATCTGTATGTTTTCTTTGGAGAAATGTCTATTTAGGTCTTCTGCCCATTTTTGTTTTTTTTGATTGGCTTGGTTTATTTTTGTTGTTGTCATTGAATTGTCTGAGCTATTTGTATATTTTGGAGATTAAGCCCTTGTTGATTGATTTATTTGCACATATTTTCTCCCATTCCATAGCACTTACTCTTTATCAATGGATTTCTTTCTGTGAGTGCTCTTAACCAACATTTTCTGATAAAACCCCAGTTTTGAAGGTATCTTGTCCAACAGCCACGCAGTTTCCAAGTCAGATGTTTTATAAGTGACATCTGTCTTGATCAGTTTGCATAAGCAAATGACTTGTCCCAGATTGGTAACAATATTTGCTTAAGTATTTGAGAGGGAATTTCTCCTTTGAAACATCGGAGTCCCAAAATTATATGCCTTATAAAAAAAAAGTCTTTTTTAAAAAAAAAACTTTTGTATTGGGGTATAGCCAATTATGATGAACCTAAACAGTGTGTTGAAAAGCAGAGATGTTACTCTGCCAACGGGTCTGTATAGTCAAGGTTATGATCTTCCCAGTGGTCATGTATGGTTGTGAGAGCTGGACTGTAAAGAAGGCAGAGTACCAAAGAATTGATGCCTTTGAACTGTGGTGCTGGAGAAGACTCCTGAGAGTCCCCTGGACAGCAAGAAGATGAAACAAGTCAATCTTAAATGAGATCAACCCTGAATATTCACTCTTAGGACTGATACTGAAGCTGAAGCTCCAGGATTTTGGTCATCTGATGTGAACAGACAACTCATTGGAAAAGTTCCTGATTTTGGGAAGGATTGAGGGCAGAAGGAGAAGAGGGTGTCAGAGGATGACATGGCTGGATGGCATCACCAGTGCAATGAACATGAACTTGGGGCAAATTCTGGGAGATGGTGAAAGGCAGGGAGGCTTCTGTGCTGCAGTCCATGGGGTCACAACAAGTTGGACACGACTGGTGACTGAATAACAACAGTAATAGTCAGTTATAGTTTCAGGTATGCAGTTGACACCACTCTTATGGCAGAAAGTGAAGAGGAAATAAAGAGCTTCTTGATGAAGGTGAAAGAGGAGAGTGAAAGAGCTGGCTTAAAACTCAACATTCAAAAAAACTAAGATTGTGGCATCCGGTCCCATCACTTCATGGCAAATAGATGGGGAAACAATGGAAACAGTGACAGACTTTATTTTCTTGGGCTCCAAAATCACTACAGATGGTGACTGCAGCCATGAAATTAAAAGACGCTTGCTCCTTGGAAAAAAAGCTATGGCAAACCTAGACAGCATATTAAAAAGCAGAGACATTAGTTTTCTGGCAAAGTTTCGTCTAGTCAAAGCTATGGTTTTTCCAGTAGTCATGTATGGATGTGAAAGCTGAACAGTAAAAAAGACTGAGCTCTGAGGAGTTGATGCCTTTGAACTGTGGTGTTGGAAAAGACTCTTGAGAGTCCCTTGGACTGCAAGGAGGTCAAACCAGTCAATGCTAAAGGAAATCAACCTTGAATATTCATTGGAAAGACTGATGCTGAAGCTGAAGCTCGAATACTTTGGCTACCTGATGTGAAGAACTGACTCATTGGAAAAGACCCTGATGCTGAGAAAGACTGAAGACAGGATGAGAAGGGGACAACAGAGGACCGTATGGTTGGATGGCATCACCGACTCAATGGACATGAATTCTATCAAATGCTAGGAGATAGTGGAGGATGGGAAGCCTGGTGTGTTGCAGTCCATGGGATCACAAAGAGTCAGAAACGACTGAGCAACTAAACAACAACATAACCAATTAAAGATGTGATAGTTCCAGTGAAGGGACTCGGTGATACATATACATGTGTCCTATCAAAGAAAGTCTTAAAGCAGAGATAGGAAAGTTGTCACCAATAAGCCAGACTTTGCCAGAGATGTCTGTAATCAGCTTGCCTCATGTTCGGCTTTTTAAAAAATTGTGGCAGTACTTAAAACCCAGGATACTGCATGCAAGAAGCTGGAAGTTTCTGACTCTGCTGATAAAGTAGAAGCCCAGGTGTTGAAACCCTCCATCCCATGATGGGAAGGAGCTGGGCAGCTGCTCCCTTGAAGTGGTCATGGTCTGTCCAACATGTCACTTAGTCCCCACTCTTCTTTGTTGTTTTTCCAATTCAGTGCTTGTCCTTGATGTCTTTAGACTGGTCCACTTTTCTCGTTGCTCTTATCTGCCTGGTTTATCTGTATACTTGTATTTCAACCACCACCACAAGGGAAAAGATAAAGAAAGGTGTTGATTGATGGTGAAAGGGTGTTTTCAAAATAGTTTTGGAAAGTAAAAGCAGATTGATAAATTCTGTCTGTAATTTATGTTTGACTTTTAAAAGTACAATAACTTGTCCATTATTGGACAGTAAAAGATAATTTGCATCTAGCACAGCTTCTATTAGAAGATGCACATCACTTAGCCATTTGACACCAAGATGATGTGAGCAGAGCTGGCTCTGGACCGAAGTGTAGAGTATGCCCAAGTGGCTTTGTATTGCCTCTAGCCAACCTCTTCCTCATGTTCCCTCCTTCCCACTTTAATAACTCTGTGTCCTTATTACTTAGTCCACCCACCTTGGGTGTAGCTGTTTTTAATGATCTTTCTCTAAATTTAAACGACACCATTAGAGAAAGATTTTTCATTGAAAGATATCTAATGATACCATTCCTACTAAGAGAGAGAAAACTTAAATTATTTCCTGTTGCTTCTATCCAAGGATATTAGTATTTCAGTTCAAAGGAGAACCTTGAAACTTATTGGGTATATAGTTGTAGAATTTGGGGATTGGATGGAGCTTAAGGAGCCTTTGGCCAAGGTGTTAGAGCCCTTCAAATACATGAAATCAACCACTTATTCCTGAAGTTGACCCTAAGTGTTACTTGAGTCACAACCTGGATTTATATTTGGCTAGTGTAGATTAATTACAGTGCATCTGAACTTGCGTATTTGTCAGGCTTTACCTTGACCACTCAGTAATGTTTGACTTTTTGTGAACCTGTGGACTATAGCCTACCAAGCTCCTCTGTCCATGGAACGGTCCAGGCAAGAATACTGGAGGGGATTGCCATTTTCTACTCCAAGGGATCTTCCCAACCCAGGAATCAAACTTGCGTCCCTTGTGTTTCCTGCAGGTAGATTCTTTAGGATTTTTTACCACTAGCGCCACCTGGGAAGCTCTCCTTTGATCAGTAGTCATAGTAAACGCTTTGGTTTTCTTCTCTGTAGTGTAGGAGGGTTGAGTTAGATACAGCATTACAAATTCAGGGTACTGGTGTCACTCGCCTCGGATCATTTGCTCATGTACCAAGCTTCCTCTCAGATTGCACCAGCTTTTCATCAGAGCCCTCTAACCAATCAGTACTAGTTCATCAGAACTGGTGTTTGTGGTGGAGCCAGTATTGCACTCCCAGGAGGTAAATGCAGAGGTCCCTCTCTGCTCTCTCATTTCACGAGTTCAAGGACCATAGGTGGGTCAGTGTTGAATATTCAGTAGGCAAAAACAATATTCATTGAACATGAGGCTCCTTTTACAGTCTAGAGAAGTTAAAGCAGTACTTTCCCCTGAACTCTGAAGAGGGATCTCTCATCTCACACAGGTTCTCACCGGATGAAGTGGTCAGGTCATTTAGAGGAGGTTATGCTCTCAGGGTGCACCTTTAAGACAGGCTGTTTCTGAAATCACACCCTAACAATCTTGAAAATTGGGCAGAAACAGCCCCAAAGAGCTGTTTCTACTTCAGGTTCTTTTTTAAGACTAACGTGAATTGTTTGGGACAGATATTGTCACAAGAGACACCAGAGAGGCCAAATCTTTAGCTGCTGCTAAGATTTTTACCTTTGAGTTTCAGAGTGAATGAATGGAGGGGACATGGAGCTGGGGGTTGGATCTGTGACAAAGCACATGTCCGCAAATAACAACTGAGCTGAAATCTGATGCCCAGAGAGCCTCCATTCTTGTGTTACTCGTCCAGATGTTTCTTCTCTGGATCAGGGACAGGCTCTCACAGACAGCCTTTTCAGCTATCAGAAGCACTGCTGGCTTTTCCTGAGGGCATTTTAAGCTAGACATTCCCAGCACTGTTTGGACTTCTCATATAATGTATTTGTAATAATTGTTGGACCCTGTCTTTTATTTGCTCAAAATGCTGCAGAAGCTTCTGTCTCACTCAGAGTGAAGCCAAAGGCTTTTCTAGTGGCCCACAAAGTGCTGTGTGATCTGGCTGTCACCTCTGTCTTACCTTGGCTGCCCTCTTTCTTTTTTAATATATTTATTTTGACTTTTAAATTGCATTTGTTTTTACATTTTTACTTTTTAATTTTTGAAATAGAATTTTTATTTTTAATTTTTTATTGAAGTATAATTGATTTGTAATGTATTAATGTCTGCTGTACAGTAAAATGATTAAATTATAGATATCTATATACACATTTTTTAATATTCTTTTTCCATTATGGTTTATCATAGGATATTGAGTATAATTCCCTGAGTTATACAATAGGGCCTTGTTGTTCATCCATTCTGTATATTTAATAGCATACATCTACTAACCCCAGCTCCTCTTACTTTTTAAATTTTTAAATTAATTTATTGTTTCATTACTATTACAACTCTAAGTATACAGTATACTTTTAATTGAAGTATAATTGCTATACAATATTATATGTTATAGGGGTACAACATAGTGATTCAGTTTTTGAAGGTTATACTCCACTGATAGTTATTATGAAATATTGACTATATTCCCCATGTTGTACAATACATCTTTTTGGCTTGCTTTTTACTGATTGTTTTGTACCTCTTATTCTCTTATCCCTATATTGCCTCTCCCCCCTCCCCTCTCCCGACTGATAACCATGAGTTTCTTCTCTAGGTCTGTGAGTCTGCTGCTTTTTTGTTAGATTCACTAGTTTTTTGTATTTTTCTTGTTCCTTCTGCTGCAGCCATATGCATCTGTTGGCTGTGCCTCTAACATAGCAGACCTTCCCCAGAACCTTTGTACTTGCTGATCTCTCTGCCTAGAACATTCTTTCCCAGGTATTTTCGTGGATTATTTCCTTGACTAGTTCAGTGAGGCTTTCCTTGTCCACACCAGTCAAATATATTATGTCCCCCCCCTGCAGTGTATTTTTCCCCGTTATTACTTTGTATCATAATACAGATTTTTCTTTTGTCCTCTTCACTCTCTGGCTCTCCTACCTCAATGTAAGGCTCATTATGCAGGGATATTTTTGGACGCCTCACTGCTCTATTTCTGGCAGCTGGAACAGTGACTGACACTTAATAGGAGGCCAATAAATACTTTCAGAATGAATGAATGTTTTCACATCCTTTCAGTACCTTTCTCACTGATTTTTATTAACTTTTTAAAGTTGTAAGCAACAGAAAGTGAAAGCTATGGTTTTTTCAGTAGTCATGTATAGATGTGAGAATTGGACTGTGAAGAAAGCTGAGCGCCAAAGAATTGATGCTTTTGAACTGTGGTGTTGGAGAAGACTCTTGAGAGTCCTTCAGACTGCAAGGAGATCCAACTGGTCCATCCTAAAGGAAATCAGTTCTGAATATTCATTGGAAGGACTGATGCTGAAGCTGAAACTTCAATACTTTGGCCACCTGATGCGAAGAACTGACTCATTTGAAAAGACCCTGATGCTGGGAAAGATTGAAGGTGGAAGGAGAAGGGGATTACAGAAATGAGATGGTTGGATGGCATCACCAACTCAATGGACATGAGTTTGAGTAAGCTCTGGGAGTTGGTGATAGACAGGGAGGCCTGGTGTGCTGCAGTCTTTGGGGTCGCAAAGAGTCGGACACGACTGAGCGACTGAACAGAACAGAAGCAACAGAAACCTAATTCATACCAGTTTTAAACAAAAATAGGAATCTTCTGTAAGTAAGGCATGATAAAGACCTTGATTTTTTTACTACTGTGGATAGGCTTTCTCCATGGAGTATGGATGATATTTGCCAGCAGCTCTAAGCTTCTACCTATAGAGTTTGTATCCAGAGGGATGAAGAGCCCATCTTCTAGCCAAAAAGAGTGGTGTGGGGACTTGTATAGATTGACTCAGGCAGACCACGTGCATCCTTGGACCAGTCCCTTTGGCCAATGAAACCTGAAGAAAAATGATGAGCCTAGCCTGGGCCATGGGCTTCCCCTTACAGCCTGGAAGTTAGGGCTGTTTACAAAAGCACAGAAGAAAGTTGTGGCATAAATGTACTTACTTGGGAATTGTAAACTAGGTACCCATGGGTATCAGACATGGTCACTTTTCATAGCTTGCTCTAATTTGTCTCCCTCCCTCCTATAACAACCCAACATAGCCTTCCAGGAGTGGGCTTAAGGGTTTATTCTTTGTATACATGGTTTCCAGAGTGTGGTATACACACCCCACAGTATATACAGTATAAACCATTGAGGTGTAGAGAGAATATATTAGAACTTCTCTTAGTCATATTTAGTCTGTAAAATATTCATTTTATGTATGGTTTTTATAATGCTCAAATCAGCAGTTATTAGTAGTAGCAGTACTTAGTAGTACGTTGGTAAAGCAGTTCAAGTTCATATATAAATATATTTTCATATATAACTTATGCATAAGTAAAACCCCATACATTTGGCATACTCATACTCAATAAGATACAGTATGATGCATTTTTAAAAAATGGAGCCTGAGATCACAATATTTTTTCTTAAAGGATACAGTTTACTACTTCAAAAGCTTCATCTTAAAAGAAATTAGGCAATTTTATCTCCAAGTACTTTTCAAAGGTTGCCAGTTTTCTGCAGTAATGTGTTGTCCAAACACCTCTGACAACAAGAATGAAGAACATAGGTTGATTGTTTCCTTTCAGTTCCCAGGGATAACACTTTCATGATTTTTCTCTAAGTTTGAATGACAACATTAGAGACAAAGTCTTTTCCAGATTAACACTATGTCTCTGATATACTTGAAATCCAGAAATATTTTTAAAGAAGGCAAATATAATCATGCAGTGAAAGAAAAGTTGTGGGATAAGGAGAAAAGTGATTAAGATAAAAAGGACAACTAATGAAGGCCCAAAGCAGAAAGCAAGAAATTATTCCAGAAGGATGGAAAATATAGTTAGAGAACAAACCCATATTCAAGTCAGGAATATCTTCTGAATTATTGAAATCTGAATGACTCTCATATTCTATTAAAGAGGAAAAATGGTATTGGAATAAATATTAAAAGGAGTCAAAATCTAGGAGGCATTAATCTTGTCTGAATATTATTAGCTTCCTTCAGTGTACGTATCTGTCCATCCTTTTCCACAAATTCTTATATTAATCCCCCACCCTACCAGTGCATTCTACACAGTAAATACCAGTAGGATTCTGGTTAAAAAAATATGTGTGTATATATATATACACACACTCGTAACTGAAGCTATTTCTATAGCACAGCAGGATCATAGAGTGAAAAGTGAAAAGTTAAGCTAATGATGTACTAAGTTGATATTGTTTGTGTTTAGTCATTAAGTTGTGTCCGTTTCAGTGACCCCATGGGATTCTCTAGGCAAGAATACTTGAGTGGGTTGCTATTTCCTTCTTCAGGTGATCTTCCTGACCCAGGAGTCAAACCTGGGTCTCCTGCATTGGCAGGCGGATTCCTTACCATTGAGCCATCAGAGAAGCCCAAGTTTATATTAGTTGTTCTAATTTCATTTCAACCAATATGATTTCAGCCTATGACAGTGCCAGGCCTGTATTTGGGATTGAAAATAGGTGAGACCTAGTTCCTGTCTTCAGACAGCTGACCACTTTGGGCTGGAACATAATAGCTCCATGAGATGATGAGTTTTCCCCCAGAAAAATAGAAAAAGAGCCAGGGGTCGAAGGTGAGGGGCTGGGGGCAGTGAAAAAAATCTGCCTGGGAGCATCTGGGAAGATGACATGTGAATAGGCCTTAGAGGATATAAAGGATGGTTTCAAATGAAAAAGCTAAGAGGAGGGAGAAACAGCATGAGTAAAGGCAGGAAAGTAAGGAAGACCATGACTCATTGGAGGAGGTGTGAAGAGACCAATATAGGAGGAAAATGGAGGCAGAGTTTGGCCTTTCTCTTGGAGATGGTGGCACATCATTAGAGGATATTTTAATTTTTTACAGTAAAAGATGGACATGTACTGGTCTAGTGACAGTTCAGAGGACAAATTGAAGCTGGGAGCAGGGCAACCATTTAGGAAGCTACAAAAATAATCCAGATCACAACTCTTTAAGAGTAGAACTGGGGAAATCATAGTGGGTTTAGCAAGAAGAGAACTAATGTAAAAGAAACTTCTGATTTTAAAATCAACAGAACTTGATACCTTTATGCTGAGATGGTAGAAAAGAACAGGGATTCAGAGTTGGCTGTCTGTGTGCATTATAGAAATCACTGCAGTGGGAGGGAGGGAGGAATGGACTGTCATTTGGTTTTGCTTTATTTTGACGGTAGGGGTAGCTGTTGTTAAGATGATGATGGGTTTGATTGATTTTTTATTAGCTGGGCTTCCCTGGTGGCTCAACAGTAAAGAATCTGCCTGCAGTGCAGGAGTCACAGGAGACATGGGTTCAATCCCTGGGTCGGGATGATCTCCTGGAGGAGGAAATGGCAACCCCCTCCAGTTTTCTTGCCTGGAAAATCCCTATGGACAGAGGAGCCTGGGAGGGAACAGTCCATGGGGTTGCAAAGCGTTGAACATGACTGAAGCAACTTAGCATGCCATCATTTCAATAGTCATAAACCATAAGTTTGACTTTTGGGGAGTTATATCGTTCCATGAGTTTCAACACATTTATACATTCATGTAACCACCACCACGATCAGGATATGGAATGGCTCCATCCCCCTCAAAGAATCTCTTGTGTTGTCTCTGTAGTCCAGTCTCCTTCCTCCCTGCTCTCACCAACTCCGAACCCTTGGCAACTAGTGACCTGCACCATTCCTGTGTTTTTGTCTTTTCCAAAATGCCAGGTAAAATAATCATATATTATGTAACTTTTGAGGTTGACTTCTTGCACTCAGCATTCATCCCAAACATGTGCATCAGTGGTTTGTTGGCTTTTATTAATGAGCAGTATTCTATGAGATGGATGTACCACAGGTAGTCTGGCCATTCCTTTTTGAAGGACATTTCGATTGCTTTCAGTTTGGGGGAATTGTGACTAGAGTTGTTATACAGATTTATTTTTCCTCTTAGCAGAGATGTAGTTTTTCTCATTATTTTAAAAAGGAGAGGTAAAATACGCATGGAATAAAATGTCACCATTTTCAATAAAAACATTTCACTAAGTGTACAGTTCAGGGGCATTAAAAGCATCTCTGTGTAGGTCTTTATGTGAACATATGTTTTCATTTATCTAGGGTGAGGAAGCAGGAGTGAGATCACGCAGCCATTTGAGTAAGTATATCTTTAAATTGATAAGAAACTGCTAAACTCTTTTCCACAGTGGTTGTACCATTCTGCATTCCTACTATCAGTGGATGAGAGTTTTAGTTGCTTCATATTCTTGCCAAGAATTGGTACTGAGGAATTTTCCCCCAACCATAGGGTGTAGTGATAGCTCATTGTGGTTTTAATTTGCATTTCTTTCATTGCTAATGATCTTGAGAACCTTTTCATGTTGTTACTTTTGTCAAGCATTTGTGAACTGTCTCTTCAGATCTTCTGCACACTTTAAGATTGGATTTTATAAGTTTAAAATTTGTGCTTCTTATGTTGATTTTTTCAGAGGTGTTTATATATTTTGTATATAAGTCATTCAGTGGATATATGACTTCCAAATATTTTCTTCCAGCTAGTAGCTTGACTTTTCATATATTTTGCTTAGGAAAAGTTTTAAATTTTGATCAAGGACAGTTTATCAGTTTTTCTTAAATGGCTTGAGTTTTTGATGTCATACCTAAAAACTCTATGTAACATAAGGCCTCAAAGATATTTCTCTTCTGTGGTTTTCTGTAAGTTTTATAATTTTACATTATTTATAATCCATTTATTTTAAATTAATTTTTATTGGTTATAGTAAAATGGGATTTAAAAATTTGGATTCAAATTGTTTATTAATAGTTTATAGAAATAGAGTCTTTTTTTTTTTTTTTTCTTGTATGTTGATCTTGAATCCTATGACTATACCAAACTCACATATTCTAAAAGGATTATTTTGGTTGTGTTAATTTCTTGGGATTTTTCTGTGCTCATCATCTGTAAATGTGCACCATTTTATTTCTTCCTTCTAATCTGGATGTCTTTCATTTCTGCTTCTTAAGGGAAAACTCTCCTGAGTACCCTCATTTGATATCTTGTGAATTAAGAGATTTTCCACTCTGGCTGTCAGGAATCATCCATTATTTCTGGTAGGAGGTGAGCTCTAGGAATTGTTCCTTCTAATCCTTTTGAGTGTTCCCTGCCAACTCTGGGTTTTTGGCAATTTCTTCATATGCCTGTAAGATCAGGTCTCACCTGAATGATCCTTCTCTGGAGTATGCTCTCCATGCGGCTCTCTGTCCTGGTACCTTAACCTCCTTTGCCTTCTTGGACTTTTCCTCTGTGCCTCAACTCAGGGAATCTGCCGGCTCTGCCTCAGTTCCCCCTTCCTATATCAGTGACCTGATATCTTTCTGCAGACAGTAAGCTGGGGTGATCAGATCATAAGGCTTATCTCTATTCTTTGGGTGATGATAACAAACAGGTTATTGCCCCAGAAATGTTTGCAGAAGTTTCTGGAAGAGGTCAGTTGAATACAAGAGAACAAGAATCTACTGGATTAGTTCACCAGTAAGGAATTTGCAGCTTCCGAGCGTAAGTGGATGAAAACTGTGAGTCACATTCCCAGAATCTCAGTAAAGTGGGAAGAGTAGTGTCATCGTTGTTGTCATCATCTTCACCACTGTTACTTCACAGAGCTCTTGCTCTGAGATGAGATGGCGTCTCCCATGCATTGCTACATTTAAGCCTGGTGGTGGCCATGAAGAAGCGCCTCTCGGATCCGCAGCCTGCAGAAGCGTGACTGAGGAACAGCCCTGCCTCCTGCCCGCTGGTCTGCTTGCTTTGCTGCACCTGCCGCAGCCTTTTCCAGCCTCTGACCCAGCGCAGCATGGACACGAGCACATGCCTGTTGTTATGAGACACAGTGACTTCGGCTCCAAGGCTCTGCATCGACCTTGCTGAAGCTCCCTTAGAGCTGTACCACCATCTAATACTTTCCCTGCTCCAGGTCCCTGGTTTCCTGCTCGTCTCCACAGCGTCAGTCAGTCCTGCCTTCTGGTCGGACGCCTCTTTTCCTCTGGCTTCTCGGTTTCCCTTGCAGGCAGTTTCCTCATTCAGGCTCTGGCATCACCATCTTGGTCTCTGCTTTTCAGAGGGTCTGAAATAACATTCCTGAACTCACTCTAGGAGGCAGGACTACTCTTTGTTATAAACGAAATTGTGTCCCCCTAAAATCTCTGTATTGAAGTCCTAATCCCCAATTTGACTGTATTTGGAGATACAGCCTTTTCAGGAGGTTATTAAGGTAAAATGAGGTTGTGAGGGTGGGGCCGTAGTCTGGTAGAGCTGATGTCCTTAGAAGAGCGTGAGAAACCAGAGATCGCCCTCTCGCGGTGTGCAGAGGAGAGACCACGTGTGGATGGAGGGAGAAGGCGGCCCCCTGCAAATCGGGCGGAGACTCACCAGGAGTCAGCCCTACTGGCAGCTTGAGCTTGGACTTGTGGGCTTCAGAACTGTGAGAATATAAATGTCTTTTATTTCAGCCGCCCAGTATGTGGCATTAATCCAGGAAGCCTAATGCACTATCATTGCATCCAGTCTACAGATATTGGCAACTGAAGATTGGGTCACACAGATCATTGTTGGCTGATCCAGTAGTAGATCCTAGGGCAGTGTGGCTATGAATTTAGCCCATCATCGCTGAGCTGTCTTGTCACTGAGCCTTGGAGGCTGGGGAGATGTGTTCCCTGTGGGTAGAGGCTCTAAACACAGATGAGTTTAGAGGGAAGCTTGGAAAGAGGTGGAAGGGAGTTTGGAGATCTCTCACTCTGCCTCCTGGCTTGGGTAGAAAGGCAGCCTTTACTTACAAGTGAAGCCATTTCTCTCAGTTGAGCATTTGGAGGCAAGGATGGGGTATCTAAGTGATATCTGTTGTTGAACTCTTAGAAATGCCATGACAGAATCTTAGTCTTTGAACAGAAAAAACTATTTTGCATTTAATAACATTCCTGGAGATAAGACTTTGTTTCTGTACACCGTTAGCTGTCAACATGGGGGGTCCACAAACAGCCTAACAGAAATAAATTACCAGATGTGGCTGCGAGGAGACCTGCGCTGAATTGTAGCAAGGAGCACATGAAAGCCAGAGGAATGTGAGCCCACAGAGGAAAATGTGGGAAAAACCCTCTTCGTGAGCTTCTAAAAATGCTTATCGAGAGAGCCAATGCTGAGGAAATTCCAGCTGTTGGTGCCTAGACATAATATCTGAGCAGTTACTGACTTTTACTTTTCATGACAATGTTTTTGTGCCTTGTAGACACAGCTAAGACGTGATGAATGTAAATAATGTAGTACATGTTGTCATATCTTGCCGAGTTGCTTTAAGCTCAACATTAGCAAAATCCATCTTGTTTAAGTAGAGTTTTCAATACTTATTTGCTTTTGTAGTACAGAGATAAGTTATTTTGCTTGTAAGATGATTTGATAAAAAAATATTCTTATTTCATGAGAAAAAATGCCGTGTTAGATATTGTTTTATGTCCCCGTGTCTCATCATCTTTTAGGCAGATAGAAATGTGATCCTTCAGTGTCACTTTTCCACTCCTGTTGTAGAAACTACACCAGTTCATCCGTCAGTGATAGAGATAGTTTGGGGAGAAATGACATTCCTTTGACTAAAGGAGTCCAAATGTTGTTTTATTTAAATATCTAACTTCCTGGAAAATTTGATGTGGGTGGTGTGTGTGTATGTGTGTGCGTGTGTGCATACGTATGTTGCTGTTAGTAAACAGGAAGGCTTTGAAGTGATACACTGCAAGGATTTAAATCCAGACTCTCTTGTAGTTTCTATTTGACTGGGTTTTATTTTGTTAGTGTTCTTATCCTCTTCATTACAGAGTCCTAAATTAATTACCCCACTCTTTTTTTAAAAAGATATTCTGAAGTGGTACCCCACAGACATAATGTTATGACAGTGGAATTTCAGTTCTTTGGTTGACTGCTTGCAAAATTTTATTTGGAGAAGAATGCAGGACATTGGCTTTTTTTAACACAGCATATAGCCTTTCTTTCTTTCTTTTTTTTTCAAGAAATTACTTGTGGGAAAATAGTTGAGGGTATCTTATTAATGATTTTTCCTTTTGAATTGTTTATTTCCCACCCCATCCTTCAGCTCTTTGTAACTAAAAACAAGCTCCAGTTCCTCATCTTGGTTACAGTGGTTTAGATGTTTGTTGGTATGTGAGTTTGTTTAGAAAAGTTTGTGTGATTTCTCTTCTTTTTTTTCTTTTCTCCCCCCAGTGATCTCAGTTTGCTAAACATTGCATAATTTTTAAAAAATGTAGTCGATTATTCTTTGGCCTCCCTAAAGTTTGTAGTCATTGCTGTTTTTTACTTCAGTCACTCAGATTATTTTATGAAAACAGTCCAGCCCCCAAAGTTGCTTGCTTTTGGCTTTGGCCCTGGGTGAAGGTGGGCTCTGATATTCATGAACTTTGATTATCTTCTGTCTCATGTAGGCAAGGACCTGAGAGTTTGCAGCAGTTTCCCTGCCGCCGTGGAACACTGTGTTCAGTGAAGCCCTGGCTACACACTGCTCAGCCTGCAGTTCTCTTTGGTGTACAGAACTCTGCAAATGTTTCTTGGCCAAGAACTGAGGCAGTTCATTGCAGGGGAGTGGTAGGAAACACAGGAGCATAGGTGATTGACTCTTAAAGAGCAAGATCTTGAAAAAGATCATTTGGTCCCTAAGTATCAAATATGTGGCATGAATACCACTACCCTTCCCCCCATGCCCATTGCAGACATCAGTATCAATCATGTCTCTTTCTGTCGAGTCATCCATAGCCACATGACCTTTCAACATGGTATCCCAGGGCTTCTGTCAAAATGCCAATGGCATCGGCATATGAGATGGGATCTCTATCAGTAGATTGTATTATATATTTAGAAACACCTGGACACACAGGGAAGTTCTGAGCAAGGCTGAAGAGCATTGGAATCAAGAACAAACACTCGAGAGTGAAATGATGTGAGCCATACCTGTGTGACCCCATGGACTGCAGCCTCCCAGGCTCCTCCGTCCATGGGATTTTCCAGGCAAGAGTACTGGACTGGGTTGCCATTGCCTCCTCTGCAACTTCAGCATTACTGAAATTTAAATGGTCACAGACTTACTTGTTATAGCAGCTGTCCTGTGCATTGTAGGAGAACGTTCATCGACATCCCTGACCTCTACCCACTAGATGCCAGTAATCCCATCCCACATTTGTCCCAATTCTGACAAATATCTCTAGACTTTCCCAGATGTCCCTTTGGGGCAAAATTGTCCCAGTTAAGAACCACTGGACTAGACCCAAGTTCACTTATAGATTGTGTGTGTGAGAGTGTGTGTGTGTGTGTGTGTGTGTATATTTTGTCCGGGTTTATTGAGACGTGCGGACCCATTGTGTAAGTTTGAGGTATACAATGTAATGGTTATATATATATGCTTATACTGTAAAGTGATTACCATGTTAAGATAACACATTGATCACATCAGGTAGTTACAGTTTGTGTGTGTGGGTGTGTGTGGTGGCAGCTTTTAAAATCTGCTCTCCTAGATACTTTAAAATACACAATACAGTATTGTTAACTGTAGACACAATAACGTACATTACCTAGAACTTACTCATTTTATAACTTGAAGTCTGTATCCTCTGACCAACATTACCTATTCCCCCATCCCTGGAAATCACCAGTCTATTCTCTGTTTTTATGAGTTTTGTTTTCTTAGATCCCACATGTAAGTAAGATGATACACGTTTTACCTTTAAGTTTGGCTTAGTTCACTTAGCATAACACCCTTAAAATTCATCCATGTTATAATAATGTCAGAATTTCTTTTTTATTGTTGAATAGTATTCATGTGTGTGTATACTGTATTTTATTTACTTATTCATCTGTTGGTGGACACAAGTTGTTTCTATTTCTTGGCTATTGTAAATAACACTGCAATGAACATAAGGGTGAAGTTATCTCTCAGAGGTAGTGATTTTATTTCCTTTGGATATATGTATACCCAAAACTAGAATTGCTGGGTTATATAGTAGTAGTTCTTTTAATTTTAAAAGTAATCTCTATACTGTTTTCCATAGGAGCTATAGTTTTTTTTTGTTTTTTTTTTTATGCTAACATACTTGTGCCTGAACCCATTGTCAGAGATACTGATTCTTTTGGTTTTGTCTCTAAGCTCCAGGAACTTAAAAATTTCTTTTTTTTTTGTATCTGTGGCTTTGACATTCCTGCCTTCATGTCAGGCTACAACTTATCCTATTTACCAGTCTAGGTACAATTTTGAATAGCAGATTAATAACTCCAAGTTTTAATTATGTTTTTGTAATAAAATTTAAAGTAATTTCAAGGAAAATGTTCACAATATAATCTTCAGTGAGAACAGCTATATTCTAAATTGTATAATAGTAATCACTTGGGTATAATTGACTCAAGTCCTCACTGTGTGTTAGATGCTAGGCTATGAACTTAACATTCCTCCTGTCATTTCGTTGTGACAGTGCACAAAGGAAGCACCATTCTTGCCATTTTACAGATGACGGAACAGAGGCACAGACAGCTTTGCCCAAGGTCCCAAAGATACTGAGTGGCAGAATAGGGCACTGATGCTAGGCTTTTTGACTGTGGTACAGACAAAAACATGCATGCTAGAGAAAGATCTAGAAGAATGTTTGCCGAGATGTTTACCTTGATTATTTATAGATGATAGGATTGGGGGTATTTGTTACTATACGCAGTGTTTTGCAATTTTTCTGCTTTGTGCATTCATTATTTTCTTAAAGTATTAAAAAACAAAGTTAAAATTATGCAGTCCTGGGACTTTTATAAAACAAGTGATTATATTTACCACAGTTTACTTCCTATTTATTTGGGCTTGCTTATGATTGATTGAAAAACAATAGGAGTTACATTTGAATTTTTTATTTTGGATACCGTAATGGAAACATGCAGCCCCTTAATGTAACACGTAGCTATTTAGAAGTGGGGGTTGTACACATTTGTAAGGTGGTTTTCCCATATAACTTTGTTTTGTTAAGTAATCGTATGGAATTTTAAAATAAACAAGATCCAAAAGAATGTTGCTCTTCAAGATTTCCAGCCTTAGGAAATTACATGCTGTTTCAAAGATGCTACCAGTGAAACACCTTCTCTTGAATTTCACTTTTGATTATGGCCTTTAAAGCTACTTTCTGAACCAGACAAGAAAACCAGGCTTCATTATTTCAGCAAATGCCAGGAACTACCTGCTTGATTGCCCCCCAAGGCATGCTCTGAATTTCTATTTGGTCATTTTCAAATATCAAACAGAGCCACGTGGGTAAAATTTACCATAAGAGGCAATGCTTTAGCTAATGTCTTGTTTTCTCATGGAAATTCCAAAAACGGAAATCGAAATGGGCTTTGATGAATGGAATCATTGTCAGCATAAGTGCACAGACCCTTATGGTGACTACTTTCCGTGTGCTGCGTTCATGTGATGCATACATTCAAATGTTTGTGTTCATTTGCATTATTTTAGAGTTCTCCATCATGGGTTTCAGTTCTGAATGTGGTATTTGCCTGGCTTTATTCACCATGGCATACGTTTCCAATTTTAAATAATTTTAAAGGATTCCTGTGTGTCTGCTGTTAAAATTAAGAGGTCTTGGTGATTCTGGGGTCCAGGTGAAACTGCGTCTAAAAAAATATGTGTAAATACATATGTTGAGCTAGGAGACATAAAGGTCACCAGAGGCCCAAGGTTTTACTTTGTTAGATCTGACATGTAAGATTGGGCAGTGGTGGAATCCCAAGTGGGTGGTGATTCCCCCTGCCCCTCCCACCCCTTCACCCCACCACAGGGCCTCTCTCAAAGCTTTTCCTGGGGTATCCATGAGCTCTCTGTCAGCATGTCCATATTCTTGTCTCTGGAACTCCTGTTAAGGAAAACTTAATTTCTGCCTGAATCTCTCCTTTCTAAGTTCAGTGTCATTATTGATATTTTACATGAAGGAAGGAAAGGCCAAAAGAGATGGGAGTCTTTGAAGATAGGGTGATCTTGTCACTTGATCATTGATTTGTTTGGTCATTCATTCATTCAAATATCTAAGTGCCCGTTATATGCTACTGAGGAATACACACTGCACAAGAGAGACAGATCTCTGTCTTCATGGAGTTTATTTCTAGGGAAGGAGATAGATAATACATGAGTAAATAAATCAGAAAACAATCAGAACTGTACATACTAATTTTGAAGGAAGAGGAGGAGGAGGGGTGTCTCTGTAAGAGGTCAGGGAATGTTTCTCTGAGTAGGTGATATTTCAACTGAGACACCAAGGCTGGAAAGATCTAGCCATGCCAAGAGTCTGAAGAAGGAGATCATGCCAGGCAAGCTGAAGGCTGCAGTGCTCCGTGCACATCATAAAGGACACGGAGTAACTGTACAGTCAGTACATCAAACAGGTGTAAAGTAATACTAGCCTAAATAAAGCTGTCCTGACAGAGGTAAATTTTGGAAGAATGTGTAAGGACACAGGCGTCCCCAGTGGCTCAGTGGTGAAGAATCCGCCTGCAATGCAGGAGATACAGGAGACGTGGGTCCCTTGATCTGTGGGTCAGAAAGATCCCCTGGAGGAGAAAATGGCAACCCACTCCAGTATTCTTGATTGAGAAATCTCATAGACAGAGGAGCCGGGAGGGCTACAGTCCATAGGGTCGTCAAGACTTGGACTCGACTGAGCACACACGCATGAGACAGGATGGTGATCTAAACTCTATTTTCTTTCACAATAAACCAGAAAAGCCAATTTTCACATGGGCACGTAACCAAGAGCTGTTGTAGGAGTTAAAACTGAGAGAGAAGCCAGGGTCTTCCGCTTTAAGATTCTCTTTGCCCTAGAAAAATCTGGCTTTATTGGATATTGGAACAGAGCATTTTTTGAGTGTGTGTGTTTGCTCTGCTCACATGATTTTCTTTCCCCAAAAGGAGACCAAACTGTTTATAGGGAAGATAGAAACAAACAAACAACTGGGTAATACGCTTCTAAACATTCAGAAACATGTGACCTTTCAGCCAGCACAGAGATCCGGTGGGTAAACAGCAGGCCAGCCGTGCTTGATGCTTTTGGAGCACACATGCTTCTGCTTCCTTGGGGATGACAATATAAATTATACAGACCATTATCGTCTCTCCTTCAGAAGTCTAACTTCTGAATACTGACCCAGAAAATGCACAGTTTGTTCCCCTGGAGCATAAGATTCATGCTGCCCTGACACCTGCTGGAAGGATGAAAGAAGATTTGATTGGCCCCTTCTACCTTTTGCTGTTCTGTGTCCTAAGACAAGCATCCAGAAGAGGCTATTTTCTGTTGCCTGGAGGAAAGACTGGTTCTGTTGTGCCAATTGGAGTCTTGTCGATATGCCAGAGTCATAATCTTCCCTCCACCGTTTCTCTCTGGGCCCTGAACTCTTTTCAGTGGAATGCCACCGTTTACTTGGAACTAAGAGAAGAGTTCTTGCTCTTTCATTCTCTTTCTCTCTCTCTCTACCTGCTCCCCATCTCCTAAAAACAAAAATTGTGGTGTCATTTGGTTCTTTTACTCTTTTTAGGACCTCTGTCCTTCTAGCTAAGCTGGTATCTCAGATTAATTTACAGAGTGCCTTACCCTTTCCACTGTTGGTAAATCAACCTTCAGATTCCTTTGTGGTAGGTTCTTAATGCCCATCTTACCATTATTACTCATCCCCCCCCCCCCATTTTTACCCACTGTCTCAAAATACACAGAAATTTTATTTGGAATTGTCTTATAGTTTAAGACTTTATTTTTCTTTTTGGCTGTGCTGGGTCTTGGTTGGTGCGTGCAAGCTTTCTTTAGTTGCAAGCAGCAGGGGCTACTCTTCATTGGGCTGCCTAGACTTCTTGCGGCGGCTTCTCTTGTTGCAGAGTATGGGCTCTGGGTGCATGGGCTCAGTAACTGGCACACAGGCTCAGCTGCTCCGTGCCACGTGGGGTCCTTCCAGACCAGGGGTAGAACCCGTGTTCCCTGAACTGGAAGGTGAACTCCCAACCAATGGACCACCAGTGGAGTCCCCGAAGTGATAACTCTGAACAGGACATACCGTTTTTGCTGACTCGGTCAGTTTACATTGGTAGCTACTGCTTTTAGTTTCTTCTAAAAAAAGATTCAGTTGAAAAATTACGCATAATTCATGGAGAAATTAACCAGAATGTAAGCTCCATGAGGACAAGGATTTTCATCTTTTTTTTTACTCCTCTTTCCTAATGTCTCATGTAGTGCCTGGTACACAGTATAGCAAGCAGTGAATATTTGTTATGTGAATGACTGAACGAAATTGACATCAGGCTTGCATGTGTGAGGGAGGGGCCCTTGCAGATGCCCACTTGTGCTTCTCATAAGGTTCTTCCAACGTTAGAATGAATCCTTAGAGTCACATTAGATATAAAATCATCAGGATGCCAAGCTTAGCAAAAATCTTGGAAGCAAACATTTGTTTTTTTCCCCCAAACTGTTCTATGAATCTAGTAATCATTCAGACACTTCCATCACTGATCATTAAAACAGCAAGCTGGGCTACACAAGTTGTTCAGGAGCTGTGAGGAGAGTGGATGAGCTAGTCCTGAAAAGGTGGACTTGGTGACAGTCACTGGCCCCACCACATATTAAACTGTTCCGAAGCTCCCTGAATGTGAGATGTAAATGCCCTTGGATTCCCAGAAGAACGGGAATTTTAATTAGGAATCCAGGTGAACGTTCTGCCTGATGTAAATCCTATGCATCATCTTGTGAGATGCAGTAACTTAAACTTCTGATTCTATTCATTGCTCCTTCTTTTATTGCATTTTGTTTTTAGCCTGACAGAAAGCTGACTGCATAGATGACATTGTTTATGGAGTCTCAGACACTAATAATTAGTCTGCTTGATCGTGATGGAATGAGGGTTGATGCCAAACCTCCTTTTCTCAGAAACTATAAAAGCAGTGACAAACCTAAACAGCATATTAAAAAGCAGAGACATTACTTTGCTGACAAAGGTTCGGCTAGTCAAAACTATGGCTTTTCTAGTAGTCATCTATGGATGTGAGAGTTGGACCATAAAGAAAGCTGAGAGCCAAAGAATTGATGCTTTTGAACTGTGGTGTTGGAACAGACTCTTGAGAGTCCTTTGGACGGCAAGGAGATCCAACCAGTCCATCCTAAAGGAAATCAGTCCTGAATATTCATTGAAAGGACTGATGCTGAAGCTGAAACTCCAATACTTTGGCCACCTGATGTGAAGAATTGATCCATTAGAAAAGACCCTGATGGTAGGAAAGATTGAAGGCAGAACGAGAAGAGAATCACAGAGGATGAGATGGTTGGATGGCATCACCGACTCTATGGACATGAGTTTGAGCAAGCTCCGGGAGTTGGTGATGGACAGGGAAGCCTGGCGTGCTGCAGTCCTTGGGGTCGCAGAGTCAGATACAGCTGAGCAACTGAACTGAACTGAGTAAAGAGGTTTATACACTCAGCAAAGACAAGACTGGGTGCTGAATGTGGCTCAGATCATGAATTCCTTATTGCAAAATTCAGACTTAAATTGAAGAAAGTAGGGAAAATCACTAGACTATTCAGGTATGACCTAAATCAAATCCTTTACAATTGTACAGTGGAAGTGACAAATAGATTAAGGGATTAGATATGATAGAGTGCCTGAAGAATTATGGATGGAGGTTCATAACATTGTACAGAAGGCAGTGATCAAAACCATCCCCAAGAAAAAGAAATGGAAAAAGTCAAGATGGTTTTCTGAGGAGGCCTTACAGATAGCTGAGAAAAGAAGAGAAGTAAAAGGAAAGATATATCCATCTGAATGCCGAGTTCTAAAGAATAGCAAGGAGAGATAAGAAAACCTTCCTAAGTGATCAATGCAAAGATAGAGGAAAACAATAGAATGTTTAACGATAGAATAGAATAGAAAACAATAGAGTGGTTCTATTGAAGAGAATAGATCTCTTCAAGAAAATGAGAGATACCAAGGGAACATTTTATACAAAGATGGGTACAGTAAAGAACAGAAATGGTATGGACTTAACAGAAGCAGAAGATATTGAGAAGTGACAAGAATACACAGAAGAACTGTACAAAAAAGGTCTTCATGACCCAGACATCCACAATGGCGTGATCACTCACCTAGAGCCAGACATCCTGGAGTGCGAAGTCAAGTGGGCCTTAGGAAGCATCACTACGAACAAAGCTAGAGGAGGTGATGGAATTCCAGCTGAACTGTGTCAAATCCTAAAAGATGATGCTGTGAAAGTGCTGCACTCCATATGTTAGCAAATTTGGAAAACCCAGCAATGACCACAGGACTGGAAAAGGTCCATTTTCACTCCAATTCCAAAGAAAGGCAATGTCAAAGAATGCTCAAACTACCACACAGTTGCACTCATCTCACATGCTAGCAAAGTAATGCTCAAAATACTGCAAGCTAGACTTCAACAGTACATGAACTGAGAACTTCGAGATGTCTAAACTGGATTTAGAAAAGGCAGATTGCCAACATCAATTGTATCATAGAAAAAGCAAGAGAATTCCAGAAAAACATCTACTTCTGCTTCATTGACTATGCTAAAGCCTTTGTATGGATGACAACAAACTGTGGAAAATTCTTAAAGAGATGGGAATACCAGACCACCTTACCTGCCTCCTGAGAAGTCTCTATGCAGGTCAAGAAGCAACAGTGAGAACCGGACATGGAACAACGGACTGCTTCCAAGTTGGGAAAGGAGTATATCAAGGTGTACATTTTGACCCTGATTATTTAACTTACAGGCAGAGTAAATCATTTGAAATGCCCAGCTGGATGAAGCACAAGCTGGAATCAAGATTGCTGTGAGAAATAGCAATAAACTCAGATATGCAGATGACACCACACTTAAGGCAGAAAGCGAAGAAGAACTAAAGAACCTCTTGATGAAAGTGAAAGAGGAGAATGAAAAAACTGACTTAAAATTCAGCATTCAAAAAACTAAGATCATGGCATCCAGTCCCATCACTTCATGGCAAATAGATGGGGAAACAATGGAAACAGAGACTTTATTTTCTTGGGCTCCTAAATCACTGCAGATGGTGATTGCAGCCATGAAATTAAGACGCTTGCTCCTTGAAAGAAAAACTATGACCAACCTAGACAGTGTATTAAGAAGCAGAGACATTACTTTGCTGACAAAGGTCCATGTAGTCAAAGTTACAGTTTTTCCAGTAGTCATGTATGGATGTGAGAGTTAGACTATAGAGAAAGCTGAGCGCTGAAGAATTGATGCTTTTGAACTGTGGTGTTGGAGAAGATTCTTGAGAGTCCCTTGGACTACAAGGAGATCAGACCAGTCCATTCTAAAGGAAATCAGTCCTGAATATTCATTGGAAGGACTGATGCTGAAGCTGAAGCCCCATTACTTTGCCCACCTGATGCGAAGAACTGACGTATGGGAAAAGTCCCTGATGCTGGGAAAGATTGAAGGCAGGAGAAAGGGATGACAGAGAATGTGATGGTTGGATGGCATCACCGACTCAATGGACATGATTTTGAGCAAGCTCTGGGAGTTAGTGGTGGACAGGGAAGCCTGGTGTGTTGCAGTCCATGGTGTCAGAAAGAGTCAGACACGACTGAGCGACTGAACTGATAAAGAGGTTGGTGGTGACTGAGCAAGACTGTGGAGCCCGCCTGGGGCTCTGTTCGAGTTACAGACAGCCTCATCTTGAGCCCCTCTATTTTGAAAAGAAAATGATTTGGTTACTCAGTTACCCATAGAAATGAGATGGATTTCTGCTTTTCCTTGTGGGGGAAGTTGTCATTTAAATGGCAGTGGCAGGGCAAGTTGGTGACCCAGAGGGAGTCCTGCCTCTCTGCCCTGATGTCACCTGGAGTAGCATATTTCATCAGAGTGCAATTTTGCCTCCCAGGGGACACTGGCCCAAGTCTGGAGACATTTTTGGCTGTGTTGACTGGGAAGTAGGTGAGTACCAGTGGCATCTAGTAGGCAGAGGCCAGGGATGCCACTAAACATTATACAAAGTTCCCTGCCCCATCCCCAGCAAAGAATTATCTAGCCCCCAAAGTCAGTTGTGCCCAAGTTGTGAAACCTTGATTTGAAGGAACCCCATCAGTTTTATGAGAATGTCCTTACCTGGTAAGGCGATTCTCCTGTTGCTATTTTCCTGTTCTGACTTTTAAAAATCCCCATTTTATTCTTGCACCAGAATTAGTGCCTTGAAGGCAGACCTGATTTCAGATGTGGGTGGGGCAGGCAGCATAAGTGGCATGATTTGAAAGGCACTGAGAACATCCGGACTTCAAATGTTCCTCCATAGCAGAGCTCCGAGACCCAGAATTCTTTCAGTGAAAACTAGAGAGGCCCCCCCAAGGAGCCAGGATTCCTGGATCTATACGTGAGCTCTGCTACTTGGAAACGCCTTGTTGAGCGTCTACTGTGTGCCAAGTTGAGTGTGTTCTCTGGTACCATCCTCAGCAACTCAGTAAGCTGTATGCCAGTTCTACTGCTGTTTCCCTAAGTAGCATAGGTGGGTTGCTTGGGAACCTGCCCCAAAGTGACACGCTGGTGGGCCCGGCACTGGGATTTTCCAGCCAGCTGTGTCTCATGCCCAGGCCTTCGCCAGGAACCAAGACCTTACCCTCCTAACCTCTGAGACATCTCAGCTGACCTTTCTATGACTGTTATCACCTGTGGAAAACAAGGGAGTTACACTCAATGACTTCTAGGAATCTTTCATAAGGCTATGATGTCCGTATTTGTTTCTTTGTTTTATATGTTGCCCTCTTTAATGGTTCCCCTTTAAAATGGAAACAGAACTCATGATAGGTATACTACCATTGGAAATCCCCATGGAAGGATTCCAAACCTCTCGGCATATCATAGCTAGGTGGTCAACTTCTAAAAAGGTCTGTTTCCACAGCCTCTCAGAACCAGCACTCTGCTTTAGCTTGTTTGAAGTGGGCTCTGGGAATCCTTGTATTAACCTCCCGCCCACCCCCTTCATCCTTGTATTAACCACACCAAGGTGATTCTGATGTACAAGGTCTGAAGACCATAGTATTGTAGCCCTTTTTGGGGGAGTTAGTGTAGTCAGTTGATTTCCTTTCTGTAGGATGCTGGCCACAGTGACAGTTAAGAGAGTATTGGGCGATTGTGGTCCTCATATCTCTAGGCTAGCAGGGCTGTCTGACTCTTGTCCTCTGAGACTCGCTCTCAGGGTATGTATGTGAGCGTGCTCAGTTGTGTTTGACTCTTTGTTACCCTATGTCCATGGATTTCCCAGGCAAGAATACTGGAGTAGGTTGCCATTTCCTTCTCCAGGAGATCTTCCCGACCCAAGGATTGAACCCACATCTGCATTGCAGGTGGATTCGTTACCGCTTGAGCTGTCAGGGAAGCCCAGGTCAGGAATTCCCAAACACTGCTGCATATTAGACTCACTGGGAAGCTTTTAAAACTCCTCACCCCCAGATCATACTCCAGGTCAATTAAATCCCAATGCCTCCATTGGGAGTTGGCCTCCATATTTTTCTCTTAACATCTGCAGATGATTTCCATGCTCAGCAGTTTGAGAACCACTGTCGTGGATGTTGCAGATTCCGTACCTTTACCACTGCTGAATTATTACCTGTAAGGCGAATCCACCCTTCCAGCTCCACAGACAGAAGTCTTACCTACTTAGTGAGATACATGGGCAACCCACTCTTTTTTTCCATTGTCCTTCCAGATGCTCCCTGCTCAGTCCTCTGCTTTTCAAGCTGCTTTTAAGGTATTTATCTCACCACCTTGTTTTTATTTATTTATTGCATGTCTTCATGGGGGAGATGGCATCTTCCATGAGGGAAGAGGCTCTAATATATGTGGCTCTGGGCTGGTGGGAGCAGAAAGAGTAGACGAGGGTAGATGCACAAGAGACAAGACAAAGATCAACTGGACTTTCTGCCATGGCTTTCTTCATGACAGCAGAGGGAGAGTGATAAAAATGGAGGAGAATAATAATGATAATAGTAATACAGAAGGTTGCCCTGGCACTAGACTCCTTGAACAAAATATCCTAGTAAAAATTTTGAACTCACTTTTCTGGAGAGTAACAAAGAATTCTAAATAGAGCACCTTCCAAATAATTACATTTGATGGTTTGATATTTTGAAAATATGACTTCTGCTGACACATGCAGGAATCATTCAGATTGCAAACCAACTTTCCTAACCAGAATGTTTGAAGTGACTAGTTAATACTTGGGAAGAAATTTAAGAGTAAGGAAAAGTACTCTGCAGGTTTCCTTTCTTCTCTGTTTATTTCCACTTTGCTCACTTAAGGAGCAAGCCCTGTCATTCTGGACTGACATGGTGGCTCAGTTTTCCTAACAATGGGAGTCATATAGGTGCAGCCTGTGCCCATGATGCTCCTTGAAGCTATGCTTTGATTGGCCTACCTAAGATTTTAAAACTGAGGACTATTTGGGGAAAGATTTGGATTTCTTTTTCTCTTGAAAATGCAGAAGCGCTTTCTGCCCTGAGCTCGCTTTTAAGGAGACAGCAATCAGCCTCTGTCCCTTTCAGTTGAGACGCGTGTGCTCAAATTGCCGCAGTCCCCACGCCTCCCTAATTACACTCAACCCACTTCAGTAATTTGTCTGGTAAAGTTCTCTAGGTCATGGTATTAGCATCACCTCTTAAAACGTAAGACATCAATTGTTGGGCCCCACCGATCTTCTGTAAGGAAGAGTTATCACTTTCCCATTTATTTATGTATGTAGATAATAAACACAAATATTTACATCTGCATGCATATATGTGTGTAATTTTGTGTATATGTCTGTCAGAATTGGCTTCCCAGTTGGCACTAGTGGTAAAGAACCTGCCTCCCATGGCAGGAGACATAAGAGACCTGGATTTGATCTCCAGGTTGGGAAGATGCCCCGGAGGAGGGCAACCCACTTCAGTATTCTTGCCTGGAGGATCCCGTGGACAGAGGAGTCTGGTGGTGACAGTCCACAGGGTTGCAAAGAGCTGGACACGACTGAGTGACTTAGCATGCACCCACATCTGTCAGTATGGATTCATGTGTATTTGTTTCATTCTTTGGGTTGTAATCTATTACCATTGTTATTTCTTTTTTTGCTCCCAGTGTCTCAATTTTGGGTATTGGGGAGCTCTTCAAGATTGGCTCCTGTGGCTTTTCAGTGTCTCTCCACTCCATGCCATTATTTTTTTTTTAAGTGCTTCTTATAGCAATTTCTGGTACTACATGGTGTTCCAGGCTTATCTTGTATTTTCTCTACTCCATCACTGGAATTGACTAGTTCTCCAGGGAGTTCTGATTGGTTTTATTGGAGTGAAAGTGAAAGTTGCTCTCAGTCGTGTCCGACTCTGTGGCCCCATGGACAATACAGTCCATGGAATTCTCCAGGCCAGAATACTGGAGTGGGTAGCCTTTTGCTTCTCCAGGGGATCTTCCCAACCCAGGGATTGAACCCAGGTCTCCTGCATTGCTGGTGGATTCTTTACCAGCTGAACACAAGGGACGCCCAAGAATACTGGACTGGGTAGCCTATTCCTTCTCCAGCAGATCTTTCCGACCCAGGAATCGAACTGGGGTCTCCTACATTGCAGGCAGATTCTTTACCAACTGAGCTATCAGGGAAAGAGGTTTTATTGAAGAATGGCATTTAAAAACGAAGATCTGAGTACTGGGTGTGCTCATTGCTATTGGGATATCACTACGTCTTGCGTTTTGTCAATGGATACAGTTAGGAAATATATATATGCATACTAACTGGGCCACCTGGCTCAGATGGTAAATAATCAGCCTGCAATGCAGGGTACCTGGATTCGATCCCTGGGTCAGGAGGATCCCCGGTAGAAGGGAATGGCTATCCACCTCAGTATTGTTGCCTGGAGAAGTCCATGGACAGCGAAGCCTGGCGGGCTACAGTCCGTGGGGTCGCCAAGAGTCAGACACGACTGAGTGACTAACACTTGCACTTCCGGCCTTCACCTATATAGATTTATTTCTGTGTTTATTTATCTGTAAATATATGTGTTTATGTTTTATATTACTATATGTACATATTTATATATATATGTATATTTAGCTGTCCATATGAATACCTTCAATTCTAATTCATTACCATAGGATTCATATTCAACTTGAGGATACCAGATTTTTATTTTTATAAGGCTTTTTAATGTCAACAGTGGCTCATGAACATCCTGAGGGGAGAAAGGAAACTTCAGTTGATAACTATTTTATAGATACTACTAAAAGAAACCCCCCAAATTTCAAGTTTAACATAACAGAAAGATCAGCATATCCCCATGTTTAATATCCTTCAGTCCCTTCTAAAAAATTCTATAATTTGCAGCTCAAGACCCTGGTTTGATTCCTGGGTTGGGAATATCCCCTGGAGAAGGGATAGGCTACCCTTTCCAGTATTCACCGGCTTCGCTGGTGGCTTAGATGGTAAAGAATCCGCCTGCAATGTGGGAGACCTGGATTCGATCCCTGGGTTGGGAAGACCCCCTGGAAAAGGGCATGGCAACCCACTCCAGTATTCTTACCTTGGAGAATCCCCTTGGGCAGAGGAGCCTGGCGGGCTACAGTCCACGGGGCCGCAGAGTCGGACATGACTGAGCACACCTCTCTGGTTCCTGAAGATGGGTAGACCTGCTTCATTTTCCTTCTCATACAAATAGAGTCTGTCTCTAGTCTTACAGAACAATGCCCTTTGTAACACCGAGCTGGCACTTGTGGATTCTAAATATAAGCCAAGACACTTCTCAGAGATTATAATCAGAATTTTGCTTTACGTATGAAATCTTATTTTGAATTCAGGTACACAATTACTCAGAGACTTAATTATACTGCCTTAGGATAGTATAAAAACAACAGTTTTAATTTTGTGTGTGTGTGTGTGTGTAGGGGGGAGGTTTACAAAAGTAACCTGTTATTAGGAATAGAAGGTGACTATAGTCTGAGAACTTCACAGATACAAATTAACTATCAGCTGTGAGATTTGTCTATGATTCCTTCATGTTTATTCAGAAGTAAACATACTTGCATAGGGTCCCCCCTCCTCTCACTGTAGTTAATGTAAATCTAGTGATGCTTGCATGTATCTTTAAAAATTGTAGGCAAGTGGAAAGAGAATCCAACCAGGATGGCTCATGGGCCACTGGAGGTGTGGCCCCCTCAGTGCTTTGGAAAATATTCTGGGTTTTGAACAGCAACACCTGTAATTATGGAGGCGTCATCCTTTCCATAAAAAAGAAAACAAAACCAAGACAGCAAAGCCCTTCTACTAACGAGATGTAGTCATAGCATGTGTTCAGCCTTCCCAAAACCTGTCTGGCATTTGTTTCTGGCCTGGTGGAGAATATCTTCCATCTTTCTCTGAGCACTTATAAAACAATACAAAGGTAAACAATTGGAGGGCAATTAGCAGTCTCTTTGGGGTAACAGAAGAGAGAAGTCATCCTGCTATTAATGTCAGAGGAGTTAATCATGGTTTACATAGGTGATTTACTGGCTTAACTTTGCAAGTGGTTGAAACACAAGAACCCAACAAAGTTTACAAAAGATGCTAGCTTGGAGAACCAGGTTTGGCGGACAGCTTACAGAACTATCTGTCAAGCAGTTGAAGGTGTTAAAGTTGTTGAGATGGTGCCTGTTTTGTAAGAGGTCATGTGCAGTGCAGATTTGTGTTTCTCAAACTTTAGTGTGAGATGTACCTGGCCAGCTTTGTTAACATGCAGATGTTGGTTCAGTAGGTCTAGGGACTGGGCTGTGATTCTGCCTTCTTAAAAACAAAAACATTTATGTACTTATTTGGCTGCACCAGGTCTTAGTTGCAGCATGGGGATCTTCAGCTGTGACATGTGGCATGTAGTTCCCTGACCGGGGGTTGAACCTGGGTCCCCTGCATTGGGAGCATGGAGTCTTAGCTGCTGGACCACCAGGGAAGTCCCTAATTCTGCCTTTTCAACACATTGCCAGGTGCATTGCCCATGCTGCAGGCCAGCACATCTCATTTTGCATAGCAAGGCTGTAGATTGTTCTTGTACCTGTGGCAGGTAGGATCAAGCTGCTCATACTCCCTTTAAGAATCTCCAGATTATCAACATGTTGCACTCTGAATGTTCACGGCTTAAGGGATCAGAACAGCTTTTTGGAGTGGAGGTACTTGGCCAAATACTTCATTGTGCATATCAACAACTTCTTTTACAAGCACCAATTTAAAAAAATAAAAATATTTACAGGCCATGTTTATTTACATTTATTGAACTATACCCTTGAAAGAAAACAGGAAATGCAATCTCTGTATCTAAAGCCCCTCTCTGTGATTAAAACCTCAGAAAATGCACTATTGTCTCTAGTTTGAATGCTGAGCCTCTTAACAAGTTTTGGCATTGGGGAAGCCCCTTTGAAAGCTGGGATCTTTTACCATTGCTTGACTAGCTTTTCAAGCCATTCAGTTATCAAATGTGGTTTGTTTCAGAATGTCTGATCGTGTTGCATAAAGGGGTCCCTCAGTATCTGAGGAGACTGGTTCCAGGACCTTGCTCAGATACCCAAGTAGGTGGAGGCTCAAGTCCCTTGCAGTACATCCTCCCTAGGGGCTGGTTCTGCATTCCCAGATTCAACCGGCAGCACCCACTAACTCGTGGGTTGAATAGGTGGATACAGAACCAGTGGGTACTGAGTGCCAACCGTACTTTATTTTTAAACTTTTTTTTGGTTCCAAATACTTCCCGTACTTTAAAAACCGTACTTTAAAAACGGAGATCCTCTGTTGGTTTTTGGTATGGACACAGAGCCACATCACAACACAGAGAACACACTTCTTTTGCCACTTGCTGTGAAACATGTGATTTTCATTAGCCATTTTTCTCTTCTTGGAAGGAAACTTAGGAGTAGAAGCCTTCATTTAGAGTATTCTGAGCACTTTTACTAACCTTTCCCCTTTCCCCATGTCCCTTTTCTCGTCCCTTTCTCCCCTTCCCTTCTTTTTTCACGGTGTTTACCGGTACCTGGATGTCTGCCACACCTTGGGTAGGGGAGAGGGAGAAGGTAAGCGGGGGATCTTGATTTTGACTCTCTGGCCTCAGTTGCTGTCCTGTTTATAAATGGCTATGTGAGTTGGCTATTTGTGAGAAGGTTAAATGATTTCCAAGGAGGGGTGGCACATCTCTTTGGTAAAGTGAAGAGTATGAGATGGGAATACAAGAGGAGCCAGGACATCTGGATTCTAATCCCTGTTTAGCCACTCACCAATTATTTGGCCTTGGAGGGCAATATCACCTCCCTGGGTTTCAGCTTGCTAATCTGTAATTTGATATACATACTTGGTTATGCCTACTTCTCAGAGTGTAGGAGTCTTATCACTGGGATGGCATTAGATAACATTGAATCACATATTGAGAACTATACTTCTTTGGCAGTCACTTTCAATTCTTTCTGGTTGTTCAAACAACATCAACAGCAACAAAAAGAAAACTATTCTCTGTTGACACTCATTAACATTTTCCAGGACTTGTCACTTTTCTGTTTAAATTTTTTTTAATTTTAGTTTTTTTGACCTCTTTTTCTTTCTAACAAAGAAAAATCAGTGAATTTGTCTTTACTGTGATTGTTTTTAATTTATGGAGACTGGGAAATATGATTTCCCACTTAATGTAGTAATAGAAAAATAAAAGTTGGTTGCTTTACAGAAAAATATTTAGTATAGTTATAATAACTGTACTTCAGCGAGTGCAGTATGTTAGTTATTCAAGAACTATTATGTAGATATGGTGAAAATTAGGAAGATGGTGAGTGTAGTTAAAGAAACACTGAATTAGGTGATTTTAAAGTTTCTGTTTAATCCTAAACTTAAAAGAGATTCAGGTATCTCATTAACTGGTTGATGTCCACACAAGTTTCTGTTCCCTAAAAATGTGCATATATTCATTGACACAGTATTTGCAGAACAAAGTTGGTGTTACATATAATGAACAGTATGTGACAAGGCACTCAAATGTTCTGATGCCGTTGGGGAAATTTTGGCCGCAATTAACTATAGTTTGCTGATTTGGAATTTACAATTTTTTCCTATTACTTAAAATATAACAAAATGGGGACAAGCACCTTTGCCTTAGTATAATTAAAAATGAAATTATGTCAGGAACATCTGTTTTAAAAAGGAATTTCTATTTGTTTTACCACCAAAAGGTGGCGTCCTACCCCCATGCCCTTTATTTAAAAACCCTTCTTGCTTTAATTTAACAAAAAGAAACTTCTAGTTGATTACTGATAAAGAAATTAAAATGTGCTCCTTATGAATGTAACGTGACAGTGTTGAAAATGAACTATATGTTAAACTGCAGTTAAGTTTCCCTCTAATGTAAGCCAAATGGGCATGGAAGTCTTTAATACGGCAGCACATTAGACAGTATTATTACAAAATTGAGTACAATATATCATGGGATTTACAGCCAGGATTTCCTTTTGTCTGCAAAACTTGTTGCCAGCCTGATTTTGGCCCCCACTTTCAAGCGAATGTAAGAAACTTAAAATGGAGAATAAGATCAGTTGCAACCTAAACATCTTCTTTAGTATGGCAGTGCTAATAATTTTTTTGAAAAAAACTCATTATCTGACCTGAAAACAAGATCAGAGCATGAACTGTTCTTTAGAGATGAGGGATAAATTGGTCACATTGAGATAAATTGCTATTCCCCTGAGTTATAATTTTGCAACCCAACATATACCATAACATGTTATATCTGGCATAAACACTGTAGAAATGAAAAACATCATCACACCCCCAGCCAACAACCCTCCATAGACTGGCTACTGTGTAGACTTCCACTTACTTCCATGTGAACTCAGCATATGGAATTTCCAGTGATGGTAATGGGTGGTAAAGAGTTCTTCATAGTGTTAACTGAGAAGACAAAGCTTTTATTTAATTGTCTAGTTCATGGTAAGGATTCAGTAAATATTCGATATTGTTACTGATAGATGTAGACTGTGAGCTCCTCAAGGGCAGAAATTTTATTTATTTTTGCGTCCCTCGGTGCCTACTATATGGTCTAGAACATAGTAGGTGTGCCATGTCTTAATGTCTTGAGTCAGAGAACACAACTCTAGCCTCTAGGAAGCTAGGAAGTGCTGTAGGAACTCAAACACATTTTCTTTATCTCAATTCTAGTCTAAAGATCTGATGGATGGTTTTGCCTGGATAGCCTAGAATCTTACACAGCATGCATTCAACAAGAATTCTGCTGTGTTGTAATTACCTTAGCGTGGTCTCCCTGTCTCTGGCTTTATTCTGTTGCATGAGTGAATGCTTTTTTTTTTTACTTGCAAAACAGATACAATTTTAAAATGGTAGTCTTATGCTGTTATTGAAATTGAGATTTAGAATTCTTCAGTAAATGAATGTTTAAAAATATCTGCATAAAGACAGTATCCAAAAAATTGATAATAACTCTTTTTCAGAATATTGGTTATGTACAACTGTGCCAGGCTAAAGACCAGAGGGATAGTACTTATGCTCCCCACCAGGTCTTCCCCCCTTCTCCATTGTCTCCTCACCTCCCAAGTACTTTGTAGGAATCCACAGGACGGCTGTCAATATATTCTCATAAAGAGTTATCCTGCTATACCACCCAACCAGTAGCTGAAAATGCTGGTATGTTAGCAGCATCTGGGGTTAAGAGTCTGAAAAAATTATTTCTGTTAAAAACAATAACAAACCATACAGCCATGTATCTTTCCAAGTCACAGTGTGGAAACAGAAAGTTATCTTCCTTCTCTATTTGCATTGATGATAGTGAAAGAAATGCTTGTGTCTTTTGTTTTGTACATGTATATTTCAAAATATTTAACCCAGGCTCCTAATTTACTCCTTCAAATTTCTAAATCCCACCAAACTTCAAAGCAACAAAAAGAAAAAGAGTCTCACCTTTTCAAAGAATTGGACAAAGCTTTTTACATGTGACTGATCTCTGGGAGAGAAGGTAATTTGTGTTAAACAACTGATTGACATTCTAGCCCCCTGGGCGTTTTCCTAAGAGAAACCGTGGCAAGAACACAGCTCCCAACGCAGCCACTTTCGCCTGAAGTGGCTCTAACTACACATTCCTGCAGTGACTCTGACAAGGAAGGACCGGGAAGCGTCCCACATTACACTCTCCTGCTTCAGAAATACAGGGGGAAAACCCCTCGCTGGCTGGGTTCGCTTTCTTGCAAACAGGGGTTTGTCCTTCTGCTGAACTTTCACCTTCCGAACTCGCCTTCTTTCATTGGACAAAGTACAGAAAGAAAGAGGAGAGACCGAGGGAGGACGGGAGAGGAGAAAGGGGGTGGAAAACACCACCTCCCCCTCCTTCAACTGTCACTGATGGCAAAACACTTTCACTTTTAACTGGAGGAAACTCACATCCCTGTCTATCCTCTCCTCTTCCTTCTGTATTTTTAGCTCAGAAACCAAGCAAATAGCCATCGCGTTACCATCTTCGTCCCTAGTTGCTAACACTCTTCCTCTCGTTTTCCCCCCCAGTGTCTGAATGGGCCCCCCTTTCCCCCTCTTCTGAGGAATCCCCCTCCCCCATGCCCCTTGTTTTCCAGGTCTTTCTTGCCTGATTCCTCTTTTGCCAGGGACTGCTCTGGCTTGGCCCTCCTCTCTCGGGTCTGCAGGCTCTGCCTCCCTCTCCCCCATCCAGCCTGGACGCCCCTCACTCCCACCTCCCTGTTCCCTTTGCCCCCAATTCCCACCTCCCCCAGGCCTGCTTTGGCAACTGCGATTTTTTTTTTTTTTTTTTTTTGCTGCAAGCCTTGTTGTTTACCCAGCAGGTGGATGTGACGTCAGGGACGCACAACAGCAAAAAATAACAACATCTCCCTCCGCGACGTGTTGGCCTCGCGCGCGCCTTATTTATTTATTTGTTCCGGGGGTGGGGGCGGGCACCAGCGCCTAAGTGGCTTGGGGAAGGAGGGTGAGCAGGCTCAAGCCCGGGGGTGGTTTGTGGGCGCGTGAGGTGGAGAAGGGGCCCAGGCTGGATGCCAGGGGTGGGAGCAGGCTGGGGAAAGCCCCCGGCCCGACGCCGTCCGCGCCTCTGCGGCCGCCGCCGCCACTGGCGCTAGCTGGGCTCGGGGAAGCTAGTCCGGAGCGGAGGAATCTATTGTTATTTATTGTGTGGCGGTTTCATGCTGTACTCGCGCGGCCCGGCCCTCGCCCGGGAGTGCGTGTGTGTGCGTGTGTGTGTGTGTATATGTGCGCGCGCGCGCGCGTGTGTGACCAAGTGAGTGTGTTTGCGGGGCTGGGCGCGCGGGCGGGAGTGGGCGCGCTCGGGGAAAGGCCCGAAAACACCTTAGTTTGCACCGAGAGACCATTTGCAGCGGGTGAGTTTGTATTTTTCCATTTCTGCTCCACTTTTTCCCAAGCCGCCTCCTGCCTTGTCTCCGACCACTTTAAACAACAACAACAACAACCAAAAAAAAAAAAAAAAGAAAGAAAAGAAAAAGAAAAAAAAAAAAGAAAAAAAATCTACTTTTCATCTCCCGGCTCCACGTGCATCTCCCCCAGCCCTCCCCAGAGGCAGCCTCTCTCTTCCCAGGGTCAGGGCCAGGCTCTGGGGTGGGTGGGGGCTGCGAGTCGCCTCGGGGGTGGAGGGGTTTCCTGGGGCACTGCTCTCGGGTGTATTTCCATAAGTCAAATGGGGGGTGGGGTGGCGAAGGCAGCAGCGAGGAGGCAATCTCGCCTTCCCCTTGGCCCCTTCACGCGTTGTTCTGCAGTCGCTGTGGGGAGAGAAATCGATAAGCCCAGGCGGCCTGGCGTAACTTTGGTGACCGTTGTTGGGGTGCCTGCCGAGTAGCTGCCGGCGGGGCGCAGGGCCTGGGGTCAGGTCCACGGCGGGAGGGGGGCGCGCTGCTGGGTGCTTCTTGAGCCCAAAGTTTGGACTTGGAGCAAACTTTTCCCCTTCGCTCAACTGCTAGTGTTTTCCCCTCCGTGCCCTGGGGCTGCTCCGTGGGCCTCAGCGGAATGACTGGGGACGTCCGCGCCCTAGGCCCCGCGGCTGGGGACGTCTCTAGTGCTACGCACGCCATGTCCCGACCTCGATGGCGGGGGCACTCCTCTGTCGCACCCCGGAGCCCAGAAAACTCAAACACATACCCGCGCACCTTCAGCTAGACACGTACCCCTCACGCGCTCGGCCCGGCGAACTCAGCCTCCCTGCCAGGGATCCGCGACTGCCGTGGCCAGCTCCGCGAGTGAGAGTGGGAGCAGGGTGCGGTGCGGGTAGTCGCCGCGCGCGGATTCCTCCCCACTCCATCACATGCACTTTCTGGGTGTACTCCCCTCTTAAGAATGGGGGTGGAGGGGATTTCCCAAGCCTCGATTTGTCCTGAGACGTGCGCGCGAGTTGCCGCGTCCCTTCGGCAGTGTCCCGGCAGCCGATGGCTTTCTGTTCCTCGTCTGCGCGCCGCCTTCTTCCCGAGCTCCCGGCGCTCCATTCGTGCCCCGCAAAGAGGATTCAGCTGAGCCAGCCCGCGAGCCAGGCGGCCGTGCGCCTCGGGTGGGGACCGAGGTGGCGGTGCCGGGAGCCGAGGGCTTTGCCAGTTGCCGCGGGGTCGCGGTCATTCACTGCCTCCGCCTCCCCTCGCCCCCGCCTTCCGCCCCCTCCTTCCCAGACGCTGCTGCGCTTGGAAACTTTGATTCCTTCTCGTTTTTGGCCCCAGGCTAGTCCCCCTCCCCACCTGTTGTGAGTTCCACCTTGGTCCCTGGAGACTGGCGGTGACACACGCGGGCGCAAGGGAGCTTCGCGCCCAGAAACAAAGTCTCATGCCCTCCCCCCCACAAGTGTTTGCTAAGAAATCGCTGCCTGCAACCCCCCCCCCCCATCGCCCCCCACTGCCGCGCAGCTCCCGCCCCCTGTTAGAATAAGGACTAAATAAACAGTTGTAACTCCAAACCTTGCGACTGCGATCTTATCCCGATCCCACCCCTCCCCCTTTCCTCCCCCCTCCTTTTTTGTTGTTGCAACTTTGTAAGATCCCGGGTAAGGTGCTGAGACTTTGGCTCCGTCCGATTCCCTGTCTCGGGATCCTTGCAGGAATCCCTGAGCCACATCCTCTCTTCCCTCCACGCGCGCTTGTGGGTCCTTCGGCCCGACGCCCTCTCAGCCTTGGCCCCCCAGCTTACTCATCTATCCCGCCCCACTCCATTTCCCCCAACCTGCACCGAGAAGACTTGCTGACGGTCACCCCGGTTTCTTGTCGACCGCAGAACCCGAAAGTTTGCAAGAGGAAGAGAGCGTGTGGCGAGCAAGCGGGCCAGGGGCAGCGGCAGCGGCGCCGGGGACCATGGTGCTGCCGGCGCCTCCTCCGCGGGCGTGAAGGCGGCGCTCCCACTCCCTCCCGAGTCTCCGCGGGTAAGTCGAGGCGGCTGCGGCCGCGGGCGGGTGCGCAGGGTCTAGGGACACCCTAGAGCTTTGGGTTGCGCCCGGGGGTTCTCTGTGCCCAAAGCTTCAGCATGGGCGGCGCGAGCGCAGCGATCTGGCGGCGGAGCCAGGAATGCGCCTGTCCTCAAGCCGGTAGGTGCTTCGAAATATTGGACTTTCTCCTTTTTCCCCCTTTTCTTTCCAAAATCCGAAATCTAGAGATCAAAGTTTAGCGTGGAGTATAAAGTGCTCTGATAAAATATGATGACATCCCTCGCTCCCCTTCTCACCCTTCTCCCGCCCCCCCCCCCTTTTTTAACTATTAATTATTTCCAAGTCATTGTGTCCAAATACCCTTGCCGGGCTGATTACAAAGTGTATTGATTTAGTCTAGGCTCATCCTACGCGTTCGTTTTAATTCCTTTTCTTTTGCTCAACCAGAAAACCCGAAATGAAACTTATTTGTCCCTCTGTGCACCCCCTGCCCCCTGCCTTCGAGGCTTGGACAGAATAATGAAATTAATATAAACATTTCATTTGGTTGCATTTGAGCTTTTCCAGCCCACTTAGGAGGGGCTGGTGTTGCTCTCATGTCTGGTCACAGGTATTTTCCAAGTTTGGATTTCCCTTTTTGTTACTGTTCTGTAGACTGGAATGTTGGAGGGCCGTTCTGTATTCCCTCTGAAAGGAGACTATACATTGAAACTGTCTACACTTTACCTTTAGTTGTCGTAGGCTTCAGGATTTAGGGCTTGCACAATAGCTGAATTGAAAAAACCTAAGGGATAGTTAAGAGATTTTTCTCCTGCTGAAAATATATTGAAGAATATCTCCAGTTTTTCACCTTACATGTCCCTTCCCCTTGTATTTTCCACAGTGAGAATCAATTTAGGGAAATAGCTTAACTAGAATTTGAAGAGAAATGGTAAGAGTTCTGGTATTTTCTACCAAGGGTTATCCTGTATAACAGAGACACAGAAGTTCCTGTTATTTTCGGTTCCAGAGACAAATGTATCAAATCTTTTGAGAATTCCACTAGAGTTTTGATTCTGTTAAGTGAAAAATACCCATCTCTTTGAGGCCAGGAAATTAAAATTGGGCTCACAGTTTCAGAGGTTGGGAATGAGTCCTTTCTGTCTCTGACTTTCCTGCTTGAAACGTCATATAATTAAAGAGTATTAAAAATATAAAAAGGAACTCAATCAGTTACCATTAAAAGGTGTTAGCTAAAATCTCACTGCAAGGAGGGGGGGATGTTTAACATCTTGTCACTAGCTGCATCCCTGCCCCCTTTCCCCGCACCCTCCTTAGACTTTGGATTAGTCATTGTATGAGAGAGGGAGAGAGGGGGGAAAAAAATCAGTTTTTTTTTTTTTTTTTGAAAAAGTAAAGTAAACAGCCTCCAACTGCTGAACCTTGACAACCCAAATTAAGGAAGCAGGAGAGATCAAACAGAACTGCTGCTGGGTGGTTGTCAGGAGCTCTACACGAAGAACCCTGGACTATTCGATCTAGCAGCAAAGCTGTATATTGACTAATGCAGAAATGGACTATTGCAAATGCTGATCTTTGTTGTCCAAGCACAGCCTCGCTTGGAAGGAAATATTCAACCGCTCTCCAGGCAGGATCTGAGTTCCTTACAGATGCTGAGTAGCTAAACAAGTTATTATTTTTATAATGCATTCTTATTTATGAACAAAACATACCCAAAAGGGCATTAAAAGGCTATTAAGTCTTCCAGAGGCAGTCTTGCTACCCAGAACTGTGCAGTGGAATTCTTTTTTACCAACATTAGACTCCTACACTAGAGTTAGATAACATTTTCTCACATCAAGTTTAGAAGATCTGCCTTGTCAGGGAAGCCAAGGTTTTGTATGTGAGGGTTTAAATCTGATGTGAAGCTCAGAAAAAAAAAAAAGAAGAAAATCCTGGTGATGAAGTTTTGTGTCAGCCCACTCTTGGAATTTAAAAAGGCGAGAGGGAGCATTCTCCAGATTAGACATAACCTCTTTTTTTAGATTGACATTCAACATGACCACGTTGCTACTTTTATTCAAGTTCTCTGTAACTTGTCCTTGCTTGTTGTCTAGGAAAATTTAACTGCTTTACATTTTTAAAGGGAGTAGTAACAGTAATTACTTTAGCATTTTGTTTTCACAGGTTTATCAAAGTATAATGAAAGAAACATCAACTTTTTAGATTAACAGCCTCAAATTAAGGGGGTTGTGTTGCTGGAGACATCTGAAAGATTTTGTGTTTATATTTAAATCCTGGAGTATAAACTGTGTAACACTTTTTAGGTATAGACTATACCCAAATTAAATATCATTTTAATTAAGTAGAGCAAAGTGGAGTAAAGGACAAATAAACACATAGAGAAGGATAAAAATAATTGTTGTTTAAAGATTGCATTTGTAATGAACAAATGTTGATCACATAGTAAGCACTTTGTGTTTTTTTAAGTCAGAGTTTCATAACCAGAGTGCCCAACATGTTTCAAAGTCTGTAGCTTTTATTGGATATACCTTTTATTGTATCATTAAACAATGTGAGTTAAACATACACATGGATGCTATTAGGCAATTTTCTGCAATATGTAATGTTTTTTGAAAAGCTATAAATATTTTCTAGTTAAATCATTTGTACCAACAATAACAAAAGTTAACTGGGTTAATATTGAGCCTGGGCATGGTTTTCTGTTACTGACTCTTTGCCTGTTTCTCTTAAGACTCTACCCCCAGCCTTGTATATTTGCATTTGTAGGCTCTATTGAAGGCTGTGTCTGTTCTCAGCAGTTGTTTAAATTAACAGAAGAATTGTGATATTTCCTCAACAAATATATTTATACCTCGGCAATGCCAACATAAAGGAAGAGAAAGGAGAATAGAACAGATGTGACAACTTCTTTTGAACCCAGCTTCCTCTTTGCAGCCAAGCTTATTGTGCTGTTGATTTGGTTTCCAGGTTTTACTTAAGATGCAAACTCACTTTTAAAATGTTATCTTGTAAAGAATCTGCATCCCCAAAATGTATGTATGTTCCATTTAGGTATTATAAAGTCTTGATTACTTTTCAGTGGGTATGCCAAGAATATTTACAGGGCCTTGCAAGGGTTCTGTCTTTTAAAAATAATTTTAGGCACCCGTTAATAAAATTTAAATAGATTGCAGGCTGTCAGAAAATAGTATAAATTTTGTTTATGATTCAGTTACTTTAAGGTACTTACATTAAAGAAACTCATTTAACCCCTGACTGAAGAGCATTAAGTGGGGAGGCAAGCCCTCCAAAGAGCTCCCACTGCCCTTTGCTCGCCCGATAATCTTAAATTACTACAATTTAATTGCAACTTCAAGGCACCGGGCATGGGCTGTTTCTCTGAGCCTGAAAAGAGGTTTCCAGAGCAGAGCTAGATTTGCACAGGTGGTATTTTTGTTTTTCGAAGAAATTTTTTCACTTAGGGCTTTTTTCTTTTTCTTTCTTATCCTGTTAGGTGTCATAGTCCCTTTATAGAATTCCTTCATAGTAATGCCATTTTTGCTAAGCCAGCAGTATTGTTTTTTTTATTTTTAAGTATGTTTTTGGACTGAGTGTATATGAAGGTCTCCAGCAAGCAGAGATTTGTTTTCTAAAGAAAGCACCCTTAAGAGAGGCATCTACTGAATAGACAGGTGAACTTTACATGTGAGCCAGCATAGATTTTTACCATTTGTGGGTTTTTTTTTTTTCCTCTTAGTTGATGGTAGTCATCCCACCGGGTGATCAAACACTGAGTTTGTAACTCAGGCCAGCAAGCCAAGTTAAGTTTGCAATTGGGCTGGTGTAATTTTCTAGACAATCTTTCCCATGCCTTGTTGCACTGATCTGTGTCACTTTACCATACGTGTGGTATCCGAGGAGCCGTCTTAAACTGATTTTTAGAAATCTTTCTCTTCCTTGGTGCTTGGCTGAATTAAGGTTAGAGGTGCCGAAAGCTAGAACATCAGCAGGCCATGAGAGGAGACAAATTCCTGAAACAAAGGAAAACCTGGCCAAATATGGGGTGTCTTATGCATGGCACTTAATCCACCCCCCCGCCCCGGACCCACGTAGTTTATTTCAATGTGCATGTGACGACGTAGTTAATGGAAATTAAGCAGATTTGGCTTGTGCTGCCAACCTAAAAATAAATGCTGTAAGGAACGTTTGATTTCAAGAAGTGCTTTGGTTTTGCATCCCATAGATAATGTTCTCGCAGTAATGGCTCTAAGGCTGGTATTCTGGAAAGAGGAAGTACATTGGGGCAAAGTGCATGGCAGCCAGGGAGGACAGTTAGACAGTGTTCTTTGTTTCTTTAATAAGTTATTTTCATTAATTACAGGCAGTTGGTACTGAGGCACTTTTCGGGCCTTGTTTAGGAGTCTGCTCCTGTTCACGAGAAGGTTGTGCCAGAAGCTGCATCCTTTTTCTCGCACTGTTTTACCCAGTCTTGAAAATCTCTTAGCCAGATTAGCTTGAGGATGTCTCTGCAAGACTTGTTTTTCTTTTTGAACTCCCCTGACACCCGTTTTTAATACATGCCCTGCCTTGTGCACAACAGGTGTTTGGTAGTGATTTTTATGGGATTGAAAGTGAGAAAAACATTTCCTACCTAGCCAGCCACTGGGAGAACGGGCTGCCTGGAAGAAAGAATCTGGAACTTGAATAAGCATACATGGGTTTTTCTGTATTACCATCTGCAAGGTCTTTGCTTTTAAAAAAGTGGGGGAGGGGCTCACTTTGGTGCCTCAGTATTTGCCGTTAGGTTGTAGTAATTTAAGATTCCTGGGAGAGTGCAAAGGGCAGTGGAGGCTTTTTAGTGGCTTCATCTTAATGCTTGAAGCTATGGACTCGTGGGGTTAAATAGTTTCTTCAATCAGAGTACTTAAAGTAGCTAAATCATAAACAAAATTTATATTAGATCCTGACAACTAATAATCTATTTAAATTGCATTAAAGTATCCGGTCAGAAATTTAATTAAAGTCAGAAGTAGTGTCAAACCCTGTAAATGTCTTGACAGGTCTACTCAGTTGGAACAGATATCACGAAATATTTACATATGTCTGGTGTGTTCCAGAACATCTCGGCAGGCCCTGTGCAAAGCTAATTGTACTTTGTTTCCAAATGACAATTTTAATAAAATAGATTTTTTTTAAAATAAAGGAGCATAAACATGTACAAAGTTGTGTTCAAATATTCTGTTTACTATTTAGTTATCTCTACTCATGACCCCTCTGTGATGGCTTTGTTTCCTCCTGCTGCTGCTAATTCAGACAAGAAGCTGAAATGGAGGAGTCACTGGTTAGAAAGCTCATGTCATTCTGTTTTTTATTTCGAGAGTTTGGAGATCTCAGAGGTTAGCATGTTAGAAGACAGTTTACGAAGGGGAGAAAAATGGACCTGAACTTGGCATTATTGAATTCCTGTTCATATGAAGTAGGAGACATTCACTTAGGATGGGACAAAGATGTTTTACCAAGTTGTATTTTTGGATGCAGATTTATTTATTAGTGGTAATTCAGGTGGACATTCACAGTTGGCCAGACTCTCTTTGCTTCCAGATTCTCTGGTTTTAGCTGATTTTGTCATCGACTTTATCAGCTAGTACACTGAATAGCAGCTTAAGCATCAACTCAAAAGCAGAATTTCTGAGGTTTCCTCTTCTCCCTCCTGGCTCTGCAGTTGAATCATAATGTGACTTTTCGCGCTCCTGGTTCCCTGTCTGCGAATTAGGGGAGTGTTTAAGGTGTGTTCTTTGAGCTTGGAGACCTGAGGACACTGGGCCTGGGTGTTGTTCTTCAGACTTTTGAAGGTGTTCTTCGTACTCCCAGGAAGTAACCACAGCTCTTGGGGGCACGGAGTGATGTGAATTTGACATGAGCTTTTTCTGTCCCAGAGCCTCTCCCTTGAGCTGGTGGTACCCTGTCAGAGGAGCTGGAGGCTTCTCTCCTGGGGACAGGTGAGCACAAGAGATGGAGGCGGGTGCTCATATATGAGTGGTAGAGGGTTGTTGTTGGTCCAGGTTCAGCATGTTTCAAAGTGAAGTTCCTTGTTCACCTGCTTCCAGACATTGTGTGTGTCTACGCATGTGTATGTGTTAGGGGAGATTTATTAAAATACAAATCCTTCAATCAGAATTTTTGCTGACTGATGTGCAAATGTACATTTTTCACAAACCTCTCCTGGAGTAATTCTGATGCACACTAAACAGAGGCCCATGGACCAAGTAATTTCTGCTCCTAAACACTGTGAAACTGAAATCTTTATCTTCATGTAGATTTTACCAACTAATGTTTTGTTTTTATCTTGAGACCTGCATTCTTTTTAATGTGTTTGGATTTCTATTAAGAATCAAAGCCGGTGGTTTTTAAGTATGCATAAGGATTGGAATCGCAGCAGAGCTGTCATTCCAAACACAGACGTAGTCACAGCGCGCCTGGATGTGCCATATCGGAAGTGGTGCCAGCTTTTGCATTTTTGAAATGCTCCCCGTATGATTCTGATGCCCACCATCGTGGGAGAACTGGATTCCTCAATGATCAGTATTGGAGGAAAGCTTACAACTCTCCTTAAGGGTTTAACTTTACTGTTTGGACTTCAGGAAACTTAAGAAAGGAATATGTGTTCCCTTCTCAGAGTCTAGCACCAAAAGGAACATTAGATACTTAGAGAAATGGAGGCAAAACAAGAGCTTCACAGTTCAGCTGAGTGGTAGGAACAATGTGGAACATCAGTCGTTTTCACTACCAGACATTTCTTTTCAAATTATGCCTTGCTTGCGTCCATGTTTCGAATGGGCGTTATCATGTTGTAGCTACCAATTAGTGTCAGATCGCTTGCTGTAGTTTTTTTCTCTGCGTATTTTGTCTTAATTTAAAAATCTGAACTGTTTACCCACTAGATTAATTCTGCTGGCATAAGTATGTTGATTTCCCTAGGCATCTTGGGAAATTCTCTCATTGTATGTGATAGGGCCTGCAGGAATATTGATGGAAGTAACCTCGCCAAGAGTGCCACACAAATAAAGCAAGCAGAATCCTAAGACGAATGCATCCTCCAAGATTATGAGATAAAGGAAGATAAAATGCTAAGGAGGCTTGTTTAAATATTCAGGGCTTCAGCTAAAGATCTCTCCAGTAAGATCAAAAGAGTTATTCAAATAAAAGTTGTATAGAGATTTTTCATCTGTATTAGTAATGTGCCTTTTGAAGTTACCCAGCAATAAAGTGTTGTTCCAAAATGCCCTCACCTAAAAAAAAATTCCATTTGACTTTGGGTGTGGCTTGATTTTAATAGATACAAAAAAGTTGGCAATTGTTTTTATGTTTAGAACTTCACAGTTGCTTTGACTCTGAGTTTGTGTGGCATTTGAAATATTCCTGTAGTACAAAGTTCTTTTATTTTTGTTCAGACCCTGAAGGGCTTAAAAAACAATCTCCGATGGGCCAAGTTTTCAATCTAGAGTGTCTCTAACTGTGAATAGAGGATTTCTATAAAAAGATGAAAAACGGGACTGGTTGAAAAAATAGGTGCATCGTTGAGGCTACAGGGTCTTACTATTATGGCTACCAGTGGGTGAAATCTACAGCATGATGTTAAATCCCTCCGCCTTATTATTGAAAGGATGTTTATCATTTCTTTAAGAAAGTTAAGTAATTAGCTGATTTGTCATAAGGGAATCAATGACAGACCCTTTTTAATGATGTATTACAGAAATTTTCTATTAGAAAGTTTGCTGTGTTTAATTATTTGGAAGGAAGCTAGTTGAATCCTGAAAAGGGGGGCCGGGGATCGGGTGAGGTCTGTCTAGAGAATATCACTGTCCACGTGCAGCTGCCAATAATTATCGAGAAGGTAGTCTGTTTAAATGGAGAATGGTGCAGCCTTGGGCTTTCTCTGATGGGCTTCGTCAGGCATGTTGTTGCAGACCTGCTGCTTTGCCCGCCTTCTCTGGGCTTAGGAAGGGTTCAGCCACTTCAGTGTGTTCACCTTATTTTCTAAATCATGGCTTTTGTTGCAGTATGATGCCTGTTGACAGTAAACGCACCGTAGTAACTTGGGTAAAGCTTACAACAAATTCTTATACTTGTAGGAGCAAGTCATCCTGCCTGCTGACTGGGGGTGCTTCTCCCTTTTGTGTCTTTAAGGCAGTGGTAGCACAAGGCTTAAATATTTTGGGATGGAGATGGCAATGTGGATAGGGTGGGGGAATCAACTCCCCATCTGACAAAAAATTTACCTCAGACCCTTGTATTCGCAAATCATACATGAGATGTGATTCTAGCTTGCTCTCCCTTTGCATGTATTTGTATCAACTAAAAATTTAAAAGATACTTAGAGATGTCATTTCTGTATTTTTTTTTTTTTCAATTAAGAAGCAGGACAGTGGCTTTTGCTAGCTACAGAAATCATCTCTGTGTCAGAGAGTACTTTCCCATGGCAGAGTACCTAGGTGGGAGACTTCTTTACAGTAGTTGTAAAGAATTTTATATTGGATTTTATATTGGGGTTGTAGTATTATAACAAGTGCCCTGATTGTGGAATAAAATGCAGTGCCTTTGCTTCAAGCACTTTGATCTTTGAGTTGAGAGCAACTTTTGAGGAAAGCAGTCTGGCAGATATTTACAAAGCGATTTCTCTTAAAACTATATGCTTACAGATTTCAATTTTTGTTATGAAATGTGTAAGACACCAAAAAGATGTCATTCAGAAAATAATTCAGCGAGCCCCCATGTACCTGCAGTTCAGCTTCAAAAAGAACATATTTCTGATCCTGGTTGGAAAGTTTCCTGGCATGTTCTTATTCTTTCCTTCACCCCTGGAGGTGAACTCCGCTCTCAGCTGACTTTTTCTGTCCCATGGCTTTCGTTATACTTCTAATACATAGGCATATATTCCCCCAAATATAGGATTTCCTTTTGCATATTCAAGTTATGTATTGGTGGTATCCTCCTATATGTGTTCTTTGGTAAGTTGATTTTTTTTTTGTTTAACATTGGTAAAATTCATCCATGTCAATACAGGTGGCTGTAGTCTATTCATTTTTTCATGTGAACATTTTAAAGTGCTGAATATTAATTTAAGACAAGCTTTTCACATGTGAATTTAAAACCCAGCAGCATTCTGTAGTCTCATACATCGAAAAGGTAGGATGGATTTGAAACTGTCAGTCTTGGTCCTGTCTTCATAATGTGTTCATTTGCCAGTGGGTTTTTGTTTTTGTTGCTGCTATTTATTTGTTTGTTTTCTGGGTGAAGGGAAGCACTTTAAAGGCAAACATTCCCTAGTGGGAATTTGATTTTAAAAAATAATAAATCAAGTGACTGATCTCTTATATGTGAGTAGGGGAAAGGGGGAAAAGCAGATGAGGTATTTATTTGAAGGAGCCTAGCCATTTTCTCCTTATTTTAAAGACTTGGCTTAGAACTTAACAGTTACATATGCAGGGTAGCAAGTTAAAAAGTGATTTTTTAATTAACAGTTACTTTATACTTCTGCATGCTTGTTATGTACGGTACAGGCACCTTGTTCTTCAAGCAGAGAGTGATTTCTGCATATTTTCAAGGACTGGCATCTTTAATGGTATGAAAGCCACACAAATAAAGATATACTCAGATGAAAATCGGAACATGTTTTTAAAAGTGTGTGTGTCTCCTTTCAGCTCTGTTATCAAACTTGCTGCCTAAGCCGGAGCTGGTTCTCTGTGATTATGCTAATGACCAAAAGAATCGATGATGTGGAACTAGATGAAATCAGTGGTATAATCAGAGAGAGTTATCAGGTTTTTTTGTCATTAAATATTAGTGATAAATAATACACTGTTCAGTTTGAGCAGAGAGAACATATTTAATTTTGATGTGTACAGAGTATCGATTTAGTTAGGTTCATGGCTGAGTAAAATGATGATCTTTTGTAATTTCAGAGGAAAGATAAAAGACGCTTGTGTTAGTGTGGCGGACTGACTCAGGCCATAGAAATGTTTACCTTGACCAGCCAGGGAAGGGTGGAAAACTTTGTTTTTCCTCCTAGGCAACTTGGATATTTGTACTGACATTTTATTAGGAATATCAGATACTCAGTAAATAGCATAAATGACTGGGGATGTTAAACAAAATGAGTGTAAAGGTAGATAGTGTTTCCCTCAGGAATGGAGGAAAATATAACAAAGGGGGAATGTTTGGACAACGCTCTTTTTAAAAGACGGGTGTGTGTTATACAGGGCTCATTAGAGCCAGTGTTGTCCATTAAACAATGGCTTTAATTTAAATTTTTTAGTTTCTCATGACAACATTATAGTTGGTAACAGTTTATTTAAGGAGAAGTCATCCTTATAACTTAGCATCTTTTTCCAGGTTCCTGAAATCTTAGGGAAAAACCTAGGCGCTGCTTCCTGTGTTGCAAGTTTCTAACGCATTTATGCCTAAAACACATGATCCTCTGGATAGAGTCAGCAGTCCTTTTACTACTGTATAGCAGTACCAAGTGATAAGAGAGAAAATGAAACAGTAATTAGCTATGCTTTATAGGATGTAAGGAAAGGGGGATGGAAGTCTATAAAAGAAGGCAATCAGATTGAAGGCTAACCATACTGTTATTTTTTAAAAATTCAGTGTAAAAATGGATCTCTTGATAGCAGAGACCCGCCCCCCCCCACTCTGTCTTAGCCATGTTCTGCCATTTTTCTCTCTGCTGTCCTGTCCATCCATGGTTGGTTCTTACCAGCTATACCATCTGCCTTTCCAGCGGAGGCCTTGGTGGAAAACCAGGCCAACTGGGTCAAGCTTTGTGATCTGGCAGGAATCCACGGGGAGCGTAGATCAGGCCAGGTTCATTTTTATTTGTGTCCAAAACCAAGATTTCAACTTGGTGAAAGGCTGTGGAATTTATTTCTTAAAAGCACTGCCCAAACTCTTCTTTTTTTCCTTCAACTGCCTCCTTGGGCTGAGATGATTGCTTAATGCTCTTAATTATGCTGGATCCCTCTTCTATTTTTGAACACCTGTGCGTAATTCAGATCATGGGTGGTCACAGAGCCTGGCTCACTGCACAGCTTTGACTTCAGAATGGGGAAATCCAAGAAGTCTGACCAAGGACTGTGTGTTAGGGGGCTGAGTAGAGGCTTAAAAGGATGGAATTTTTCTCTTGAACTTCCATTGTGCCATGTGAAAGAACCTGAGTCATTGGGTTGGGGAGAGTCTTAGGATGAATACCTCAGAAAGAGTGTTTTTAAAAATAAACTCTTTCATTGCTTGTGGGAATGCAAAATAGTACAATCACTTTGGAACACAATTTGTTGGATTCTTATAAAACTAAACTTACTCTGTGATCCAGCAGTCACACTCCTTAATATTTTCTTGGAGCAATTTAAAAACTTACATCCACTCAAAAATCTGTGGGCAAATCTTTGTAGCAGCTTTGTTCATAGTTGCCAAAACTTGGAAGCTGCCAAGATGTCCTTCAGTAAGTGAATGGATAAATAATAACTATGGTATATTCAGACAATGGAATATTATTCAGCACTAAACAGAAATGAAGTGGAGAGCCACAAAGAGATGTGAAAGAACCTTAAGTGCATATTACTAAGTGAAATACGTGTGTGCGTGTGAGTGCTCAGCGGCTTCAGTCCTTTCTGACTCTTTGTGACCCTGTGGACTGTACTCTGTTAGGCTGCTCTCTCCGTGGAATTCTCCAGACAAGAATACTGGAGTGGGTTGCCTTGCTCTCCTCCAGGGGATCTTCCCGACTCAGGGATCGAACCCGTGTCTCTTGCATTGCAGGCGGATTTTTTACCCACTGAGCCACCTGGGATAAGCCATTTTGAAAAGGCTGTATACCATGTGATTGCAGCTACATGACATTGTGAAAAAGGCAAAGCTGTGGAGATAATACAGTTATCAGTGGTTGTCGGGAGAGGGAGAGATGAATAGGCAGAGCTCAGAGGACTATAGGATAGCGAAAATACTTTGTATGACACCATGATAGTGGGTACATGTCATTGTGCATTTGTTCAGACTCACGCCAGGAGTGTTGTTGCACACTATACTACAGTCTAGTGTAGACATCCCATTGATATGCACTGGGAGACTGAAAAATTTATGTGACTTGCTTTATTGTAATACTCGCTTTATTTCGGTAGTCTGAAACTGATCCTGAAATGCCTTTTAGGGATGCCTGTACTTGGTCTTCCAATGTATGCATCTGTATTTTCTTTGTCTGCAAAGAAGCCCCATTTGAGAACAGCACCATCACAACGAGCCTGTGTGTCTGATGTTTGTAGCATCTGTGAGACCAAGGATACTTAACAGGCCTCTGGAGCTGCAAGATTTTCTCTGAATACTTGTGTTATGCCGTGTGTTTGTATACATTTGTGTGTGTGCATGTTTTTGAGGTGTATATTGTGAATGAAGTAGTGTTAGGTTGAGGACCTGAAACTGATTTTCAATCAGTGGCTCAGATTTTCTCAACCCTGCAATGTCACAGATGTACAAGTTTCATAATTTGTTCATGAAACCCACTGGTGACATCTTTTCTTTCCCATGGATTCTGATGGTTGTACTGAGCACATTTTGGTTTGCAGTTTGGAGTATAAATTAGGGGTGTGGTGAATACATGCTTGATCTGTGTATTAAATGTCTATTTTTGGGAATCTGTGACAACTAACCCAGGTTACCTGAAGTGTAAATGGCCCAAGAGACGTAATCTATAAAAAGGTACAAGTAAAATTGAAGTCTCAAGAGACCTTTGAAAATTCACAGAACAAACAAAAGGAGAGTAGGTCAGCCGCACGATCTGTGGTGCCCAGTGCAGACTTAAAATGTGGGGTCCTTGTGAAATAGGAAGAATTTCAAGATGGTAACAGCAAAGCTTTCACCAAAGTTTGGGCCCTTTGGAGCAAGGGGCCTTGTTTGGGATTCATACACTGTCTTTGAAAGGCTTTGCTTTTTTGCACCAAGGCTTCCTTTCCTGCAACATAGGAGGCAGGCGTGGCAGGCTGAGCCCCTCTTGTGGCAGTCAATCAGCAGCCTTAGCTTTCTCTATATCAGTGAACCCAGATTGGGCTGCGAATCCCTGTTAAAGCACATTCCTCTTCCTGGGTTGTAAGATCCATTGAGTGCAAAATATTGGTGATCCTGTGGACGAGGTGTTCTGTGTGGGCATTTTGCAAGGTCCTGTGAGGGAAGCCAGTCCTGTGCCTGCTGCCTTTTCTTTCCCTTCCTTCTGTTTTTCTGCTCTAACCCTTCTCCTGGAGTCTTGCCATGTTGACTGTATCTTTGGTCCCTGTCACTTTCATTGCTCTTCATTGTCACCTGCTCTTGGCTTCATCCTGGGAGAGCCTGCTGGACTTAAAATCTGAAAGCAGCCTCACAAAAGAGATTTTGCTCTTTTCCTGTTTTTATCTCAAAATGTTAATTATTAAACAAGCAGATTTTGTCTGCAATGGCATTGGTTGACTGACTGTCTTCAGGAATTGCAGCAAACCAGGCCCCATGTCACAGGAGATGTGGTTGGTTCACGCCACGCGAAACACAAAATTCATTTTGTGGCCTGTGGTACTTCTGCTCCAGTTGGGACATCCTTATTGATGGAGATTAAGTGAACTTCTTGAAGGTGGTTCAAGTTCAACAGGGTTGGGGAAAAAAGATTTTTTTTTTTTCTCTTGTACTAAGTTGTAGAATTTCAACATAATTGGATGAATCTGGAATGTCTTACCTTGGGTTAAGTGGTTTTTGTTCTTTACCGAAATACGCATAGATCCCCTGCCCCTTGGTAGCTTCAGCATCTGGAGTGAGTACCTGAGTCCTTGGCAATCAGTATATCTTAGCGGTGATGGTGGTGCTGGGGTTTGGATTGATAGGAGGAATAAATCAGCAGACATGTGCAAAGCACTTAACAGAGCTGTTGGCTTGTCATAAACACTTGATTTTTGGTTAACGATTTATTATTAATAAGAGTGAGTCCTCATATCTGAATTTGTGGTTTATTAGAACTTGGCCCTGGCAGTTCACTCCTTCCTTTAAAAGCTAAGATAACTAAAAGTTGGGAAGATTTAAAATGTTACCTCCTATGCCTTCCTGCTTCTTCCAATTTTCCACGTGTTTCTGTCCCCACCAGCCTCTGCTGTGCTCCCGTCTTCCTTCGGGCACAATAGTTTGGTGGTTTGAGGGGGCTGTGAATGCTGAGAGGATGTTGTTGGAGCCAACATAGAGGCTGTCTCTGGGATCCCAGGGAGATGATGTGCACGTGTTTTTCTGGGGAAGGTTTGATGTGTGTTAGGAGAACCTGGGGAACCAGGCTGGGGTTGTCACTGCAGCCTTCTTAGAAAGCCAAGGGTTGCCAGTGTTTGTCCACCACCTTTGAGAGGATGCTCGTTCAGAAGCAATTGCTGGCTCAGGCATTTTTTCCTTAAAGAAGAGTGTCGGCTTGCCCACCCGCACGTATGGCATGGAATGAGGCAAGGAAGGGAAAATTAAGTTCCCGTGAGTGCTCCCCTGTGGGGCTCCTGCCCCCTTGATAGTCCAAGGCTGTGGACATCATAGCCTTGCTGTGTGGCTTTTCCTCAGATTGCCTGTTGAATTGCCTTTTCCCACAACCTTAATTTTCACACTACCGGTGCTGGAAATGCTCCTTTATTTGGGTCAAACATTAGACTACACCAGGGTTTTTATAGTCAGGCTTGGGATTTGAGTGTGTTTACGTAGTCTGTCTCTATTATTTTTCCCTGACAAGGTGTCTGGTGTTTAGCTCCTGGGGGGACCACAGAGGGTCCCACAGGGGTTCACTCGTGGTGGGGGACGGGGAAGCCTGGCATGCTGCAGTCCATGGGGTCGCGAAGAGTCAGACCCGACTTGGGGGCTGAACAACAACGATCCATGCACCCTTGTCCATGTCCTGTTCCCCGCCTCCGTCAGGGAGGTTAGAGAATGAGCTGGCTGTGCGCTCAACAGGTCGGGAAGATGGGCTGCACATTTGCCAACTACTTTGCCCGGAGTGGTTGTGAACCATGTGGGCAGAGTGGTTTCACCTCTGGCCTGTCACACCTGTATGCAGACGAGCTTGGTCAGAATTTTTCACGGTCGCTATCTATCATGGTTGATGGGGGATGTGGGTGGGTTTGTGTGTCTTTCTTATTTCTTAATGACTGTGTAGAATAGAGAACTAACTTTTTTCACTCACCATCATGGAATTAACTCATGGGTTCATCTGTTTACTCATTCACTTATTCACTTGTTTATTATCCTTCCTCTGTTCCTGTGTTGACCCAGCATGACTACTTGGCAGAAAAGCATTGCTTCCTGATCCCCTGTTCCCCTGGCTTACCTGTGCACATTCTCAGGTAGATGTTCTGATACAACATCTTTTAGATTTCCGAGAGTCATTATTCACAGAGGTCTTTATGGGATTTTTAAGCTTATGGGATTCATCTAGTTCCACCTTCTATTTACTAAATATATGGCTGCCCAGAAGCAAATGAGTCATCTACAGACATAGTTATCATTCCTGCTACAAATAGGGCTTTCAGTGGCATTTTGACTAACAACACTCTTCTAGGTAGTATACCAAGTACATAAGCAGTGTCCTCTTCTTTCTAGCCCGAACACTTAATTAAAACCTGACAGATTGATTTTTCCATTAGGCCAGAAGGCAGGTGTCATCTTGAACAATTCTTGATTTGAATTTCTTATTGAGTCTGTTTAGCTTCTCATGGCCACACAGCCTCCCTCCATCCCAAATATGTGTATTTAGTGAAGGCTCAAACAGTGAATTTTATACGATGAATTGATAAAAAGCAGAACAAATTATCTTAGTAGTACGTTCCTGTTAAAAAGGTGCAGATAGGGAATTGCTTTAATGCCTGCTGTATTCTTAGCATCTCCAGGGAATGCTTCCCTTTGAGTGATGTTGAATGGCAGTCTGAAGTCCAGGAAGCTGTTATTTCTTTCCTTTTTTGAAAACCCCTAATGCTCCATCAGGGACGGAGTGACAAAGACATGGGTGTCCACAGCCCCTAGCCCCTTGTTGGATGATTTGATTTCTTTCCTTCCCTGTTATCAATGTCTGTCCTCCCAAAATGACACAGAACTAACTGTCCAGAAGCATTGTTAGTCTGTTCACTGAAATATAAATCCCCACTTAAAATACTACTACAACAACAACAACAACAACAACAACAACAACCCGCCTCTGCTGAAGCCATTTAACTCTAGTGATAAGAGTTTGATTAATTCTAAGAATACTGACCAGGTGTGTGGTGCTGACTGACGGTGTATCCAAATCCCGTATGGGTGTCGGTCTCGCTGTGGCTTGGTGGTTACGGGCAGGGACTCTGGAGTTTGGCAGACTTGGGTTTAAAGAGGTTTTTTAACACTTGTTGGGTGACTTAGAGCCTGTTAATCTTTCTAATTCATAAACATGTGTGTGTGTGTGTGTGTGTGTGTATGAGAGGATGTAATAATAGAAACTACCTCATCTATTTGCTCTGTAGGTTAATGAGAGATATATATATATATATGATGCATGGTGTCTGACAGGTATAGGAAGGTGCTGTATACGTGATTGTGATTATTAAATTTATTGGTTAAAAGTCACACTGGATAGCTAAGATGGACAAAAGATGCGGAACTTCGCAAAGATCACAAAAACCAGGAGGAGGCATACTTTGCCTGTGTGGAGTGAGTCTGAACGTCAGGTTAATTACCTTGTTGTTGTGTTTTAGGGTTTGTGTTGATTGCATTGGTTTGGTAGCTTCGCTTTTGAATAAGCTCCTAAAATATGGTTTTGTCCGATGTTTTTATTTGCTTCAGAAATTGGTGCAGGTGCAGAAAACAGGAAGCAAAACTTTAGGCGGCCCGAGGGAGCCCCATTCAAATCGTGCCAGGCAGGTATAATATACAAGTGTTATCACCTTACTGATAATCTGGCATGCTGTGGGTATTCCACGTGCCATGTGGATTACAGAGAATGAAATCATACGGCAGTTTGGCACCAACTCGCCCAGCTCCTTAGGAAGCTTATTCCTTATTCTCATTCTCGGAGGCGATGTTCAGCCCCGCTCCACTGGTCCAGAGACACGAGTTTGCAGTTGCCGCTCTGTCCTTCAGCACTTAACATTATCTCTGAGGCTACGCCTCTTGAGAGGAAGGAGGGTATCTTTCATAAATGAGCTGGCACCATGACTCTGGAGTTAAGAAGCCCACTCTGGGTTTGAGAGTATGTTACATACTGCTCTCTATTCTGACATGGAGAAAAATTTGAAAGTTGAAGACCCATGGCTAGAATACCAAGCTTTCCAAATATTTTTTAAGTATTCAGATAGCCCAATGGTTGTTTCTAAAGAAAGAGTTTCTTTAGAAAGTTTTCTAAGGAAAAGTTGTTTCCAAATTAGGCCTTAAGGCTTTATTCGATTCTTTGTCCTGGAGAGTTTAGACAGAGACCATGGCTGCCATGCCTGTGTGCAAGGAAAGCTCTCTCTCTTTGTCTTTGGCCAAATGCTCATCTTCACAGGTAAGAGCCCTTGGATGTGCATGAAATTGAATGCGATTTGCCCAGCATGGCCCACTGTTCTGGAGGAGCCACATCACAAATATTTCTTTATTGAACCCAGAAACGGGTCACCATGTACTCTGTTAAGATATCCATCCATTTCCTGTCTTTGGTAAGAGGGCATCTCAGATAATTTCTCTAGTCCCATGAAACAGCCAGAACATTTAGAACTCTCCCCCATCCTCCACTTGGCCACACTTTGTTTCTTCTTATTTAACTTGATTCTTTATAGCCACTCTGTGAAACCACAGACACAGACACACACACAGACACACACAGAGACACACACACACATCCCCCTCTAATTTGTCCCTACTTGATCTTACACGACCAGCCTGTCTGCCTCACTCTGGTCACATCCCATATTTTTTAGAAAAAGGTATCTGCCAGAGGCACAAAATTTCTCTTCTCTTTGTTCCTAAAGAAATGGATGGGGCTGGGGCAGAGAGACTATTTGGCTGGGCAGGAATACCAAATAAAAGGAGAATTAAAGATATCTCCTGTGTATCATATCTGTGGAGCCCTAAGTCATTGTTCACCTTCCTGTTGAGGAAGACCCAACTCCACCAACAGGAAGACCAAATTACTTCATTACTGACAAGCTGGGTCTCTAAACCAGGCAGGACAAGATTGGTCTCAGTGTGGTTTCTTAGGGTTTCGTGATTTGGGGTCGGTTTCTTACCTTCAGTGTGCGCTACTGTAAAATGGTTCGGTGGTGATAATATGAACCACTTAGGGATGTTGTGATGATAATTCACACATCACATCAATGTCCAGCACATCCTAAACCTTCAATAAAGATAGATAGTACTAGCCCCTACTATTCTAATGCTTGGAGGCAGCAGTTTCGTTGTGCCTACTTGAGATTCTAACTCAACGTCAGTCTGGTTCATATCCCCAGCCTTGGCACTTAGGAGCCATGTGACCTTGGACAAGTTAGTAAACATTTCTGTGGTTCAGTATTCTTACACACAGATGGTATGAGAGTATCTACCACCTAAGGCTGGTGTTGAAAATTAGATAAGTTAATGGATATAATTCACTTGGAACAGGCAGAGAGTCTAGAAGATGGGGAGTCCTCAGTAAATCATAGTAGCGACTGTGGTTGTCTTGTTATGCCTGTAACGATTATTATTACTCCTCCTTCCAGGGAGAAATAACCATTGAGAGGACTCATCTAGAACTCTTACAAATTCTTCCATCTCTTGACAGCCTGGGGGCAGCCACCCAAAACAGACTTGGTTGAACAGTCTTGGTTTTAAACCCAAACGCCTATCATCAGTCCTGAACATTTGGTCCTTTTTCCTTTTCACCTCAGATGGAGACACATGGAAATAGTTTGTAGCAGTTGGGTATCAGGCGTTGGTTTTGCCAGTGGAGGATGAAAAAACACTTACTTACTCCTTGCTATAATTTTTTTGCATTTTCATTCTTTCTCCACCCTCCAGGAGAAAGAAAAAGTGAAACTGATGTGGGAATACATCTTTGTGATTTCCTAAGTTAGCAGGGTAGTGAATGAAAATACTTTACGAGGCACATACTGGTGCTTGATAATGATGACTTAAATGGAATAGAATTTGATTTGCGTTGTGTGTGTTTGGGACCATGTGTCAGGGGCTAGGCAGCAATTGCCAAAGCATGCAAAATGCTTAGTATGTGCAGGTACCTTTGTAATGCTTTTATATATACTCAGTCTATTCTGATAATCACTTTACCAGGAGGTAAATGGGAAACTCCCATGTTTAATCCCATGTAATAAATGAGAAACTTGAGTTACAGAGAGATTGAGAGCTTGTAATAAATGAGAAACTTGAGTTACAGAGAGACTGAGAACTTGCTCAGAGTCAGATAGCTAGATCTTTCCTATTTCACCTAAAATGCTATAGCAAGTCATAGTGGCAAGGACTTTTGGCTACCATCTGGTTAAGCTGACTTTTTTTGGTAACAGGTTTATTGAGATATAATTCATAAATTCACCAATTTACAGTGTACTGGCTTGTGGTTTTTAGTATAGTCGCACAATTATGTAACCATTACCACAATCAATTTTTCACCTTGTGCAAAAGAAATACCCTTTAGCATTCACACACCTTCCCCTCATTTCCTCCTCACCCCTTCAGCATGGGCAACAACCAATCTATTTTTTATCTGATATAGATTTAGCTGTTCTGGATATTTCATATAGATGAAATTATACAATATGTGATCTTTTTTATCTGACTTCTTTCACTCAGCATATTTCTCAAGATTTATCTATGTTGTAGTGTATTCAGTAAGTTGGTCTTTTTCACGACAGAGTAATATTCTCCCATGTAGGTATACCATTCATCTGTTGATGAGCACTTGTTTCACTTTTGGCTTTTGTGATTTAGGGGTACTATGAGCACTCAAACAAGTTTTTGTATTGACATATCTTTGTAATTCACTGGGGGATATACTTAGGTGTGGAATTCCTGCATTCTGTGTTACCTTTATTTGCTTAACTTTTTGGAGAACTGCCAGACTGTTTTTAAAAGCCGCTGTGCCACTTTACATTCCCATTGGCAATGTATGGGGCATTCATTTTCTTCACATTCTCCCCAACATTAAAAAAAAAAAAATCTTTGTGATTAACCATCTTGTTTTTGAGCATAGGACTAAGGCTGGGTGGATTTAATGACTTACTTCAGCTACCATACCTAGTAGTACATTTTGGGCCAGGTTCTTTTCTAGGTATGAAAGATAAAGGATGAAAAACCTGGTCCTTATTGCAGAAGCTCACTACATATGGGAAAGTCAGACTCATAGTCACAGGGCGTGGTGATGGTGACTATTTGGTGATAAAGTATCATTGGGGGTTTGGAGCACCTTATCTTAGACTTTAAGAAACGGGATTATTTAGTGACTTACAGAAATGAAAAATCTGGTGGTGGTAAGCTTCAGGTACGAATGGATCCAGGTGCTGAAACAGTGTTGTCTCTCTTGCCCTTGCTCTCCCACTGACTTCTTCATTCTTATCCATCTCATTTCTCTTTTGGGAAAGATGTCTAATTAGTAGACATCAGCTTATAGTCTACGATGTTAGCATCACCAACAAAAAAGGAGTTTTTGTTTCTCCGTAATTCTGGCAAGATGCTTACACAGGTTCCTAATTGGCCCAGTATGTTAATGTAACAGCCTTCCAATCAATGAGACCCAGTGTTCTGACGAGCTATATTTGCTTCATTGCCTTACCTGTACCTTAAAGTGGGTAGGGGGTCAGTCACACTTAGACCATGGGACCTGAAAGTGGGTAAGGTGTAATTTCCAAAGGGAAAACCAAGGTTCTGTTTATAGGAGAATAAGAAATGATGTTTGCTTGTTAAAAAAAAAAAAAAGCAGTTGTCCACTCTACCAGTTAGGAAGTATTCATTCACACATGACAGAAATCCTTAGTCCTTCTGGCTGAAGTAGTAAGGGGAAGCATTAACTCATTTCACTGGAAGTTCAGAGGTAGGGTAGCCTTTAGGCCTAGCTGAATCCAGTGATGTAATTTTCAGTGATTACCTCTTATTATCTTGGAGGCAAAGTGGCTGTAGCAAGTCCTGACTGCCATAATACCCAGAGGAAGAGAGAGTCTGTCTGGTCCAGGAGCCATCTTTTATGAGTGAGAAACTGCCTTCTCAGCCACCTCCCAGCAAACTTCCTTACTGCTGTCTTTGCTGGAATTGCCCATTTCCATAACCAGACAGATGTCATTCCTTGATTGTCTTTGATCTGGGCTTTTAAACCAGTCGTGATCATCATTCACACCCACCTCTGGGGGTAGAGATGGGGCCAGCTTTCCCTGAGGCTCATGGGTCTTATGGAAGAAGGGTGCATGTCTACATCAGATGAAGACTCCCTTCAGGAGGAAGATGGGGATGGAGAGTGGAAGTCTAGTTGGCAACGTCAAGCCTGCTTGCCTGAAAGAATATAGGTTCCTAAGGAGATCCTGTGGGTGTGGAAAGCAGACGTTTCACACTAAAGGAGTAGCATAGGCAATGCCATTCTTTCCTAACTTCATATACAAAATTGAAGGTATCTTGGCTATCTATACCTTTTATTGTATGAATACAGAACTTGAAGAGCGGAAAGTGAGAAGCAGGATTGGCACACAACCTTGTCATCCCCTTCTCTTTCTTCCGTGAGGGTGGGCTAGGCAGTTGGACATGAGGGACAGCCTCACGGCTTTCTCCCTATTGTTTGTTTCACAGCAGAATAAACTAATAAGCAGGAGGATTTCTTCTTTCTTTTTTCCCTCGGTTTTTGGTTCACAGCTTTTTTTTCATAGCTTTAAGAACCATGAGTGTGGGGTTGATATTTTGTGCTGTACACAATAATTTGGGGACATAATGTACTTTATCTAATAATCAGATTTTTTAAAGGGAAAGTCATAAGTTTACTGTTTGCAATCTGGAAGATAATATGCAAGCATGTCAGTTTTTAATTATTTTTTTCAGACATACATTTTACTAATTCCATACACTCTCTTACACTTTCTCATCTATAGAGTAAGCTGGTCATTTTCCAGTTCTTCAGAAAGATACCCTTGTGATATACCCAATTTTGAGGACTGTGATTTTCTGAAACTTCCTGGTATATCCCCCACCCATAAGAAAAGAGTTTAAATAGCCAGGATATACAAACAACGTTAAGTACCCCTCAGTGGCTGAATGGGTAAAAAAGATACGGCGTGTATGTGTGTGTGCGCGCGCACACATGTGGAATACTACTTATCGGTAAAAAGACGAAAGCTTGCATTTGTGACAGCATGGGCGGACCTTGAGCGTATCACGCTACATGACGTAAGTCAGATGGAGAAAGACAAACACTATATGATTTCCCACATATAAAAAATGTAAGAAACAAAAAAAACCAAAATAATGAGTCAAATGAAACAAAAAACAAATACGTGAATACAGAGAATAGAGTCGTGGTTACCAGAGGGCTTCCCCGATAGCTCAGTTGGTGAAGCATCCGCCTGCCATGCAGGAGACCCTGGCGCGATGCCTGGGTCGGGAAGATCTCCTGGGGAAGGGAAAGGCTGCCCGCTCCAGTGTTCTTGGGGCTTCCCTGGTGGCTCAGCTGGTGAAGAATCCACCTGCAATGTGGGAGACCTGGGTTCGATCCCTGGGTTGGGAAGATCCCCTGGAGAAGGGAAAGGCTACCCACTCCAGTATTCTGGCCTGGAGAATTCCATGGACTGTATAGTCCACGGGGTCACAAAGAATTGGACACCACTGAGTGACTTTCACTTTCACTACCAGAGGATAGGAAGGGAGGAGCAGGTGGGAAGATGAAATGCATAAAGAGGATCAACTGTGTGATGATGGATGGAAACTAAATTTTTGATGGTGAGCTTGCATGAGGGTATACAGAAGTAGAAATATGATCTTGTACATGTGAAACTTACATATAATGTTATAAGCCAGTGATACCTCAATAGAAAAATCTCAAAAAGTACATAGGATATAAACAAGTTATATACATATATAATTATATAAAATCGCATGTAAAAATATCATTCTAGATCGACATCTAGTGATATGTGTTTCTGAAAAAAACAAGCTTATATTAACATTTTCAGTATTTTTAAACCTAATCTTTTTTCCATTTGTGTGAACAAATACATGCAGGTGAGATTGAACAGTTTCATTTCTTGCTTATTTTCTTTTAACATATCTTGAGTGTTTTTTGGTATCATTAAATATTCTCCAGAAGCATGACTTTTAAAGATTGCTATAATCCCATTCTATTTATAGTGCACCATAATTTACTTTAACCTTGACCTTTTTGTTGGATGTTTACATTGTTTCCAGAGTTTTGGTACTATAAATAATATTGCAGTTAACATTCCAGTACATAAATTTATTTGCATCTCATTATTTCCTTTGGATACATTCTGTAAGTGGGTTTACTGGATTAAAGGATGTTGAACATTGACATTCTCTTGGCTGTGTCACCAATTTTTTTGACATAAAATGTTATGACGGTTTCTACTCAATAGCATCAGGGACAAAGCTGAATAACCCTCTACCCTTTTTATATTGACAGTTGGTTTTCTAGGTGAAAGATGGTATAGAATTTTGGTAATATGCTGTTCTTTCAAAACTAATAAAATGATACTTTCTAAATCTTTTCAGTTTTGATTGTCTGTAGCACTTTCATGATTTACCTATTGCTGTTATATACTGAGTTAACAATATGATGTTTGTATTAATTTTATTGATTTATAAGATACCTTTTTACATTATGGCTTTTAATATTTTTACATATTTTTCTTTTCCTTTTAAATATTCTATATAAAGTATTTTCAGGGTAATTAATCCCATTTGTTCTTTATAATTTCATTTATTTTTTCCAACTTTCTCTAAAACTTAGATGTTTTTCACCCAACACATTATATCTTTTTTTCCTTATTGTTACTTTATGGTTTCTTCCATTTCTTTCTTCTCTCTTTTCTTTTTCTCTTTTTTTAAATACTTAACTCTATTTGTCTTAGTTTAATTTCAGTATATGATGTGAGACAGGGTTTTGATTTGTTAAAAAATAAACATATAATTGCAGAATTATTTGCTGAATAATACACATTACTGATTTAAAATGCTCTAGTGTATGCTAGATTTTCATCTAAAAATTTTGTTTCTATGCTTCCTATTCTGTTTGCAGATGAACAGTATTATATAGTAGTTAAGTGTTTAGAGTCTAGTTACTAGGTTTTACCAGTAATAAGGTTCATGGTCTTGGACAAGTTACTGTACAGCTCTAAGCATGTTTTTCTTAACTGAAAATGGAGAGGATCATGTAAGTATCTAATTGAGATGCTCTAAGGGATAAATAGGATAATTGGATAAAGGGGGTAAGCATTTATGTCAGTTTGTTAGGGATACTCCTAATTTTATATCCACCGTTCAAGAATTCTGTCTAGCCTTTAACATTTGTCTCAAATTTTTCATTTTTTAATAAAGCATAATTATAAGCAGACCTTTACTTCATAGGCTTTTTCTCCCTGTGCATGGTCTTACCTTGTAATGTGTGAGATGCCTGTGTAGTGACCTCTGAGAGATGAGCAGCGATAATCCCTCTTATTTTCTCTTAACCCTTTCTGTGTACACCCTGTTAACATCTCTGTTTCAAGGAGTGTGTGCTCTAGGATGAGTGGCTAGGGACCTATAACTCCATCTGGTTGGCTTCAGGGGAAACATAGGAAGTTTCAGGTTAGTTTACATGAAATATATGGGAAACCATCTGACGAGTCACATTGAAGACTATATGGAAGTAGTCTGTTCCTGTTTGCAACAGTAATTTTTATGGGTTTTTCATTTATTAAATGGCATAAATCTACAGCTATTTATTTTAATGGTTGTCAAATTAAAAAAAATTTTTGGTAATAAGTATTATTAGCAACAAAGAGAGTTACAAAAACTAGAACTTACTTGATGAAATCATTTCTGATTTTCTATTTTCAACAAAATTGACCATGAACATTTACTTCCATAAAATGCTGTTGATATATATCATCCACTGAGTGTCATAGTAGAATCACCGAACTTAGAAACATCAGGAGATCTGATTTTTTGTTTGAAAAATACTGCACATTTTTCGAAGGTAGTTCTTGAGTAGACTGTGGCCTCAGACAGTTGCAGAACATGCATTTATACTTAACAGTGTGAAGCATGACTTTTCATTTAGATCAAATGACTCCTTCTACATTAATTTCACTCATGTTGGAGTCCAGATTTTTTATAGCATGTACAAAAAGTGAATTTATATTTGTTAATGTGGTAGGTAGTATGTGCACAAATACTTAAACAGTAAATAAGAGCAGTCTCATGTCAGTGTCATTGTATGCTTCAAATACAAAATCAAGGTGATTTTCACAGTGATTAGATTTTTTCGTCCAATTTATGGCATCAAAGTCAGGCTCTTGAAATTTCATTCTGCTGAAGGTAAAAACCTCTAACATTATTATGGATGCTATTATATATTATGTTAAGGAGTTTAACATTGAAGGTAAAATGATTTTTTTCGTGGCGATGATTTATCAATTTTTGTGGTTGTAAAACTATTTTTACTAGATAAGCCAGTGAAACAGATACATGCTTGAAGGTGATTGTGCTGAACCTGTATTTCATAATCATGTTCAATTTTAAATACATGTCATTTGAATAGAAGTTATAGATAGCAACATTCAGAATTACACACACACACACACAGATAGTCAAATAAAAACATTTTCTAGTTGAGTCTAATACTGGATACAAATACTTTAGCTGTCAGTTAGATTTAAGAATTTTTTAAATTTTAAAAAGCTATTTTGTATGTCAGTATAAGTGTTCCAAGATGGTATTAAACTTCCATAAATGAGTACTCTAACTTTTGGTTGTATTTTGTTTAAAATCACTTGGATATGTTAATAACTCAAAAGGTGGATGGTATACACACACACACAAAGCTTTTTAGGAAATTTTAGCAAATTACAGTTGTTGGTGAAAAATATTACAAATGAAAGATTATAATTCTTACCCTACAAATACGAGGGAATAACTGAAAAAATTAGATAATGAGAGCTCAAAAAGTAAACATGTTTTAATTTTAAAATTCTGTAACTTTGTAATATTGCACCAGTGGGAAATGGTGCTTCTACTTTAAATTAGATAATGTGAATTTTATACAGAAAGTAAATGAAATTTGTAAGGCTTGTAATTTTACAGTATCTATTATTGCTCACACATTCCAGGAGTCATAAACCAAATTTATTTATTTAATGAGGTTTTTTTTTAGTAAAAATATTTGTCAAAGCAAAGTGCTCAGAATGAAACTAATAAAATGTACTTGTAAGATATGTGGGCTAAAATATTTCCACATTGCAATACAAAATCCTAATATTGAGAATATCCTCCATTTAATGGAATTTGCTGTAGCTAAGGACAGAGGAGCCTGGTGGACTATAGTCCATGGGGTCAGGAAAGAGTTGGACTCGATGACTATACAACAACAACAGGTATGTTAGTGCCTGTAGAGAGTATATTTTCTCAGTATTCTGGACCAGAGATACTGACATTTGGAAGATCAGAAATTCATATTTATTGATCATAAAATACAGCTTTGAGGGCAATTGCAGGCAATATTATGAAAGAAGTGAAAAATATTAGAACCAGCAGGCTTCCTAGGTGGCTCTGTGGTAAAGAATCCACCTGTTCATGCAGGAGACACAAAAGACATGGGTTTGATCCCTGGGTCGGGAAAGTCCCTTGGAATGAGAAATGGCAACTCACGCCAGTATTCTTGCCTGGGAAATCCTATGGACAGAGGAGCCTGGCAAGCTACAGCCCATGTCATCACAAAGAGTTGAAAATGACTGAGCATACTCGCATTAGGACCAGCATTTTTCCTAATTTGTTGGTGATGTGGTAAAAGAATTAAAAACAAGAGCTGATGAAGATACAGGAATATCTATTAAGAAAATTACCCTGCTTATGTTGTTGTTAATGTTAATTATAAAGGAATCGATTTGAATGATAAATTAGTTATTAACTCTAAATATAAAACACTTTGGCATATAGTGGCTATTATTATAACTGTTATCAATATTACTATATTTTTTTTGATTTTTCTTTTCTACTTCTTTCTTGATCCCATGCTGTTTTGTTTTTTTAATGTGCACAACCTAAAAGTTGAATTGTGTCATTTTAGTTGCTAAGTCATGTGCAACTCTTTTGCAACCCCATGGACTGTACCCAGCAGGCTGTCTGTCCATGGGTTAAGACAAGGGCTGAGAGTTATTTGGTGGGAATGTTTAGTTACTCCCCTCCTCAAGTTTGGGAGGCAGCATCTCAAGTAACCCTGAGAGAACTGCTCCCCCATGCTTTTCCAATTATATGGGTTTATGTTTAGTATTAAATGTTTCATAATCCTAGTTACACTTTAAAGTTTTATTTTTGCTTTTTTGTTTCTTATAAACTATCTTCTGAAATTTTTAGCAATAATTTTCTTATATATTTTGATTGAAATTCAGAATAACTAAGTTGTCTCAAAAGAATTAACATCTTTTCTGTCCATGTAGGAAAATAGTTTTTTTTAATTTAATTATCTTTTTATCCAAGTATGCCTTTTTGTTTCTTAGGAAAATTTTGCAGCTACATATCTGCACCTGGAAAGGTAGAACATAGTTTTTCATATAATATTACTGATTATTGTTGGTATATAAATAGTTCTGTATTTATATTGGACTCTCATTACAGTTTATGTTTTTATTGTTATATTTCAAAAAACAGAACATTAAACAATTCATAGATAACAGTGTTACTTTCTTTTTCAATATTTGTTTTTCCTGCTTTTTTACACTAGTTTTGTCGTACAGAACAGTGATCAATAATAGTGTTGGTAATAGTTGGTTTTATTATGATTCTCTTTTGGGCTAGACTTAACTCTCTCCAGGGCAGGACTTTGTCTTGTTTCTCTATCAGCATGGCTTCTTTACAGAGAGATAGGTATGCAGTAAAGGATGAATATATGTATTGTAGGATACTGTTTCTGAGTTAGAATAAAATAAAGGTACTAAATGCTAAGTATTTAAACACTTCTGAGATGGAATGGTTTAGAGGTGATGCATTTGAAAGGATTAAATAATATGGAAAATAATAATATCCCCCTTTAGGGGGATATATAATAATAATATCCCCCTTTAGGGGATGTGCATTAATAGTATATTCTATCCTTTGAATTCTTACCATCTGAATTGTACTAGAAACCGTGTCATTAATGGTAGAGATCAAAAGATTTAAAGGTTTTATGTCAGAGGCAGTTTCATTGCATCACAGTTTATAATTAGGTACACATATGTAGCAATGATTCCTTCTCTATTTTTGCGTATTCCCCCTGCAAAAAAAATCAAAGACAATTATAATTGATTTTTGAATGAAACAACTAACTAAAGATAGAATATTTGTTTCTTTTGTCAGGAATATGTATGTTGAATCTAAACTATAACTTGAGGATCCTGGAAGTATTATGCATATGAATTGTGACTGTAATCTTCTTGTTCAGGTCACTGGCATGGTTATTACTTTGGTTTCTATTCAACTTCTGAAGTTTTCTTTTGACCAGGAAAACATCACTCACCAAAGAGGGAAATAATTCTTTATGTCCTACCCTTGAATTTGAGTAATCCCAGTAGTATTTTTGGGGAAAGATAGTTATACGTTGTTGTATTCAGAATCAACAAATAAAAATATACTATAATTTATGTCATTTTGTTTTATAGCACACTTTACTCTTATAAATGACTTGATGTTTTATAGAATGTTGTTATGGATAGAGCCTGATAGCTTTATGCTGTAGCAGTTGTTTCCTTTGGAAAAATTTATATTTACTCCTTTGAGAGTTTAAGCTAGAACACGTATGCCAAACTCAACACTGAAACTATCCATTTCAGGCATTATTCTTCTCAGAATCTCATTCTGAAGTGCATAAATATTAGAGAAAACAGCTTTCTCAATGTTTGTTGGTAATATTTTTGAAGTGAGCATGAGTTTTTGTGTCTTTAGTTCTATAATTTGTCTCTTGAGAAAAATCCAAGGATCTAAAGTCTGAGAGGAAACACATCAACAGAGGCAGCTCATCTTGTCTCTTGAGGAGCTGCAAAGAGCACATTCTGTATGAAGGGGGTGTGGAGTCTGCAGTTGCTTAGCAGGCCTGCTGCTTTTATCTCAACTGTATGCTGAGGAATCACAACTGTACAGTGGGCACAGAAAGCTCGAAAAATGCACCTCTTTACCCAGTCTTCAAATGGATAAGCTGACCTGGGACTAATCTTTGTAATTCGAACCTAAAATCCAATATGGAGACTAATAAAAATGGACCCTATCTACCCATCTGTGGGATACTTGTAGATTTATAGAAGCAGAATCTATTTTCCTTTCTTTGTAATAGTTTTCTTATTTTCATAAATTAAGTTGCCTGAATCCTTAGGTACATGGTTCTGTGGAGTTAATTTTTTTTTGCTTTTTATTCACCAAATTTATTTAAAAAATACACGTTAAAAACACCAGATAGAACTTCTGTGCCTGCTGTTATTCCAGTTGTTTTATAAGTATTAGTTCAGGTAATTTACTTAGCTGTCTCCCACGACTGAGTGAGGTAAGTGCTGCTGACATCCTCACTTCAGAGTGGAAACTGAGGCACAGAGAGGTTACGTAACCTTAGGTCAAGGTCCAGCAGCTTGTAAGTGGAGTGGAAGGATTCAAACCCACGTGGTCTTGCTCAAGGGTTTTTGCTCTTAACCAGCTTGTGTGATACATAATAATTTTACTTTGGGAGGCATAGGGGATTGGGGGTAAGTAATGAGGATTAGAGAGAGCTAAGGCTGTGCAACACCCCTCCCCACTTTGTGGTACTAGGGATGTGAATATTTATGAGAATAAACTATGTTAAGAGTTGGCAGAGAGAGGGGGAGGGAGGGACGCTTTTGATTTATTTATGCTCTGTTGTTTGAAACGGTGTTATAAAATGAACTTACATGAGGAAGAATATTACATTGGTAATGTAGTTTTTAAACAAAAGTTGTCTTTGAAAAATATTTGTACTTTTAGCAGTTACACATGTCCTGTGGACATGCAGACATTTATTTTCAGAAATTTATTTTGTTGAAGTATAGTTGATTTACAATGTTGTGTTAATTCCTGCTGTTTGGCAAAATGATTCAGTGATATATATATGTATATACATATATGTACGTACATTCTTTTTCATATTTTTTCATTATGTTTTATCACAGGATATTGAATAGAGTTCCCTGTGCTATAAAGTAGGACCTTGTTTATCCATTCTGTATATAATAATTTGCATTTGCTAATCCCAAACTCCCAATCCATCCTTGCCCCCACCACTCCCGAAAATCTTTTTATATGCAGTTAACTTCTAACTTTTGAAAGATGTATTCTAAATACAAAGAAGCATAAAATATTCAGAAGTTTACCAGAGAGCATGGGGATGCAAGGGTGCAAATTTGGAATTGAAGTGTTCTTAATATAATTTACCATTTCTTTCATCTTAAAGAGCTGTTAGTAAGGTTCAGTTCATCTGCAGATTAAAAGAGTCAAACCTGAGAAGCAATTTCATTCCCATTATTGTATCTCATTTGTGAAATAAAATATTCTGGATATAGATTATTAAAACATAGGTGTTTTAGTATCTAAAAAACCCATATTCAGTTAGTACAGAAGTCAGAGATGAGACAAAAGACCAGTGCTGAGGGGTTGCCATGGAAGAAACAACAGCTGGGATAGAAGGATACTTAACTTGTCATTTTTTCCCTTATTACCTAAGCGGTGGAGGCTTAGCATGTTACTGTGAGTTGCATTGTATCATATATAAAGTCAGTGCATAAAGCTAACTAAGTTAGCATTAACCTTGGAAATCCAATACATAACCAACTTGTGGACCCTTAGCAGCTCAAAAGTCAAAAATTAACTTCTTTCGTTAATACATTTTCGAGGCAGTATAGTGCAGTGCCTAACTTGCTTGGGTTTGACTTCCAGCCCTGATGCTTACTAGCTGTGTGACCTTGGATAAGTTACTTAAACAATTTGCTTTAGTTTCTGAATCTGTAAAATGGACAGTTCATCTCACTGTGTTCTTGTACTGATGAATGAGTCACTGTAATACAAATTAAGCACGAGTATTAATAGTTTTACATAGCAAGTGGTTATTATTAGTACTCGCTTTATCTTTTTGTTTTGATTGACTTTTGTCTCATTTCTTATGGACCAGTAGAGGCCAAGTCTAGTTTGAGGGGAGTATGGAATATAGAGGCAGGAAGAAATAAAAAAGAGAACTGGAGGAGAGGAGCAGCACCTTTGTTGATTTACTATAGCCTGTTACTTTTTTGATGCTCTTGGGGAGGAAAATAGTTTTATATCTTGAAAATATCCGATGTGTAGAGAGTGTGTGTGCATATGTGTATGTGTTAGTTTTAAACTAGAGGTGAGATCTTGTGCTCATTGCTTACCTAACCTGCACTCACGTGAGCCTTTAACATAATAGGGCTAATTTTCTTTTTAAACATGCACACTTGTGGTGATCAGTGGTCTAAAATAATCTGCATGTCACTCACATTTTCCACTGTGTGTTTACCCACGGGTGTGCCCTCCATGCTGGAATTCAGATCTCTTCCAAACAAAGGGTAGAGCTGCACTGAGGCCCCAGCAGAAAAGGAACTTTGGGGTTGCCTCATCTTCTGTCCCTGTTCACTTTTCCAAACCACCCTTTGGCCTCTTACGAAATTGGCTATTTGTGCTGGCCCCTCACTAAGGACTGGATAAGTCGATTAGGCCAAAGAGGCCTTTTCTGATTTGAGGAGGAAACCTTAGATCTTTTCTTCCAGCTAACAAAGATGTCTGCAACAGGGTCTCAAATATGTGTTGCCAGAAGAGCTTGTAAGTATGGGAGGTGATGATGACCAGCCAAGGATTGAAAAGTCCAGCAGCTGACCGTTGTCTCTCTCTGGACCTTGATGGAATGTTCTGGAATACTGCCTGTGCTACTGATAAGCAGCCGACCAGGTGTTTGGTTGAAGAGCGTGTTGGGTAATTGTGTCAGAAATAATAACTCTCCACAAGAACTTACTGTGTTTTAATATTTAATCCGTATTCATCTGCCTCATGCCGTTAAGAGCAGCAACTTGCCTTTTGACATGACAAAAGGAAGAAAATATATCTGTTGCCCCTTATTGGTGTCGCTGAGTGGCCCTTGCTGGGCCAGTTACTGGACTTCCTCTGTGGCTTTCAGAGCCATTTGAAGAAAAGGATGTTGATCTGGGTGTGTAGGAACACAGGCCCCGGAGCCTCCCCCTCACCCCACCTCAGCCATACACCTGAATAAAGCCTGAAATGTTTGTCTACCTGCCAGGCTCTTCTTTCCCCAAATAAAGAGCGTTTTCTTTGGGTTTCCACAAGCCTCCTTTCCAGCCCTGAGCCTCGTGCGCTTTGAACTGGCCGTTGATGGCTGCTCTGGTTCCATTCTGGAATCTTAGCAGGGTCAGAATGCAGGGGGATGGAGGTAGCAACCTAGACTGCGGGGAGAGGGGCATTGCGTCATCCAAATGGTTGGAGCAGCTTGTAATTTTTAGTGTATGTGAAGCCGAGATATACTCAATTCCCCTTGAACCTTTTTGCCTTTGATAAGAGTTTATTTCCTCACACTGATAGTGAAAACCAGTCGGGTTGGAATTCAGCCACGAGTATTTATTTCTACATTTTGCGAACTGTTTTGTCTTCCTGGCGAGAGATTTCCTTCCTCCCCCCTCCTCTCCTTCTGTCTCTCCCAAGACAGAGCCATGCTCTGCATCTCTCCATGACTTCCTTCTTTCCTTGAGTTGCTGATGAAGATGGATCCTGAAGGTTTGAATCAGCTGAAGCTTGAGGGGGAAGCACCCCGCCGGCCGCAGTGGCACCTGAGTCCCCGCGTGGGTCTCCTGAGGAGCGGGCTGCAGGGCCGGGCTCTCCCGCTGCTGCCCAGGAGCCTCTTCGCAGTAAGCAGAGGAGCCTGCCTGCCCTGGGAGAGACGGGGTGGCCTTGGTCCTGGCGCCTTCGTTCCGTGAGGCTTTGGGGGTGCGCTTCACTGCCTTGAGGTTTCTCAGCAATAGCAGGGGATGTCGGGTAGCTTACACCTCGGCTGGAAGGGTAGCTTTCCTTTTTCCGGATGGACTCAATGTTGAGGGCTTATATCATCAAAGTGGTGTGTGTGTGTGTTTTCTGGGACTCAAAATTGAGGGCTTATACCATGAAGTGGGGTCTATGTGTGTGTGTGTTTTCTGGATAGACTCAATGTTGAGAGCTTATATTATGGAAGTGGGGTGGTTGTGTGAGCGAGATGTGGCAGAAGGCAGGCTCAATGTCCAACTTCAAAAGTCTCTTTAAAGAGACCTTGTGAAGGACCACATGGAATTTGTAACTGGATCGCAAAATTAGTACCATTAAGGACCTGAAAATAGCTCTTCAGGTTTGTAGGTCACACCTTCCTAAGCTGAGTTAATGAGCAAATCTTTATTCTTTACAAGATTAGCCAGGTGTATTTGGCTAATGTTAACTTTAGTCTTGGCGGCCGAGTCCTCTTGCTAATGAGGCCAAAGTGGGAATTCCTGTGTCTCATGGACCAGTTACCTTCACTCTCTTTCCTGGCCACTGACTGCTAACCCTCGCCAGCTGGCTTGTGCGTGGTGAGCGGCTGCACTTGGATGTCTGAGGGGGGGAAGTTGTTATGCAAGGTCCCTTGTGGATTAGCACCAGTCCATAACTGCTCCTGGGGAAATGCTCACACACAGCAGGCCACCGCCCAGAGGTCAGTTTCATTGTCTCCACTTCTCAAAGACAATAGAGTTGATTAGGGTTAACTGGAAAGTGCTGATGTTGCCTGGGATTTTGGACTTTTGCCAGGATATATGCACCCTCTAAAGCGTTTTAGGGAAAACTGTGCCATGATTCATTGGTAGAAGAGCTTAGGAGAAGTAGAAAAGTGGAAATCAACAAAAAGAGAATGGTTACAGTTAAATATGCTGCATTGACAGTGGACTTGTCAGTAGCTGAAAAATAAGTTTCCTGGGCATGCACTATTTTACAAAATCTTACCTTGTATCAAACCACGATTGTATTGTAAGTTCTTTAGATTTTTAACTATTGATTCCTCCCTATTGCCAGAATGATGTGCTGGGTAAGTTAACTTTGTATTATATTTAATTTATTAAGAAATTGCATATTAAATAGAAATCTTCCTGTTACTGGAAACATTTTGGATTTTAAATAAACGCCGAGTAATATATAATGTTTTGGAAGATAAATATTTGTTTAAGGCAGTTCAGTCCTTCAACATGTGTATTTTTAAAAACAAACAAAAACCCCAGCAATATTTACCCTAAGTGTAATTTGCAGAGAAAAATGAGAGTAATTTTGAAATCCTGTAGAACTTGGATTCATTTATTTTCATAGGAAGGATTCACATTTTGTCATGATGAATATGCAATGAAGAGCTGTTAGGAAAACCATTATTTGGCCTAGATCTAGGGAATTCTAACCCTGTCCTTGTTACACATCAGTACTTTCTAAGAAAATTAGGTCCAGAGAGATGGGGACCTGCCCACGGTCACACAGCTAGAAAGTGACAGAGCTTTGGTGAAAACCAGTTCTCCTAACTTTCATGTCAGTGATATCTCCATGACTGCTTGCTGATTTTGACTGGGGCAAGGAGATGTGTATGTTCCTGTGTGCACTTGTGCATGTGTGTGAATAAAATGACTATTTTGCTTCTTTTTAGCAAACTGATTATAAGCTCAGTGACTTGGAAATAATCATTTTCTTTATCATCCTTTCAAGGAGCAAATTCAGCCTATGGCTTTGTAGTCCTAACATCTTTGATATCTTTAGATATATGAGTGACTTAGTCTTTGCTTTGTAAGGTGTTTAGAGCAAGTAAGGATACAACAGTAAGCTGAATCTGGGAGGAAAAAACTATTACCTTTCTTGTCTATCGACATTCCCTTGAAAATAACTATGACTCAAGTTTCACTTAAACATGTGGTGACTTACAAATGTTGTGGTTTATAAAATACGTAACAATTTAGTCCTGCCTTTTTCTCTCCCCCGCCTCGGTGATCATATTCTGCCTGTTTCAATGTACAAACAGCCAACTGTGTTATTTTCAGAAGGACCACCCCACTTATAAAATCAAGTGGTCTTTAATTTGTTTGGGGCTTTGAAAGATTGTTTAGCCTTTTCCTTTCAAATGCAGGAGTAAGGAAAGCTTCGGGTTTGGATTTTGTAAACATGTATTTTTGCCATTAACATCAGGGCAAAGGCTTTCCTTTTGCTTTTTTTATTTGATTGAACAAACTGTTCACTTGCACTACTTCACTTTCTTATCTTTTCTTTCCTACTTTATTCTCTCTTTTGGTCCAATTTTCCCTTTTGTTTCTGTTTCCTTCCTTTCATTTTCTCTGTCTTTGAGGAAAATCAAGGCTGAAGTATGTGTAAGTGACAAATGCTACAGAAATTTTTTAAAGCTATAGATGTATTTTTTAATTTCTTTTAGTTATTTGTATCTTTTCCTTTTTGAAGTCTCAGGAAAATTAAGGCTTAACTATGTGTAAGTGACGAATGCCATAGCTGTTAATAAAGATACAAATAATTAAAACACATGAATTTTAAAATAAAGTTTAAAAAAATGCCATAGCATTAGTCTTTTAGGCATATTTCAGTCCTGATTTTTTAAAAGACTTAAAAAAAGTAATATGTATGTGTGTGTATGTATATATGTATGTGTGACTATATATGCACACACAGTATGTGGTAAATAAGATTTCGTATCTTTATAAATACATTCAAAAGAGAACCATTTCAGACACCTGGACTTTTCCTGAAGATGACATCTGTCTAAGGGGTTCTGGCATTTTCTTTGTTAGTCAGATTGGAAGCAGTTGAGTAAACCTGACTGCTCCAGGCACAGACTTGGGGAACCTGGGCAGGTAGCGCTCAGGTTTCCTGTGAGCCTGCTCACCCACCTTGTTTTGAGGCAGAGACGAGGGGATGTGTGTCCAGACAAGACTTGCCCAGCCGCATCTGCGCCATGTAGATGTCAGTTGTCACACACGCCCTCGAGTCTGCGCCTCTCAGGGGCACTGTTGCACATCACAGCCTGCTTTTGTGGCTCAGCGTGGCTGGTGGCTGACCAGGGCTTGGTGTTGACCATGTTTAGGGTAACAAGGACACTTGAAGGACATAGAGATACCATGCACCCGGAGTCACTGGTGTTCACAACCAGAGCTGGGTGCCCATTTCGCCCTGATCCTCCTCAATCCCTTTTCAAGTGGAAATTTTGCAAGTCGACTTCTGCAAGCATGCGTAGTACGATTTGGCTGACGGCAGTTTCTGGCAAAAGAAATAACCAAATTATTATTCAGTCATGGGTTTTTAACAGCCGCAAAGCAAGTGGATGTTAACTAAATGATGCAATTTATTCCCTTCCCTCTTATTGCCAGCTTGCCTATTACAGAACGACTGCCAGTTTTCAATAAGTGGTACCCAGATGGTATTCGCATGCCGCCCACTTGGTTACAGAGCCGAAGCGGGGAACAACTCGGCAGACACTACAAGCTGCGGGTCAATTGAGGGGGAATGCCTGTTGCTTCACAGTTTTGCATATGTAAATCTGTTAATGTTATGTCAGTATTGTGCGGGCTAAACACAAGCACTGCCTTTCTCTGGGGGCCCAGCTGAACTTGGACCGCAGCCCAGTCCTACCGAGGCTCGCAGAGCGAAGCTGCAGTTTGAGGATGCTGCGCAGCCTGCCTCCCTCCACGCCCGCCTCGCCGCTCTCGCGGTATCCACCGCCCGACTTGGACGCAGGAAGTGTCTGCCATAGGCTGACTCCATAATAGGACAGGCGGGCCGGTTTTATGAGGTTGGATGCGGAGGGTGGAGGAGTGTGAGCGCGTGTCTATTTTTAGGCCAGTCTTCAAGACAGCTCCTCGGGCCCAGCCCGCGCCTGCCTGCCTCGCTCACACTCTCCTGTGTGTCTGCCACACTTCTGCTCTCCATTTCATCAACTGCAGATGTGGCACACAGCCTTCTTAGAAGAGTCATGAACTGTGTCGTCTGCGCGGCTTAACAGCCAACATCTGTTGCAGCAGGCTGAAGGGAGAGGCAGGGAAATCATTTTCGGGAAGGCATTCAAGTGCCTCAACTTAGCCTCTTCTTTGGCCTGTGCAGACAATTATTTTACACTAATTGCATCAAGATAGCAGCTATAAAAACTAAGTTTGAAGCCCTCTCTTCCCCCACCCCCACCCCCTCATGAAAGTTGCAGCTACAAAGGGCAGTCCTTTTTTTCCCCCCCTTTTTATTGTGGTTTGTGTCTTGTTCTCAAAAGCTTATTACATTGGGTGCAAACAACAACAAAAATGCTATAAAAAGGCAAGAATCGTAATATGCTTAAGAGCTAAAAAGACCTATGGTGTTGGTGTAACCTATGAAAATATTCCTGCAGGTATTGTAAAATTTATGTGCCATATGAAAAACATTAAGGGTGTTGTTTTTTCGTGGAGGAAAATGTTCATCGTTGAGCCATTTTGTAAATTATTTTAATGCTACATTTCTGCTAAAACCTCATGATTTTGATATATAAACCAGTTTAATGTTTTCTGCACAGACCCTGGCTTTTCTTAAATTTTATATATTGGAAAGCCCGTGTTTGTATTGGACCTTCTGGTTTGTTTCATATTGAAAATCCGTCTTGCGTGGCCGTGTGCCATGTGGCTTAGGAATAGTTTGACACAAGTCAAGCCTTAAATGTTGACTTTTGAGGCCTAAAAACTAGGCAAGACTGTGTTAATAAATATAGAGAAGTTTGGTAGTTTTTTTTTTTTTTTTTTTAAGGAGTTATTTGAAGACAATAATGTCACATGTCCACAGGAGGGATTTTCTGATGTGTTGGCCTGTTCTCAACTCTTATTCACTTGTAATAGAGGCAACGTTGTGTTTTGTACCCAGGTCTTATTTTTTTAAAATGCTCTCAGTAAATTGTGGTTAATTACACATTCCAGCATCTCTGATTCTCTTGAAAGATTTGTTTCCGTGACATTTTGCCGTATCTGCTGTGCAGCTAGAGAAGCATGCTTCCCTCCTCACATTTCAAGTCTCTAGACTTTGTTCTGAAGAGCCAGATGGAAGTATGCAGATTGTTTTTATCTTTCGTCCTTCACACTGTAACCTGATCTCCAGCATATCTAGACATCTAGCAGAAAATTTACTATGTGAAAGCAAGGAAATGATTTAGAATATGGACCAGCCAGGGGAGGAAGGGCTTATGATGCACTTTATCAAAGCAAATCTCCCCACCCACCCAACCCCTGCACCCATCTTTTTTCTCTTCTTAAGAAATGGTTTTCTGATCAAGGGTACTTTTAAGTGTGCCCAAATAAACTTCTTCCCACTTACCCTGGGCTGAAAACTGTAATTGCCCAGTGGGTTTGATAAACATGTAAATATGCATGCAGTGAAAGTTCATTACCTATTAATTAAAAGCTTAGAAGAAGCATGAATTGGTAGAATGATAGGCTGGGCGATGGCCTTGCAGATGAGGCAGAGCAGTTTACTAAGACAAAGGACATTTCCAGAGTTACATATCTGGTCTGAGACACATCCAGGACTCAAACCCGGCATTCCCCAAATGGCCGCAGGGAAAAGCATAATCTCAGGCTTCATAATATGTGTGGTTTTCTTGGTAAAACATTTGCGAGCTTTTTGTTATGTGGTTCATATGCCTTGTTGGCCTAAAATGATTAAGGACAGTTGTCTCCTTCTAAACTTTGATTTCTGTTTGGAATCAAATTCATAACTATTAATAGTATGAGAATCTTCAAGTTAATAACTGTATCAGGGTATCAGATATTTGCTACACTCTTGAGTAAGTATGTACAGTATCTGTTTACACACCCTGCATAATGTTTACATTTTGGATTCACGTGACTTAGGTTTAAAAACTAGCTATGGCCTTTGTAAAATGTGAAGCCTTGGGTAAGTTACCCTAACATCTCTGAGTCCCTGTTTTCTCTTTTCTGTGACAGTGATAATAATAGTACTTGCCTCAGAATCGTCCCAAGAAGTTAATGAGATGACAAACACATACTTAGTATGGGGCCAACACAGCACACAGTACGCTTTCCTTAGTGAAATTTTATTATTTAAATTGGTTATCCCACTGTTATAGTAGGGATATTTTCATTACTCTAGGAGGGGGATCAAAAGGGATCTTGCTGTGATTCATGTCCAAGAGCATTCTGCCTATGTTTTTCTCTTAAGAGTTTGATAGTGTCTGGCCTTACAGTTACGTCTTTAGTCCATTTTGAATTTATTTTTTTGTATGGTGTTAACAAGTGTTCTAATTTCATTCTTTTACTTATAGCAGTCCAGTTTTCCCAGCACCATTTTTTGAAGAGAGATTGCCTTTTCTCCATTGTCTAAGATAAGCATGCCTCCTTTGTCAAAGTTAAGGTGCCCGTAGTTGCGTGGGTTTATCGCTAGGATTTGTCCTGTTCCATTGATCTATAGTTCTGTTTTTCTGCCACTGCCATCCTGTCTTGATTACTGTAGCTTTGTAACACAGTCGGAAGTTAGGGAGCCTGATTCCTCCAGCTCCATTTTTCATTTTCAAGATTGCTTTGGCTCTTCGAGGTTTTTTGTGTACCCGTGTAAATTATAATTTTTGTTGTTGTTGTTGTTAAATACCACTTTTAGCCTCAAGTTTCCACTTTTCCTCCTGTAGAGTAGGTTCCTGCTTCTTGCCTTCCCTTTCTCCTTCTCTCCCACTCTGTTTCACCCCACTGGCACCCTCTGAAGCATTATATATTTTACCTTTGGGTGTCATTATACATTGTTTACATCATTGTCAAGAGGACCAGTGCTCGGTGCTTCCTCTACTTTTTACCCTATTCTCATCCTTGTTTAGTGATACTCTCTTCAACTTCTTAGCTGGAAAAACTAAAGGGGAGTTTGCTCAATGGCTGGGAGGAGGGGAGTTTTCCCCAAACTTATTCTCTTGTCTGTGAATATGTTTCTCATGATTGTAATCATGTAATCCATACCATTAGAACTAATCTATGGCTCGAATAGCCTAGTATTTAAGGGCATATTTATTGTCTAAAATAGAAAGTAGAGTAGATACTTTCTGTTAGCGTTAGGAATTTCATTCAGGTGTTTCTTGAGTGCCTACTATGTGCTCAGTGTACATGGCAAGCAAGACAGAGACTGTGCTCAAGGATCTTGGAGGCTGGCATGAATCCTGACACGTGTCTCCTTGAAGTCCAGCTTCAGTTGTATTTTTGTTACTCTTAAGCTTTTGTTGTTGTTACCTTACCCATGAACTTTCCAAGTTAAAATTTATACTAAATCAAAAAATTTCAAATAATTCTGTTTACTTTAGCATCAAAAAACTTACTTAGTAATAGAGGCAGACTTTAGAGATAAGGCAGGTTTGGTTCCAGACCGTGGCCACAAAGTAACTCTTGCGGTAAAATGATCCTCATGAGTATTTCAGCTCCCAAATGGGTATAGAAGTTAGGTTTACACTATACTATAGTCTGTCTGTTAAGTGTACCTTGGCATTATGTATAAAAGAGTATATATTTTTATTTTTACATGTATTATTGATTAAAAAAAATGCTCACCATCACCTGAGTCTTCATTGAGTTACAATCTTTTTGTTAGTGGAGGGTCTTGTCTCGTTAATGGCTGCTGACTGATTAGGGTGGTCCTTACTGAATGTTAGGGTGGCTGTGGCAATTTCTTAAATAAGGCAACAATGAAGTTTGCAGCATTGATTGACTCTTCCTTCCAGTTGAACATGAAGAGGCCATTGTCAGGTTATTAATTGGCCTCATTTCCATATTGTTGTGTCTCAGGGTATAGGGAGGCCAGAGGAGGAGGCCAGTCAGGGGAGCAGTGGGTCATTGGAGTTTTCACAGCACACACGCCATTTATCAGTTAAGTTCACTGTCTTATGTGGAAGTGGTTTGTGGTGCCCTGAAACAATTGTATTAGTAACATCAAAGGTTACTGGTCACAGATCACCGTAACAAACGTACTAATAATGAAAAAGTGTGAAATACTCTGAAAATGAGCAGAATGTGAGATGGAGACAGAAAGTGAGCACATGCTGTTGGAAAAGTGGTGTTGATCGTTTGCTCAGTGCAGGGTTGCCACAGACCTTCCTTTAATTTGTAAAAGACACAATAAAGCAAAGCAAGACAAACGAGGGATGCCCATAAGCTCCTTTAAAGAGGTACAGAATTTATGCTCTGAAATTGCAAAACGCTGTTGAGAGAAGTGAAAAAAGACCTAAAGAAATGGAAAGATATCCTGTGTTCACAGACTGGAAGACTTAAATATTGATATAATTGTGGCTCTCCCTCAATCACTCTATACTTTCAAAGCAATCCTTGTCCAACTAGGTGTCTTTTTATTTTTTGGCAGAAATTGGCAGTTTCATCCTATGTGTCTTATGGATATGCGTATTATCCAGGGTAGCCAAGACCCTTTGGCAAAAGAGCAAAGTTTGAAGCCTCACACTTCTTGTTTTTAAAACCTACAGCAGAACTATACACTAGGGCTTCCCAGGTGACTCAGTGGTCAAGAATGCAGGAGACACTGGTTTGATCCCTGGGTTGGGGAAGATCCACTGGAGTAGGAAATGACAACTTACTTCAGTATTCTTGCCTGGAAAATTCCATGACTAGAGGTGCCTGGAGCGCTACATTCCATGGGGTCACAAAGAGTCAAACACAACTGAGTGACTGAGTGCACAAATACACACGCACGTACACACACGCGCGCGCGCGCACACACACACACAGGCACATAAGTGTGCACACACACACACGTGTGCGCGCACACACACACACAAAGCTATACTGATTAAGGGAGTGTGGTACTAGAATATCCAGATCAGTGGAATAGAATTGGGAGTTCAGAAATCAACCCTTCAGCTTATGGTCTTGATTTTCATCAGGGTGCCAAGCCAATTCAGTGGGGACAGGGGGAGAATAGTCTTTCCAACCAGTGGAACAGGGATAACAGGATAGCTCTGTGCAGAGGATTGAAGGTGAACCTTTACATCACAGCATATGTATCAGAAACTTAGTGTGAAAGCTCAGTGTATAAGACTCTTTGAAGAACTCGTAAATCTTTATGATCTTGGATTAGGCAGTAATTTTTTGGATACTACACCAGAGCACAAGCAGCAAAAGAAAAAAATAGATAAATTGGACTTCATCAAAATTAAAAGCTTTTGTGCTTCCAAATATACTGTCCAGACTGTGAAAAGATAGCCCAGAGCATGGAAGACAGTGTTTACAAATCATACACCTGGTACAAGCGTGGTGTTCAGTGTATGTAAAGAACTCTTATGGCTCAACACTAAAGAGACAACTCAACTAAAAAATGTGCCAGAGATCTATACAGACATTTCTCCAAAGAAGATAAAGAAATGGCACAGGCACGTGAAAAGATGCTTGCATGACCAGTCTACTGGTTGTTGTCGTTCAGTCACCAGGTTGTATCCCACTCTTTGTGACCGCATGTATTGCAGCACACCAGGCTTCCCCTGTCCCTCACCGTCTCCTGGAGTGTTCTCCCAAGCCCATGTCCACTGAATCGGTGATGCCACCCAACCATCTCATTCTCTGCTGCCCTCTGCTCCTTCTGTCTTCAGTCCTTCCCAGTATCCAGTGAGTCACCTCTTCAGGTGGTCATAGCATTGGAGCTTCAGATGCATCATCAGTCCTTCCAAAGAGTATTCAGGGTTGATCTTCTTTAGGATTGACTTGGTTTGATTTCCTTGCAGTCCAAGGGACTCTCAAGAGTCTTCTACAACACCACAGTTCAAAAGCATCAATTCTTCAGGGCTCTGCCTTCTTTATTGTCCAATGCTCATGTCCGTACATGACTACTGGAAAGACCATAACCTTGAGTATACGGACCTTTGTTGGCGAAGTAAAGTCTTTGTTTTTTAACACATGGTCTAGGTTTGTCATAGCTTTCCTGCTAAGAAGCAGTCGTTTCCTAATTTCATGGCTATAGTCACCATCTGCAGTGATTTTAGAGCCTAAGAAGAGGACATCTGTCACTGCTTCCACCTTTTCCCGTTCTATTTGCTGTTAAGTGACGGGACTGGATGCCATGATCTTTGTTTTTTTAATATTGTATTTTAAGCCAGCCTGTTCACTCTCCTCCTTCACCCTCATCAAGAAGCTCTTTAGTTCTTTTTTACTTTCTGCCATTAGAGTGGTATCATCTGCATATCCCTCAGCAACTTTGATTCTAGCTTGTAACTTGTCCATCCTGGTGTTTCACATGGTATGCTCTGTATATAAGTTAAACAGGGTGATAATAAACAGCCTTGTCATACTCCTTTTCCATCCTGAAACAGTCAGTTGTTCCATACACATTCTGTTACTTCTTGATGTGCACACAAGTTTCTCAGGAGACAGGTAATATGGTCTGATATTCCCATCTCTTAAAGAGTTTACTATAGTTTGTTATGATCCACAGAGTTGAAGGCTTAAGTGTAGTCAATAAACAGAGGTAGATGCTTTAATGGATTTCCCTTGCTTTCTCTGTGATCCAGCAAATGTTGGCAGTTTGATCTTTGGTTCCTCTGTCTTTTCTAAACCCCCCTTGGACATCTGGAAATTCTTGGTTCACATAATGCTAAAGCCTTATCTTGGAGGATTTTGAGCATAACCTTACTAGCATGGGATATGAGTGCAATTGTCTAGTGATTTGAACATTCTTCAGTGCTACTCTTCTTGGAAAGTGGGATGAGGAATGAGATTTTCCAGTCCTGTGGCCACTGCTGGGTTTTCTAAATTTGCTGAAATATTGAGTGCAGCAGTTTGATAGCATCAAGTTTTACGATTTTAAATAGCTTTGCTGGAATTCCATCACCTCCACTGGCTTTATTGGCAGCAGTGCTTCATAAGGCCCACTTGATTTTACACTCCAGAATGTCTGACTCTGAGTAGAAGACTACACCATTGTGGTTATCCAAGTCATTAAGATCTTTTTGTACAGTTCTTATGTGTATTCTTTCCATCTCTTCTTGATCTCTTTTGCTTCTATTAGGTCTTTACTGGTTCTGTCCTTCATTGTGTCCATCTTTGGATGAAATGTTCCTTTGATTTTTCCAAATTTCTTGAAGAGATCTCTAGTCTTACCCTTTCTGTTGTTTTTCTCCATTTCTTTGTTCATTAAAGAAGGCTTTCTTGTCTGTCCTTGCTGTTCTCTGGAACTCTGTGTTTAGTTGTGTGTACCTTTCCCGTTCTCCCTTGCTGTTTGCTTCTCTTCTTCCCTCAGCTATTTGTAAGGCCTTCTCGGACAACCACTTTGCCTTCTTGGGTTTTTTTCCCCATTGGGATGGTTTTGTATGCCGCCTCCTGTGCGGTATTATGGAACTCTGTCCACTGTTTACTAGATCTAATCTCTTGACTCTATTCTTAGCCTCCACTGTATATTCATAGGGGATTTGCTCTAAGTTGTACCCGACTGGCCTAGTGGGTTCCCCCACTTTCTTTAGTTTAAGCCTGAATTTTGTTATGAGGAGTTGATAACCTGCATCACAGTCAGCTCTAGGTCTTGTTTTTGCTCACTATGTACAGCTTCACCATCTTTGGCTACAAAGTATGTAATGAATCTAATTTTGGTAATGCCCATGTGTAAAGTTGTCTTGTGTTGTTGAAATAGGGTGTTTGCTATGACCAGTGCGTTCTCTTGGCAGAATTCTGTTAGCCTTTGCCCTGCCTCATTCTGTACTCCAAGGCCAAACTTGCCTGTTCCTCCAGGTATGTCTTGATTTCCTGCTTTAGCATTCCATTTCCCAGTGATGAGTAAGACATCTTTTTTTTGGTGTTAGTTCTAGTAAGTCTTCCAGGTCTTAATAGAACTGATCAACTTCAGCTTCTTCAACATCGGTGGTTGGGCATAGACTTGGATTACTGTGATGTTGAATGAGTTGCCTTGGAAACGAACCGAGATCATTCTGTTGCTTTTAAAGGCTGCACTCAAGTACTGCATTTTGGACTCTTCTGTAGATTATAAGGGCTACTCCGTTTCTTTTATGGGATTCTTGCCCACAGTAGTAGATATAATGGTCATCTGCGTTAAATTCACCCATTCTCATCCATGATAGTTCACTGATTCCAAGATGTTGATGTTTACCCTTGCCATCTCCTGCTTGACCACATCCAATTTATTTTGATTCATGGACTTGACATTCCAGGTTCCTATGCAATACTGTTCTTTACAGCATCATATTTTAATTTCATCACCAGACACATCTACAACTGGGTGTCATTTCTGCTTTGGTCCAGTTGCTTCATTCTTTCTGGAGCTGTTAGTAGTTGTCCTCCTCTTTCCCCCACGGGGGCTCATCTTTTGTTGTCATATCTTTTTGCCTTTTGATACAACTCATGGAGTTCTCATGGCTAGTTTAATGGAGTGGTTTGCCATTCCCTGCTCCAGTGGATCCCATTTTGTCAGAACTCTCCACTATGACCTGTCCATCTGGGTGGGCTTACACAGCATGCCTCTTAGCTTCATTGAGTTATGCAAGCCGTTTCGCCATGACAGGGCAGTGATCCATGAACGGGCATTAGTCACTAGGCAAATAAAATCAAAATCACCATGAGATACTACTTTGCACCCATTGGGATGGCTATAATCCAAAAGATGGACAAGAGCAAGTGTTGTTGAAAATGCAGAGAAAATGAAACCCTTGTATGTTGCTGGTATGAGTGTAAAATGGTTCAGACACTTTGGGAAACAGTTTGGAAGTTTCTTAAAACATTTAACAGTTACCATCAAACCCAACAGTTCTACTCCTTGGTGGGTAAACCAAGAGAAATGAAATTGTGCCTATACAAAAATGTGTATACAAGTGTTAATAGGAGAATTACTCATAATAGCCAAAAAAAGTGAAACAACCTAGATGTCTATGAACTGATGAGAAAAACAAAATGTGCCTGTCTGTAGATGCACCATAGAATAATATTGAGCCATAAAAACGATTGAAGTACTGATACATGAAACAGTCTATGGGAACCCTGAAACAGTCGTGTTAACAGAAAGAAGCCAGACACAAAAAGTCACATATTAAATATTTCTATTTATATAAAATGTCCAGAATTGGCAAATCCATAGATACTGAGAGCAGATTAGTGGTTACTGGATGCTTTGGAGAAGGGAAAATAGGGCATGACAGCTACATTGAATGATGGCTATAGGTTTTCTTTTTGGGGTGGTAAGAATACTTTTGGTAGGATGTGGGGTTGATTTCACAGCTCTGAACATGCTAGAAGCCATTCAGTTGTTAACATTTAAAAGGGTGAATTCTATGGTATGTGAATTATATCTCAATAAAAAGATTTCAGTATCTCTGTCTGGATTTCCTTATTCATAATGTGAGGCACAGCTAACAGCTATTGACTGTTTCCTGCCAGCTGATGCAAGCGTCTTCAGACCTTGCTATAGAGGGCCAGATAGTAAATACTTGAGACTTTGCCAGCTACACAGTGTTTCATTCCTGCCCTTGTGGCGAGAGTGGCTTGACAATACGTAACTGCATGCGTGTGTGGCTGTGTCCTGATAAAACTTTATGTAGACACTGAAATGTCAGTTTCAGTGTAACTAAATGTTGTTGTTCTCATTTTGCCCAAACACATAGCAATGTAGAAGTCATTGCAAGCTCGCAGGCTGTGAAAAGCACCTGGTCGGAGGAATTTGACCATTGGGCTGGTACTTTGCTGACCCCTGGGCTAAATATGAGCTTTAAATGAGTTTCAGTAGACCCCTGAGGGAGGGGTGATTCTTTCCCCTGTTTCACAGATGAAGCAACCGAGAGTTTCAGAAGCTGAAGCCAGTCTCACAAGGCTGGGCCAAAACCCCATTTCGTTCCGGAGCCCGTCCTCTTTAACCTCCTGCCTGCACCCCGCTTCCCACCCCGTTAGTCACGCAGCCTAGAGCCTCCTAGCAGTGCTGACCCCTCCTGCTGCTGTGCCTGCCTCTGTCGCTGCCTGTTGCCTGCCCTCCAGTGTCTTGAATCCTCCACTTACTCTGGCATGCCATTTCCTTTCTTCTCTTCTAACGCTCTTTTCCATATTGTGAAGCCAACACCCACACTGGGCCTTGGGAAAAATAAATCCGCCACCTTGCCTCCCTTTCAGACTTTCCTCGTGACTCACTTCTTCTGGGAAGACCATGCCTCAGCCACCTTTTGACCCTAAATCCAGCTGGAACCGAGTCCGCCTTCCTGGCTGCGGTGCTCTCCCCTTATCATCCGTCTTTCGGCAGGCTGGTTGGCTGAGTACTATTGCAACCCTCTGCAGTGACTTTTTTTTTTAGAGCCTCTTTGTTTAATTTAGTGCCCAGAACTTGGTTAGGACCTTCAGGGAAGTTAAAACGCTGAGGGTACTTTTCATTGAGAGTCTCCCTCTGGCTCAGTCTCCGTGCTGTGCTAGCCTTTCCGGCTTTCTGTCTCCCATCGTTGGATCCAAGCCAGACCATCCCTTCATGGCACAGGTGAGCGAGAGGCAGAGGCCTTGGGGAGGTAAGTCACTTTTCTGTCTGCATGACTGGTATACTTCTTGTTCACATGTGCTGCTCTAAGGGAAAATGGGACAGTATGTGTGGGGCCTCTCCTCCTGTTTCATCCCCTGTCCCTCCCACAGATTGTTCCATCATCACCCTTTACATGATGACACATCAAGAACTTGTTACATGGGACCATAGGACCTGTTCCGCAGGGGGCAGAAATCTTTCTTGTGCCTCTGCTAGGATTCATTTCATTTCTCAGACACCCATGCTTTACACATAGCCTTCCTCTGGAAGTGTTTTCTATACTCTTCTAAGACAGCAATATCTGCCCCCCACCCCCAAGTTTTTAAATTAATCAATAAAAGTAGAAAAGAAAGAATTTAGAAGTGCTTAAGTGATTAATGTAAGCTGTTTGTTTATGACTCATTATATGGTTGAGAAAAGAGTCCTTCTGACTTCAGCACTGTTTCCATTCCAAGTAGCTTGAACTTTGTTAAGTACGAAAAATCAGCGTCTCCAGAGAAGTCTCTGCCAGTAGCTGAGCAGGGTGAGTGGACACACTGATCCGCAGTTGGGTAAGGGATGATAAAGATGGTGAATTACATTCTTTTGCAATTCCTCGGCTGCATCTGAATTATTCAGAGGCCAAAAACTTTCCTTCTTTGGCCTAAAATATTTTAAAAATCATACTTGGAAGGCTCGTTTGGTCTTAAGGAACAGAGGGAAATAAGTTGGAATGATTTAGAGTTGTGTCATGGAATCTATGGGGAGAATGGGGGAACTGGCGTCCTCAGAAAACAAGGCATCTTTCTCTGTGCGTGGCACTCCTTGTGTCTCCGTGTATCTCGGCTGTGTGTTTCCTCACTCTCCGTGCAGATTGCTTGACGGTTAGTCTGCAGATGGCCCATTATGACTGCCCCCAAGGGGTCACCCTTGGTTTCCAAGGCTCGGAGGATGCGGATTCTGTCTTATTTATGTCTGTCTGCTTCGTGTTCTTGCTAGGAGTCTTGGTGTTGCAGATAGCTAGCAGACACACCAGGAAGAGGTGGGAGATACGGTGGTTATTGGAAAGATCCTGGAGTTAGCCGTCTCTGAAGGAAGCTGAAGCTAGAAGTCGAATTATCGGGAACTCGGGGCATGTCTTCTGTGTTTCTCGTCTGTTTCTTGCTGTGTGTCTCCCCTGCCTTGTTCTCCCTGAAGACTTGCTCTCTGCTTTCAGGCCACAGCCTGCTGGCCCTGATTCCTCAGTGGGCCTGCTGCAGTGAAACTGCGCTTTACCTGGAGGTGAGGTTCTGAAGTCAACACGTCAGGCGAAAATTGCTTATGGCTAAAATTTCCTTTGCAAGTCCTGGACATCGCTGGTAAATGAGGAGAGATGCTTGGGGTCTGTGGGCATGTGGGAACACAGACCTGCTAAGGGAGCATCAGCTTTTGAGCTTCTGTTGCTTGAAAGCATTTGTTCATAATTTGCACTCTTAACAAAAGTGCTCTCTCTTGCCCCTGTTCCTCCTCTGAGCACTGGTAGTTGGCTTTGTATTAGTTCAGTCTGAACACGAAGTGATTTCCTGGGGGAAGAATTTAGTGCACCTGATTGGTCCTGTGTGTGGGCTATGTGTGTCCCTAACCCATCAGTTCTGGCTCATATGTGTCAACTCCATTCAGGAAATACTCACACTTTTAATTTAGGTTTGCCAAAAAAAGAGGAGCAAAAAGATGTGGAATGAATGATGGGAATGAGACAAATAAAACCACAACCTAGAAGAGTGGCGGTTGGAGTCTGAATCGCTGGCTCTGGTAGGACCTTGAACACAGTATATTCCACAGTCTTTGTCAGCATCATTTATATACTGTTGTTCAAATGGAGCTCCCCTGATCCTATCCCATTTCTCTTGAAGTGGTACCTAGAATTTGCATTTTAATTTAGGCTCACCAGATGATGAATCTTATCCACACCAAATTTTGAGAATTGCTGCCTTCAAGACAAAGCTATTGGGCTATTTCAGCTACCTTTAGAATAAAGTGTTGTAATACCGCAGATATACATGTTCTCATTTTAGACTGTCTTAGGCCTTCACGTGGCACTGAGAATTAGGGTTTTTCTTCTGTTCATTATGAGTTGCAACTCCTGTTTTGAGCAAGGTGAGTTGTAAATAAATTTAGGCTTCTGTTTTTATTTCTCATATGTCGTGACTCTTTGGAGGATCCCTTCATATTAACTGAGACTGTGTGTGTGCTTGTGCATGTGGTCTCAACTGTGTCTGACTCTTTGCCAGGCTCCTCTGTCCATGGGGTTTTCCAGACAAGAATGCTGGAATGGGTCGCCACTTCCTACTCCAGGGGATGTCTCATGTATTGGCAGGTGGATATTAACTGAAGACTTCCATTCGTTAAAAAAAAAAAAACAAAAGCAGACCTTTACGTTTACTTGAAAGGTGTTTTACATACCTTCTCAGCCCATGGTATTAATATAAAAAACTTATTCTGTAGAATTAAAGAGTTGGGTAAGGGAATGGATTTAAAAGTGCATATAGAGTGTACATACCTTTGTAACACATCTTGCCCAATTAAAATTTGTGAAATATCAACACAATGTTGTATCTTTATTTCATATTATGAAAACCAAAAGTTTGTTTGTAGCAGTTGAGTTCTCACTGGCTGCTGTTAAAGTGCTTTTGAAAACTGGTATGGTAACCTTAACTTCTGGTAGATTCTAAACTCCTCTGGTTGTTAGGACAAGCAGAATGTATTGCCAGGGTCCTATGCTTTGATTGAAATTGTTTAAGTATGACTCATTTTTGTTTCCTTCAAGGGTGAAGAATGTACATTTCAGAACATCTTACTCTCTCCCCCCAAAATTTATGCTTAGAAAACATCGCAAAGTTATTGCTTAGGTACGTGGTTGGAGTGGCCAGTGTAAACTTAGTTGTTGCTTAAGGCACTTTCTGTTCTCTTTCTGGGTAGAAGAGAAGGGCGGGGCAGGTGGGGAGCCGGGAGAAGTAGCTTCCCCTTACTTTTCCTGCCAAAGTCAGTTTAAAAAAAAAAGGTGCCGCACCTTTTCCCCCCCCCTTTTTCATCCTCCCAGCACAGTGGGATATGAATTGGGAGGAGATTTTGGCACCAGTGAGAGTTTTAATAAGAAGTTATTTTTGTAGTTGTGCTTTTTTTTTGACCACACTGTGTGGCAGTCAGGATCTTAGTTCCTGGATCAAGGATGGAATTTGTGCCTCCTGCAGTGGAAATGTGGAGTCCTAACCACTGGACTACCAGGCAATTCCTATAGTTGTCCTTTTAGATTTCCTCCCCTAAAAACTCTGGCCCTTTAAAAAATCTTTCAGTTAGGACCTGTCTTGCCAAAACGCGAGCTGGTATAAAGAAGAATGTGAGATGATAGGCATCCAGTGAGTGGGTTTGGTTGTAGAGCCATCCACTTGGTATTTGTGTGTCTGCATTCTCTACTGTGCAGGTGGGGAGTTGGGGAGGAAATTTAACAGGAGAGGGAAAAAGAAAAACTCTGCCTATAAATTCTATGGAATCCTGCAGGACTTGAGACTTCATAAAAGTAAAGAAATAGGAGACAAGGTAGATTTGAGCACATGGAAATCACATAAATGACCATCTCTGGCTATAGTGTTCTGAAATGCCCAAGTATACAAAGCATGGAGTCGGGCTGTAAATTTCACGTGTCCTCCATTAACCTGCATAATCAGGTAGTCATAGAAAATATTGTGTGTGGAGGAGGCATCTGTCCTCCTCCATACACATCCATTACCAGTGAAGCCCTTTCCATGTGGGGTCCAACTTGTTGACCCATCCTGATGCTTGTGGCTTGGGATTATTACCTTTACCTCTTCAGAAGTGGTAAATCATTTTTCTGCTAAATGACTGTGCTGGAGATAACCCCTGCAGTTAGGACAGCAAAAAGAAAATGGATTGTCCTGAGAACATTGTGTGTAATTTATTCCCCTTTATTTTTCTAACAAGACAGTGTCTTCTCCCTCTTGTCCTTCCTTCCTTTTTTGCTTTTCTTTCTTTCTTCTTTTCCTCTGTTCATTCCTCTTTAGATTTTTTTTTTCCTTTGCCCCTCCTTCCCTCCCTCCCTCCCTCCTATTTCTCTTTCTTCTCTTTCTCTTTTTGATTGTCCCCCCATTCTTTCTGGCCAAGTTGTTCCTCAAGCAGAGCACCCCTGTTCGCACTGGGGCGGACTGCAAATGTGTCGCTCTAAGCGCTTTTCCTGTTGAGGGTTCCAGTGTCTTCCCCCCGGCACACTAGCGGTCCCCAACTGGAGCTGAGTGGCTGGTGAGGCAGCTGCCTGGGCCAGTGGAGAGGCAGCAGGCCCTTCCCGGGGGACCTTGGTAAGTGATTTCTTTGTAAATCCCACCGCATCAGAGTTCAAGAAATGAATCCTAAGCCTCAATTTGAACTGCTGTCTCCTGCTTTGCCTGAGCGTTGCATTGAGCCCTGGGCTGGGAAGAAATTCTGTTTATCTAGGTGTGTCCCTCCACAGAGGTGGAAATAGTGGTGCCAAAGAAGGGTTTTACTCACACCTGAACTCAAGAGTTAAACATAAGGAAGTGAAGGACAAGTTTCAGTGGTGCTGTGTAAATTGCACTATAGGAAAATCTTGATCAAAACGTTGCAGTCTGTTTTTATGTGTTTGCTGAGGGGGTCCAGTTTGGGGACAGAATTACAAAAGTGGGCTAAGTAATTAGCTCTCTTTTCCCTTCTCCTTTCCTGCATGGTGGGCCTTTCTTGGGTGTTTGATCGACCGTACTCACATCCTGGAGTCCCTTGGCCGTGGGTTCAAATCCCAGTCCTGTTAACGTGCTGCAGCACCTTTTAGTTGAATTTCTTCCTCTTAGTTCTCCTGTTGTAAAACTGGAGCAAGTGACACACCTGCTTTGTTTGGTCGTCATGATAGTTGAGCGAGGTCATGTTTATAAAGGGCTTCTCGTAGTGTGAACAGTGTGTAATAGTAAGTACCGATTTCATGAGAAATTTCCTCGCAACCAACGGCCTCTGGTCTGTCCCTTCCCTTTCAAATAGGGAGTTTGGTGAAGTTTTTCAGAGGGCGGAAGAGACTTGGGCAAGATAATATCCACATGCGTTCTTCCTTTCAGTCTTGGCTGTACTTTCAACCTAAATGTGAAGAGAACATTGTTTCAGCTAGTATGTACATGAAGTATTGATGCATAATAATAGGCTCTAGTAAATTAAAGATGAAAACTGTAATTTGATTATTAAACTAAAAGCTGAAAGTCACTTCAGCCTACAGCTCAGATCACTAGGCTGAGAGGGAGGAGGACTCATTTCCAACTTATTGAGTCTGATGTTGGGAGGTTTGGCTTTTGTTTTCCTTCCTATCAGTCACAGAAAAAAACCTCCTGCATTCAGATCTAAGTTATGTCTTATAATTACACCTGGGACAAAGTCTCGCCTTATATGGTATTCTCTTTTAAAACCAGGAATGTTTCTTAGCTCAACCCTACTTGGTTACTTATTTCACAATCACCATTTGTTGGAGATACTTAGGACTGGAAGACTTTCTTAGAAAACAGCTTATAAAGAGAACTGTCTCATCTGTCTTTTGCACCTCAGCCTCCCACCTTCAGATCAGAAGTTTCTTTTTAAATGCTATAAAATTATCCGTTCCTTTTTCTTTGGGGTAAGCTATCATAGATATCACACATGCTTCTGTAGGTCTGCTTACCCTCTTCCTCTTTTTTTCTTAATCAGGTAGTCAACCGCCATATAATTTTGTTTGTCCAATTTAAGTGTTTCTTCAAATTGTACCCTTTCCATAAATCAGGGTAAATGAGTCTGAGTCACTAACTTCAAATTAATCTGTGACCTCTGTGTTCCCTGACAATATTGGAATGGAATGCCAGCGGTCCACATATTTCGATATTGTGAATAATTTTTGAGGACATTAGAAGGTCAAACATTATTTATGATTTCTCTGGGTTTGCTTGATGGCAATCACAGCTCTGTAGAAGTCAATCAAGTCTCTTGATAATTCTGTTTAGGCAGTATATAATTAGGCGTTTAAAATTAGTTAAGTGTCTGTTTTGCTATGCATTTCACGTTCTCTTCGGGAAAGCATGTTTACCAGATGACTTTGGGGACATCTTTTACTTCAGCTTTTGCTTTTCCCATGAGCAGAGAGTTTGAAAGTTAGGGAATTCTTTCTACTTGTATTACCTGTTTGTCAGCAATTTATTAGAGTTGTTTTTATTTAACACTGAACAAGTGCCGGGAGGTGTAAGCACAAACATGTTTTTATAAAGAGAACAAAAAAGAAACCACAACAGTGCCTACATTGTTGGGGATCTGCATTTTTAGGTGTGTGATAATTTTTTTAAAAAAGCTGTACACAAAGTCCTTTTGCTTTTTTCCCTGGCATCTCAACGTCCTGAAAATACCATGATCTTTTTCTTTGAATGACCCACAGTTTGTATCACTTTGGCAGACGTGCCATTGGCAAATCAAGAAAAGCTGAGACATTGAGCCAGTGAGGATGGCAAGCTATAATTTAAAAGGAAAGGAGTTTATTTGAAATCAAAGTGTAGGCAGTGCAGGATGAACTTGTTTAAAAGTCAGGATAATTTTTGAGCTTTAAACAGCAAGCTTCCCCTGGCATGCTATGATGGATTCTTTGTCAAAGGATGGACCTCACGTAACACCAGTGTATTTTTTTTTTCTATGTTGTGTTCCCCCCCTGTTGCATGGATTGTCCTCTCATGAAAAAACAAAAACAAAAACCAACCAAGTTAATTCTACTGTGGTAAGGCCTTTTTCTCCCTAAGCTCAAAGAAAAGGAGCAGAGCGACCTGGAAGCTGGTTACTGTCTACCACTTTCCTGTTATTCAGGCATGGCAGTTGATGGGTTGGACTTGAAGCCAGGTCTGTGTAGAGCTTGAGCTCTTGTGCTTTGTTGATGACTTTGCGCATAATCTGTGGTTTTGAATGAGCTCATCTCATTGAATCTCCAGCTTGGATGTGGATATTAAGGGTCTACATTGGTTAAGGATATAATGATGAGGGTCCCTCAACTTGGGAACAAATCATCAGAACAGGACTCTTTCTGATCTGCTGGGTGAGGGTGAGCTTTTAGAAGGCAAAGACTGTCTTAATTTTCAACCAGCTGGTCTTCCTGGTGATCCTGGAGAGAATCATTAGCCATTGTTAATTTAGTAAATCTTGGCTGGTGTAAAGTTGTCTAGTATCATAAATTGCCTGTTCTGTTCCATTGGGCTGCCCTGGTGTGAAATGGGTTGTTCACTGTGTAAATGTGCCCAAGGGCTGAAAGCCTGCCTTTGCTCTTGTTAGGCCCTGGCCCCTGTCGACATCAGCCTGGAGAAAAAGCTGCCTTTTAAAAAATTGACCATATTGATCTGCTCATCAGGCCTTGTAGGAATACCTCCCTTCAGAGGGAACTCTTGTGATCCACACAGATGCATGGGTGGGATGACTGAGACATAGTGGATGAGGCAGGATACTACCATGATGTCACATTCAGTGTTTTAAAATAAATACTGATTGAAATGTAAGACTCGAAAATGATTCATTTGTATCTTAGAGCCCTGTTTCTGCTTTGGATGGAATTCTCTTACTGTATTAATTTACCCTCAATTTGTATACCTTATAGGCCTCTATATGACATGTCATTTGTATTTAGACTGTTACTAACTGCACATTTTAGCAAGGGTCATTTGTATCTCTTGACCTAGTTTTCAAGATTTCCTTGGCAGAGAATGTCTACTTTGTCAGCTAAGGGATGGATTTGGGCCCAAACTCTGGATTCTTACTTTGTGTGCATTTTTATGCGTCCTGTTAATGACCCAAAAGGAAAGGACTGGTCCTGTAGTTAGCTCACCATGTGTCATTATCACCCTATATTCAGTAGTTGTGTTGACTGACATCAAATACTATCAGTTCTCTCATTGTTTAAAGTAATAGTTTCTTTTAGTACCTGACTTTTTTTTTATATTGAGGTATAGTTAATATACAATGTTATTAGTTTTGAATGTGTAGCAATGTGATTTACTTATACATATGTGTATGTGTATGCACACACACACACACACATATGTTGTTGTTTAGTCGTGAAGTCATATCCAACTCTTGTGACCCCATGGACTGTAGCCCACCAGGCTCCTCTGTCCATAGGATTTTCCAGGCAAGGATAATGGAGTGGGTTGCCATTTATATGTTTATATTTCTTTTCAGATTCTTTCCAATTATAGGTTATTCCAACCTACTGAATATAGTTCCCTGTGCTATACAGTAGGTCTTTGTTTATCTCTTTATCAGTAGTGTGTATCTGTTAATCCCAAACTTCTCATTTATCTCTTCCCCTCTCATTTCCTTTGGTAACAATGTTTGTTTTTTTACTTCTCTATTTCTGTTTTGTACATAAGTTCAATTTTATCACTTTCCCCCCAGATTCCATGTATAATTGATGTCATATATTGTCTTTGTCTGACTTAATATGATAATCTCTGGGTCCATTCATGTTGCTGTAAATGGCATTATTTCATTCTTTTTTATGGCTAAGTAATATTTCATTGTGTGTATGTATCAAATCCCATATTCTTTTTTTTTAAGTAAATCATTTTACATTGAAAAGAAGCTGCATTTATTATTGTAATGAGAAAATCATCACTTGCCATAGGTAGAAGGTGCTGATAGAAATAGAAGGGCCTCAACAGGATGGAGCGGTTGGAGATGGAAGGAAGATGCTGGTGACGCCCGCGTGTCCCCATCGTTTTGTGAAATGAGACTTTGTCCCTTTTATGTGCCAGGATTTTCAAAAGTGATTGTATGTGAGAATCGTGGAAGTTTTATAGTAATATGATTTCCTAGGACCACAGAATAAGGACCTGAAATCTTTAACGTTTTTAAAGTTTTCTCTGTCACTGGAAGGTTTTTTTTTTCCCCTGACATTAACAAAAGTTAGGATTTTTCTTAAAATAGGTTACCCCTGTTTCATACTGGTCAATATTTTCCATTGCTGTCTCTAGCCATGGCAGGATAAGGTGTTTCATTGAACACTGATGTTTCCTTTTATTCCTAAAGCTATTTTTTTCCGCCCCAGTTTTGGCGAAATTATGTATCACTTGTGATAATTCATTTTAAAAATTCCTGAGCTGTGTGGCGTACTTTCATGAAAATTCATTTAGATAAAATTAGATATTATTGTTTAATGAGGTGGCATTTCAATTTAGACCTTGCATCAGGCATATACCAAGAGTTTTTTATGGAAGAGTTAGGTTCATTTGAGTAATAAAGGCTGAATCATGGGGGCTTTAATTCTTAATCGCTGTGAGGATTGTTATCCGTGGGATGTGAGCTGTCTTAGTGGTATTCAATCAAGTGTCCACTTAGCCATGACTGGAAGTAATTGCTCCCAAGTGGGCCGCACGGTGACCTGTTAATACTCGCTCTGACCCTGTGACCTTGTCTGCCCCATTGTTTAGGATTTTATAGCAGGCGAGTCTGCATTTCTGTGGGGTCAAGTAGATATCTCGAGGTCAAACATTTTCTGATTACTGCCTCGTCCACACTGTAAGTCAGCCAGAAGCTGTTGGCGTTGCTAATGGTCATTGCTTTGTAGCGGGACATGAACAGTTTGAAAATTGTCTTCCCAGTCTGCATGTAAACAGTTTAATATTTTACGGAAAGAAGTTCATCTTGTAAATTAGGTATGAATAATACATTTGTAATTACTCCTTGTGTCTTTAAACACTTGTGTCTTAATTGGCTTGCCTTTTTTTTTTTTTTTTTTTTTAATGTATTTGCATTTGCTAGCAAGTTAAAATTAACTCTTGTTAGAGACCCAGTGAAGTTAGGACAATGCACATCACGCCTTCTTTGGTCCAATCAAGACTTAAAACTTGAGGGAGTTTTTCATGCACCTGTGAGGCCTTTCATTCTATTTTTGAATTATTTGTTTTTGTTTGAACAGTCACTTGAAATTGCTTTAGTTTTTTTTTTCCCTTAGTTGTTTTATGACACAAAGTTATTTTGTATTGCTATTTTTTGATTGGCAACATAATTAAAATTTTCCCAAAAGTTACATGACACTTCTTCCATGTCTATGATGAGTTAAGGAATCTAAGCTACCAGTTTCTCAGCTTTGTGGGTGATGCTTGCTGTTGTGCCTGCCCTCCATTTCGGCAGAATCTTTAAATAGGGATGAGAGAAGGAGTTAAGCTTGAAAGGTGATCTGGTCCAACTTGACTCATAGTTCAGTCACATCTGAGTCATTTCAGGGGCTGTTATTAGTGTTATCTTTACCTTATTTCTTTAGCTTGATGTTGAACCATTCATGTCCTAGAATTTCTACAAATGTTTATGTGGAAAAGTACAACTAGGAAGAACAGAGGAAAACATACAATCAGAAAAGTTGGCCGGTCGTGAATTTAGAATGTCACCTAACATGACTCTGGATATCACCTCAAAATAAAATACTCATCTTAAGAGGGATTAAGTGACACTTCCTATTGTATTGAATGTATAACTGAAAGTAATTTCTTAGCATTGTGGCTGCTGCTTATTAATCTCAAGTTAAAATATTTACCTATAGCTGGGGTTAAGAGAGCAGTCTTACATTGCAAAAAATTTCAGCACTATTGTTTCTCTTAAAAGTATATAAATTGTTTCTCTCTGCATGGCAGCTATCTGTGCTATTGTGTTTAAACTTTCTTTTTGGGCCAGTTTGTGAATTAAAGACATTGTCATTAAACACCAGATGAAAAGGATGGCTCCTTTGTCCAAAAAATGTGTACCCTCCTTGGCTTAATATGAGAAAATTTATTTTGCTAGTTTGGAAAAGGTTAGTAAAATCCCAAAGATACAAGTACACAGGACTGGGTGAATATACTGAGAAGCAGTTCCCAAAACTCTGTGCTGAAGTACCCTGGGCTGCAAACTCTCAGGGGCTGCTGAGGGGAAGCACAGTGGAATGCAGCATCATGGGACACTGTGCAGACCCCTTGGTTATTTCCAGCTTCTTGTTCCCTTTGATAGTATGTATTTTTGCATAGCTGAGTTTTTGACACTTGCCATGATAAAAAGTAGTGAACCATTCGAAAAACCCACATGGAACAGAAAACGATGGTGGCAGCATCCAATCTGATTTCAAGGTTTGAGGAACTGTGCAGTGTGCAAGGGGTGTGTGTATCCCATTAGTACGTATCATATTGTTTAAGAATGAAATAAAAATACTTTTCCATTTGATTTTTTTCCCGAATAGGTACTAAGTTGTTAGGTCTAATAATAATTGCTTGGACCTAATTACTTAATAAATGGAACTCTTAGGTGTTTCCTTGCCCTGGGTTGGGGAGCTGGGGAGAAGAGGAATGCCATGAAAAAACTTCTAAAACACTAAGTGCCATTAAGTCAGAACATTTGAGAACTCTGGCCTTGACACAAGAAATATATCTGTATTAAAAATGGAAAAGTAGTTGTGGTAGGCAGTTTGGAAAATGTAAATTAGCTAAACAGAGAAAATAAAAACTGCCCTTGATTTGCTGCCTAGAGATATACACTCAATTATTTTGGTGAAAAAAATTTTTTCTTGGCTTGTAAGTATCAGAACCCAGGACCAGTTAATTTAAGATAAAAGAACATTTATTGGAGTGATAAAAAGGTATCCCATGCAACCCCAATGCACAAATGGTTGAGAACTAAGATCTAGAATGCTTGTCCACTATAATTCCTCTAGTCCTGTATTTTTTTCCTGCAAAAATTATTTTATATTTTTAAATGAAACTTGGTTTTGGCAGGAAGTAGAATCCATTTTGGAATAGTCTCCTAAGTTCCTCTCTCACACCTACTCAATTTCAAGTGCCCAGATTTCAGCTATTTTGGGTCTCTTCTCCCTATTCCCCACACCACTCCAGCCGGGTGTTGGGTTAGTAGAAGTACCTATGGTAGATACACTTGGTCTCCTTCACTGTCCGCTGACTCTGGTCTTAATCACTCAAGGCAGAGAATGAAGGATGCTAGTCATTCTCCTTGTTACGTCCCTTCCGTACCTGGTGGGAAAAAGGAAGAGGTGTGGTCAACAGTGGAATCATCCCAAAGTGGCCTGCGTAAGTAAGCATAGCTCTTGGTGTGGTGTGGTGGCCATTGAGAAGTCACTGCTCAAAGGATCACTCTTCCCCCAGCATTCCCGCTTTCCTTTCTCCTTCACAGTGGAACAGTGGAAATGTATTGTCTCACCGTCCTGGAGGCCTGAAGGGTGAGATGAAGGTGTTGGTTTAGTTGGTTCCTTCTGAGGACTGTGACTCTATGGGAGACCTGGGTTCGATCCCTGGTTTGGAAAGATCCCCTGAAGAAGGAAATGGCACCCCACTCCAGTACTCTTGCCTGGAAAGTCCCATGGATGGAGGAGCCTGGTGGGCTACAATCCATGGGGTCACAAAGAGTCAGACATGACTGAGCGACTTCTGTCTCTCTTGTGGCTTCTGGTGGTTTGCTGGCAGTAATTTGGCTTGTAGAAGCATCACGCTGGTGTCCTCCTCCATCTTCACATGGTGTTCTTGCTGTGTGCATGTGTGTGCTCACATGTCCTCTTATAAGGGCACCTTGGATTAGGAACCCCCTCCACTCTAGGATGACCTCATCTTGGCTAATTACATCTGCAGTGACCCTGCTGCCATGTAAGGTCACATTCTGAGCCACCTTCTCTTCCTTCTCTTTCTGCATAGCTCATATAGTTGAATATAGGAAAATTAAATATGCAAGCACTGTGACTCTTCAGAATATTCTGGAGAAGAATGCAAAACCCATGGGAATTTGAAAGGAAAACCATGCCAGCATTTCTCTTATTTTACTGAAGGCCTCATCCTGCATGCCACCACCATACCTCCCCTTGTGCAAATGTCAGATAGGAACTTGTACAGCAGGTGAGTCTGAGTCATGGGTCATATTTTTCTCTTTCCATATGACATCAGCGCACAGCATTTTGATGAACTTATACCAGAACATGGAATGATTGACGGGGGATGGTGCTGACCCAGAAGGATTCTGGGTCATGGTAGCCATCTTGCTACTGCCACCTGCTGTCTTTGAGATACTGTATATAACCAATTGACACTGTATATAACCAGATTGACAACCATCTGGGCCATGGCCAGTGCCTTTTCCATCTTGGGGATGAGGGTGCTGAGGATCAGGCCAGTTGTTTCCCTTGCTCAGGGTCATGTAGCAAATTTAGGATTGAAACTCAAGCCTTTCAGATCCAGGGTCTGTTTTCTTTCTGTCTCTTTGTCTCTGACTTATTAAGTACCCCATTTTCTTAGCCTCTCTTGGAAAACACCATCATAGGAAAAGTAGTCTGGCGGTATTTCCTATCTTTCAGGTCTGTCTGTCTGTCTTTAAACAGAGTAAAGTTTACCCTGAGAAATATGAATATTCTGAAAAAAGAAGTTTCTCTGGATTGGATGAATGTGCCAGCATGGACAGATGAGCCTGGGCACCTTTGGCCCCCGTGGTTGGACAGCTGCCTGCCGGGAGCTCAGCGTTTCTGGTGCCAGTGTCTCTCTTGGATTTCCTGCCAGGCCCAAGGGTTTGCTTTTGCAGTTGCTGGTGCGTGGTGTTTGGGATGTTTGTGGGTGGCTGTTTTTTATTTGGGTTTTGTTATCTGCCCTTTGTAGTAGTAGCTCTGGCATCTTTTCTTGCTGCTCAGATGTTCTGTGGCTTTCAAGCAGGGAGACTTGAAAAATGTACCACGTCAGAGGGCTTTATAAGTTTGGAGTCTTGGAACCAAGGCCAAGCTTATTAGGGGCCATGAGTGACCTGTTAACGTAGCCTCTGGGCCTGTGAGTGTCATTCTCTCTGCCTAGAAGGGGGTTAGAGGCTTGGCAGTGGATGGTGCAAGCAGACAGGTGAAAGGGCTCTGTTGAGGTGTTCAACCTCTCACCACTTTGTGGCTGTAAGAGGAATGTTAGCTGGATTCAAGTGGTCAGGTTGCATTTCCTTGTATCTTCTAAAGAAACAACTTGAATAGACAGTGTTTAGTCTTGATAATTAAAAGCTGGAATAAAAATAGTGCTGATCTGCCCAAGGCAAGCACGTCTTTGGACCACCTTGGGCTCTCAGGTCATTGATTCACACTCTCAGGCCCCTGGCCCCTGACCACCTATTTCATTTGTTTGTTTCACATGACAGTTTCCGGGAAGTAACTGTCTCTGCTCTGGTCTGTCCATGCACTTTCCACCTAAGTTAGGAGCCTTCGTGTGCTGCTGCCCGCCTCCACCCGCCCTGACCTTGCATTTGTTTCCCTGTATTTCAGTTGTTTGTGTCCTGTGTCATCCTCCTCGTCTATGACTCCTTCCTTATGATGTCCACCATGTTGGCCTGGAGTGGACACGTGCATGGACCCTGAGTGGTCACTGGGTGATCTTTGGTGCAAGTTGGGGGGGGTGGGGGCAGGATGGGGAATGGTCCTCCTTTCTCCCCTGACATGTTCCTCTCTCCGTTCTCATTTGCATGCATTCTGCTTGGTGTGGGTGGCAGAGTCAGGTCATCTCTTTGCTCTCAGATGGCAACTGTCATTGTTGATTATGCCTTGCAACTTTACCTGAGTTGCTTTAGAGAAAAAAATAATAAATGTCACAGAAATTTCAATTGACTTGTCAGTGCTAACCTGTTTTGATTCGTGGAAGCTAAGTAGAGACACAAGACCGACAGGTTTCTGATACACAGTGTTCTCAGCATTCGGGGGATGCCTGGCTTACTCATCCCTGTGCTAGAACATTTTAGATTTGAAGCCATTTTCTCCAGGGCAGTCTCACGCTGACATTTTTAGACCACGTGGAATAGCATTTTGTTGCCGTACTGGGAAATGTGGGGGAAAGGCCCCTTTATATCCATGTAAAAATGTCCTCAAATCTAACCTTAGTGACAGACGGGGACGATTTTTAATGAGCCGCCAAGAGGTTTGCCTCTGATATAATCCTGCAAGGATTCCTGTGGAGTTACATAAGATGGGCTTTCCCTCCTATTTGGAATGAGAACATTTAAAGGGGTCAGCCAGTTTCATGCTGGGAAGTCAGTCTGCACATATGCTAAGAAATGGATATATATTTTTCAAAAATGTGAACTCTTTTCCGTCATTGAAAAGGAATGTAAAATGATCTATTTTTCAAAAAGGTGTAGAAATTGATGAGGCAAACAGAAGTCTATGAGTGGTTCCTTTATGGGTTAGCAGAGAATATGTTCTGTGTTTCAGACACTCGTAATAAGATGAAGAAATGTCCCAAGGTGATTGGGGAGACGTATGGAGTTAATAGGGAATGGTGTGTGTGTTGGGGGAGGGATGCACGTGTGCTTTTCCCCTGCCTTCTTCCTGTCTGTCTGTCTGCATTTTTCTCTTTCTGTTCTGGTTTGCTTTTCCTGTGTTGGTTGGAGATGTTTATCTGGTTTTAATGTTACACTGGAAGGCTGTCTGGTCACCTACCTGGCTCTTAGAAAATGGAATCTTAGGAATATTTTGACATGTGTTTGTTGCATCTAATACAGACTCCTTCATGGAAAACATTGTATTCAGCAGGCCCTAGCTACCACATTTGTGAGAAAGTATTTTGGACCCTAGAGAGAATAGAACATTTGCTTATATCTCACAGCAGAACTGGTCAGCACCCTTTCAGGGATTTAGCAGCAAATGCACATTTTGTGATGTATTTATCCCACTGTGTCATTCTTGATTTCATGAGTTGTGGAGGAATTGGGCTTTGGACTGGTTTCTTTGAGGCATCCCAAAGACTGAGTCTTTAATTTTTTAAGCCAAAGACTAGAATTAAAGTTACCCCAAATTAGATAAATATAAGGATCTATTGCTTGAAATCAGAGAAACTGTGGGAAAATGATAATGAAGAACTCAGGAAGGAGGGCTGAATGAATAGAGATGGTCTTCCGTTAAAACAAAGTTCACAGCTTCTCAGGAAAATTTGGATTCTAGTTGTCACAAAGTGAGGAGGCTCTAAGACCTGGCATCAGACACAGGCGGAGATTTAGAGAGTTAGGTTGTTGATCTGCATAGCAGAAAATAAGGCTGAAATGGGAAAGTTAAAGCTGTGAGGCTTTTCCGTGATGCTGCACTGTAGGACATGTATTATCTTAGTATCCCTAGCCTTCTGCACATGCCCACATCTCCCTGTTTGCCACTGTTTTATCCTACATCACATCACTACCCTCATATATGCAGAACCCCTGCCAATTCTTTCTCCCCAAGTTGTATCCCTCATTGCTTTCCATCGAGCTCAGTGTTTAGCGTAAGCTTGATAGATGTTGGTGGAACTGATTATGAGGTCATATAGGAAAAGTGGGTATATTAGCTAGTGATGCTAGCTGCTATAACAAATAACCCCACACATGGATAGTGGCTCAAACCCCAAAGATGTTCAGTTCACTGACAGGGCGTCTCTTCCAAGCACTGATTCAGGTACCCTTTCTCCTGCCTTCTATGACTCTGCCATCTTCTCCCTGTGGTTTAAAAGTTTGGCACTTAAAAAAAAAAAAGTGGAAAAAAAAAAGCAAAGAGGACCACTTAAATGAAAATTTTATGCACCGGCCCTGAAAGTAATATACATTGGGCAAATATTCTATTTAGACAAATGAAAAGCATTCAAAAAAGGAGAGAAAAGAGCCCGAGAGGAGTCCTTTATGAATCTATGTTCTCTTGTAGAGCTAGTCTATAATTACCTGGAAAGCAGGGATCCTGTTTTCTATACATTCTTTTCTTTCATGGCATTAGCATATTTCTAAACAAATAAAGGTGGGATGATATTTTGCTTGACAACCTTGAGTTTGAGTTTTCTCATCTGTAGAAGAATTCTGTTTGCCTTGCAAGGGTAGAAATCTGGAGTCAAGGAATCACTGCTGCTGGGATCTGATGAGATCATTGAATCCAGCTGGCTGTTTGTATTAATTTCTTGGATGCATGTACTTAGATAAAGTACAAAAAAGCAATATAAAATGTCCAGCAAGATTTGTTCTTATCTCCCCAAGTATTTGTTGGTTAAAAGAGAGTAAGTTGTGAGTTTTCCAGTGGGGAGAGTTTGTTATTCTAATGTGCCACTGTACCATTTTTAAAATTATGTAAGTTACTGGTGTGCAATATAATATAGTGATTTATAAGTAAATTTCAAAGTTTATACTCCATTTATAGTTACTGTAAAATATTGGCTATGTTACCCTTGTTGTACAATAGATCGTTGTAGCTTATTTTATACCTAACAGTTTGCACGTTTAATCCCCTACCTATCCCCTACCCAGTCCTCATTCCTCTCTCCACTGGTACCACTAGTTTGTTCTGTAGATTTGTGAGTCGGCTTCTTTTTTGTTATATTCACTAGTTACTGTATATTTTAGATTCCACGTGTATTATACTCCAGTATTTGTCTTAGTCTGTCTTATTTCACTTAGCATAATGCCCTCCAACTCCTTAGATGTTGCTACAAATGGCAATATTTAATTCTTTTGGAAGACGAGTGATATTCCATTATATACTTGTACCACATCTTCTCTATACATTTATCTGTTGATGGACAGTTAGCTTGCTTCCATATCTTGGCAATTGTAAATAGTGCTGTCATGAACATAGAGGTGAGTGTATCTTTTTGAATTAATGTTTTCTTTTTATGTATTACTGGGAATGGAATTGCTGGATCATGTGGTAGTTCTATAGGTACATGTAAAAGAGTGAAATTAGAATATTCTCTAATATCATATACAAAAATGAACTCAAAGTGAGGTAAAGACTTAAATGTAAGACCAGATGCCATAAATCTTTTAGAGAAAAACATAGGCAGATGCCAGGACATGGAAGCAACCTAGATGCCCATTAGCAGACGGATGGATAAGGAAGCTGTGGTACATATACACCATGGAATATTACTCAGCCGTTAAAAAGAATTCATTTGAATCAGTTCTAATGAGATGGATGAAACTGGAGCCCATTATACAGAGTGAAGTAAGCCAGAAAGGTAAAGAACATTACAGCATACTAACACATATATATGGAATTTAGAAAGATGGTAACGATAACCCTATATGCAAAACAGAAAAAGAGACACAGAAGTACAGAACAGACTTTTGAACTCTGTGGGAGAAGGTGAGGGTGGGATGTTTCGAAAGAACAGCATGTATATTATCTATGGTGAAACAGATCACCAGCCCAGGTGGGATGCATGAGACAAGTGCTCGGGCCTGGTGCACTGGGAGGACCCAGAGGAATCGGGTGGAGAGGGAGGTGGGAGAGGGGATCGGGATGGGGAATACGTGTAACTCTATGGCTGATTCATGTCAATGTATGACAAAATCCACTGAAATGTTGTGAAGTAATTAGCCGCCAACTAATAAAAAAAAATTAATAAAAAAAAAAAAACATAGGCAGAGACCACTCCTTGACATAAATCATAACAATTTTGTTTTTGATCGTCCCTTAAAAGAAAGAAAAATAAACAAAGCAAAAGCAAAAATAAACAAATAGAACCTAGTTAAACTTAAAAGGTTTTGCACAACAGAAGAAACCATCAACAAACCAAAAAGCCCACTGAATGGGAGAAAATATTTGCAAATGATATGACAGATAATGGGTTAATATAAAAAATATATAAACAGCTCATACAACTCAACAACAACAAAAAAAACAACCCAATTAAAACATGGACAGAATACCTGAATGTACCATTTCTTAAATAGCTAGTTATTGATTGGATTTGAAATTTTGAGGTACCATCCAGTGCACTTAATGTATTTCTAGGAAAAATATCAGAGAGCTAATATTGTCCCTTGGATACCAGAAGATTGTGACAGAGGGAAGATGAAACAATCACTCAGTGTAGGTAACAGTAGCTTCCAACACTTTGCTTAATAACTCCTTTTTATATTTGCAATAACTCACTGAAACTCTGCCCATTTTACAGTTGAGGAAACTGAGAACAAGAGTGGTTAGTTAGCTCATTCAACATAACTTAGCTAAGTGAGTGGGCGATCTTAAACTAGGAGCAGGCAGCCTGCTAATAAGCCAGTACTCTATAAAAGAAAAAAATCTTTTCATCTCTCTGATATGAGAGAGAAGCAATATTATCAGCTCAGTGTTTCTAGAATGCTGGCCATTCTCTGGGAATGATCAGATGAAAAGTCTTGATTCGGATTGGCCAGGTTGCTCTGGCGGTTGTAAAATAAACATTATTTCGCTGACAATTATTATAATAGACATTTCCCTGACAGTTAATAAAGTGGTATAGATACTACTTGATAATATGATCCCAGTTGCCAGTTTGGCTGCTAAACTCAGGAAACCCCTGGGCAATGGTAGACAAATGCATTCTCGCGTTGTTACTTATTTAACTCATGTCACACATGACTAGACAGCATTTCCATCATTTGAGAGCATTTGGTTATTGCCCTCTTGTTGATGCCGTGAGTCTATAAGGACTTGGACTTCAGATGGATTGTGATTGTCAGCTGTGTTTTGTACAGCCAGGTCTATTTTTTTTGTACATCACCTTCAGGGTAGGCTAATATTTTTAGCCAAAGTAAGACACAATATTTTGATCCTCTTTTGCTGACTTCCTAAAGCTCTGTATTGAAAATGGATTATTTTCTAGGTACTAGCTAGCATGGCTGACCTCATTTCCAAATTGGGAAGCCATTTTTTTCTCATGCCAATACTGCAGCTGTTTGAAATTCACAAGGGGTGAAACAGAAAAGCATCTGGTCCATTCTGACATGCAAGCCACATTGGGCGCTGGGTACGTGCTTTGCAAATGTTTGTTGAGTGACTAAATGAAACAAGTATGCGAACAGAAGAATGCATCTCATTCTGGTTAATTTGTTTTGTAAAAAATAATATATTTCAGGAGTGAGATTAGGATGCAAAGTATGAGTTCATTTTTCTTTTGATATAATTTCAAACTTACGTAAGTTTGAATGAGGAATCTCCATGTACTCTTTAGCTAGATCACCAGTTATTTACACTAGGCTCTATTTGTTTATCATTTTCTTCCTCCTTACCTCTCTCCTCTTGTTCTCAGATAGACACTCACACATACACATACGCTTTGTATGTTTGCATGTAATTTTCCTAAATCATTTGAAAGCAAGCTTGAAACCTGAAAATACTTCAGTGAGTATTTCCTAACACAGATGCTCTCTTACATAGCTATAGTATACTTTATCGTATCAGGAGGTTTAACATTGATACAAGGCTGTTGTCTAGTTTTGTGAGTGTGGCAATAAAGTCTTTGATAATTATTTTACCCAGTCCAGGATCCAGTCCAAGATCATGCATTGCATTTAGTTGTCATGTCTCTTTTATAAATCTGTATTTAATGAAGATTTGATTAGACAAAACCTATGATATTAATAGAATCTCAAATGAGCTATACTGGTCATCCTTCTAATCCACTCTTGACTGCAGACAGAATTACTTCTAAATATTGGAGACACAAGGCATTCTGACCCCTTGTTCCTTCCTTTCAAAGATGAGGGTTGTTGTTTTTTTTGTCGTTGTTGTTTTGGCAACTTTCCTTAATAACATGTCTGTGGATCTCACTACCCTAGTAGTATAAATATTTTTCCTTATGTTGAATCAGTACATTATATAGAAATTACATGAAACATAGTTCTCTTCACAGTGTTATATCCTTGTGTTACTGTTTTTCTCTTCTGTAGCCTCCCAGCACAAAAGTCCCCCTTTCTCCACTTTCTTCCTCTTCCTCCTCCTCTCTAGACTTCTTTAATTTCACAGCGGGACGTTGCAGTAATGTTAGATTGGCTCTGGCAAAGGCATTTTGATGACCCCTGTCTCCAGTCATTATAGTAACTAATAAAAGCTTGCAAACGACTGTTACTCTGTAAGCGTGATTCCAGTGACTTGGGGCCAGTTCAGCTGTATAAATATGCAGAGTTTTTTTGCCATGTAACTTTTGATCACAGGGAAATGTATATACCATTCCATTGAATGTTTCTTTTAAATTTAATCACGTCTGAGTGTAAAATAACAAGCAGAAATAAAATGGCATTGTAAATGTGAGCTTAAGATTCAAAAAGAGTGGACGAATTCGTCTGCATAAAAGCATCCCCTACCATGTTCTGCAGAGCATTTTGGGTGAATTCAGAAGGCAGGGGATGGGTGCCTTGAAAAGCAAGCCCTTGTTTAAGTATTCAGCTGAAAGGCTGAATCATAGGCCTGATATTCTAGAGGGACTAGAGATGCCAACTTGGACCAGAGAGAATGATGTTTTTCCTAACATTCATGAACTGAACTTACTGGGTTAAAATTTGAGCTTACATAGTATGATACTCTTTAAGTTATTGAATTAAAATTTTGACTTCTAGAAAAAAGTCATTTATATATATATATTTCTAAGTTGCCTGCTGTGGATCTGATTAATTCTCACTGAGTTATAGTTTTACATGTTTGAGCTGCGTTTTTCTTGTCTTCGAGCTGGGCGTCTCTTAAGCACTGGAGTGTGGAGCTTTGGAGGAAGTGTGGGAGATGGCTGGCTGTTGGTCTTTCCTGGAGGTGATGTAAGGGAGAGGAATTCCCAAGCTGTGACTAGGCCAGTGGCCAAAGGAGTCAAGCTGCTTACCTGGGTCTGCTCCGCGTACAGGCGGCAGTGCTGTGATGTCTGTGCCAGGGCTGTGGATGTGTCTGTCTACTTCCCCTCCTCGCCTCTGGGAGACAGAGACACCACACCCTTCCTTTCAGGAGCGCAGGTCTTCTCAGGGGGTCCCCTCCCCTGGATTCTTTCCCCTATTCAGTTATTTGCACAATAAATGCTTACTAAGTGTCTGTTTTGTATCTGGCAGTATTCTAGGAATGTGGGAAAAATTAATGAACAAATTTCCACCCCTGTGGATGCTTATATTCTGGAGGGAGACAGGGATGCACTGGGGGGTGGGGACACACGATGTAATAGTATGTTATGTAGTATGTTAGACAGTGCATGCAGGGGAAGGAAAAGTAGGGTGATGAGGATTGGCGGTGCTGGGGGGTGGGAGTGGGTTGTCCTTTTAGATAGAGTGATGGGGTAAGTCTCTTTAAAGGTTCTGTTTGAGCAAAGACTTGAAGGAGGGAAGGGAGTTAGTCCTTTAATAGATTCCAGGCAGAGGCAATAGTTAATGCAAAAGCCCTTTGGTGCAGGGCATGCCCTGCATGATGGAGGGACATTCAGGAGGTGGATGTGACTGGCGGTGGTGAACCAGGGGAAATGTGGTGGGAAATGGGCCCGGGGGGCTCCCTGGGTCTTCTCCATGGAAGGGTTTACCTCATACTTGAGTAGCCGGATGCCATTGGCGGTATTGACTTGATTTAAGTTTTGAAGGATCCCTGTTGGTGCTGTGTTGAGAATAGACCATGGGCGGGGTGGAGGTAAGGGTAGTGGAAGAGCAAGCAGACATGTTAGGAAGGTTCTGCAGGAATCCAGGGGAGATACGATAGTGGCCATAGCCAGGAAGTTGGCAGTGAAAGAGAGGAGCAGTGGTTAGATTTGAGATCTGTTTTGAAGGCAGCTTCCACAGAATTACCTAATGGAATAGATTTGAGATTTGAGACAAATATGTGAGTCAGGACTGACAAAAAGACCATTAGCCTGAGGGGGACTGAAGGATGTAATGACCATAAATTGTGAGGGGGAAGGATGTGTGTGGAGCCTGTTTCAGAAGGAAGGTTAGGTTCTGCACTTTTTGAGTCTTGAGCTGTCTAGACATCCCAGAGGACATGCCATGAAGGCAGATAGGTACCCATGTCTGCAGTCGAGGACAGAGTTGTGGGCTGGCCTGGGAGCCTGAGAGAGCTGGAAGTGCCTGGTAACTGTTGCCAGGGCTGATTATTTTTACATTGTCCTGAAGCTGACCTACTGATTATTCAGGGATTCTCCAGTGTACTGCTAATCCTATGAGCACATAAGGAGATGTTTAGTTTAGCTCTTGAAGCTGATGCTTCCTTGGCGTTAGGTGTTACCTCTTGAGCTTTGCTGGGTTGGGGTGCTGGTTGTCTACTCTGGAAGGAAGCTCTGAGAATCGCAGAAAGCCTGAGCTGAACATGGACTTGGAGATTGATTTTCTCACTCCTCACTCTAGGAAGAGGGGATTGGTACCTGGTTGTGGGCATAGTGAAACTGGAATCCAGGCTCTGTTTCTGCTCCACTGAACAGTGACCAACTCCTGTCAGAGGCATTCCGAGAACAGCTAATGCCAGGCTCTTGCTTCTTCCCTGTGTTTGCTCACCTTTTATCACCCAGGAAAAGTTAGATCGTGCTCTGTAGAAAGGAGAAGACTGCTGCTGCTCTTCCGTCTTAACCGTGTGCTCCTTGAGTGTTTCTCAGCAGGGCAAACGAGACTCTTCAGGAGCATTCATATGATGGTTTTGATAGCAAAGCAGTCAAGTAACGCTTGGGGAAGGTTAGGGATCCATTTCAGGTGGGGATTTCTTCCTCTCTGTCCCTCTGGGAGAGGAAGGATGGAGCTCTTTGGGCTTCCTACCTTACTTGGAGGGGACACCTCCTCTTGGACTTTCTCCTGAGATAGGGCTTGAGCTTTGCTGCCTGTCCCTAGCCAATATAAGAGATCATTTAGGGCTGGGTATGTGACCCTACCCTCAGCCAGGCCCCATATCCTCTCTCTCAGGCACCACTGGGAGGCAATATAGCACAGTTTGAACTAGATTCAAATCCTGGTTCCTCTGCTTTATTGCTCTGGGACTTGGAGCAGTTTTAACATTTCTGAACCACCATTTCCTTTCTTGTAAAAGGAAAACATCCCACATTAGAATGTTGTCACGAGGAGACAGATGAGAAACATGTATGTCAAGGGCTGGGCATTGCACTTGGCACATTAAGTACTGAATGCTTGGCAGGTGTTATCATCACCATCATCATCATTGCTGGCGTGTTCTGTGGTTCCTACCTGAGGCTTAGTTAGGCAGTTTGGTTAAGCTCAATTTAGTTTCCAAGAAGGATGTGCTAATTGGATTATTATATTTTCATGCTTTTATATTTATGTATATATATGTGCATGGATTTGGAATCTACACATGTATATATTTATCCATTCAAGTTTCTCTTTTACAGATCTGTAAGAATTATATTTTTGTGTCATTGAACCATGAGAAAATTGTTTTTCAAAAAAAGATTTCATAAGTGATCATTATGTAGGCCATCAAAATGGAGACTAATGTGGAAATGAAAGTTAGAAGAAAACAAAACCAAGAAAGAAGGTTGGTGTATTAATAGGGCCACTGGTAAGAGTACATATTGTTATAACCTGGATATTTTAATATATCTGCACTTGCATGTCTTGTTTTGGTGTTGGATGGCACAGACCAGGCTGTTTTAGGCTTGTGATAAATATTTTTTTTTTTATTTAATGCTACCACTTGTAGGCTTGTAATCAGGAGCGGTTTATCAGCAGCTTTTCACAATCTGACATTCCACATGGAATGCCCCGATGGAGGAAAGTTAGCACTCTGAATGCTTTTACAGTTGAATTCCACACACATGAATTATGACAAGTGAGGCGACTACTCTGTGGTTTGTTGTGTCTGGTCTGGTTCCTACTTTTAAAGTTGTAGTTGCGTTTGGTCATTTGAAGCTTATTTTCACAGTCTGGTCAAGCCAGCAGGGTCCCGGGGCTCTGTAGGGGACATAAACCGCCAGCCTTTAAGTTTGAGTGCTCAGTAGATAAGCATTTCAAGACTTCATTGCATCATACAAAAGGACTTATGGGCTTACTTAACATACACTATTTGACTTCATTTAGATATTTAATGGAAAGAAAAGCCTTTTATTATCACTGAAGGGAAGAACTGCCAAATGTAGGGAGGCTGAGTGGAAGTATTGTAATGGGTATACAGAGCACAAATATATTTCACTGCCTTCCATAATGGGGTATTTAATAATAGTTGTTTCTTTAAATTTGGCACATGTATCTTATATATTTGCACTTGGTAAATTACAGGCTGTGGTTCAAGAAACTTCATTTTGTGTGTGTTTAAAAACTTGGATAAGCATGGACTGATTTTTAAAAATGACCGTCAGTGGTGATTTATGTTTATTTCACGAGCTCAGATTAGAGCGTCCACGCGAGGAATGAGCGCCTTCCCTCCTGTCTTTGAACACAAGTTAAACGTGAGCAGTAGCCGAGATTGCTGACCTGCTTGGCCACAGAGTTGTTGAATGTTTTGTTTGATGGGCCTTGGTCTCCGGTGCATATCGGGGTTCCGGAAGGAGAGAGAGGGAACCGTTACACTGTGGTGCAGGCATGCTCGGTTGTTTAGGAGGGAAGCCTGCTATCTTGCTGTACCCGTGGCCTGTGAGATCCTCGGGAACTGTGCCTGAGCAGACGGCCAGGGCTCAGGGGCAACTGATTCTCAGTTGGAGGTCTACTCCTGTTCTTCCAGCAAGGAGCTGTTAGGAGCTGAATTGTGTCCCCCCAGATTCTTGTGTTTGAGTCCTAACCCCTAGCACCGCAGAACGTGACTGCATTTGCAGTCTTTAAGGAGGCAGTTAAGTCAAAGTGGGATCATTAGCATGAGACCTAATCCAGCATGATCTGCCTCCTCAGAAGAGGCAATGAGGACACAGATACGCAGGCAAGGAGAAGACAGCCATCCACCAGCCAAGCAGGGAGACCTCAGGGGAAACCAGCACTAATGACACCTTGATCTCAGACTTCTAGACTCCAGAACTATAAGAAAATTCTGTTGTTAAAGCCTCCTGATCTGGGATACTTAGTTGGGGCAGCCCGAGCTAATTAATAGAGAAGCAAATCGGAATCTACAAGAGGGCATGTCTCATTTGAATAAGCCTATTTCACATTATGGAGTTTATATCATGGAATATTCATATTCATGTGGAATTCATATTATGGAATATTATGGTGACTCAGATGGTAAAAGAATCCGCCTGCAATGTGGGAGGCCTGGGTTCAATCTCTGGGTTGGGAAGATCTGGAGGAGGACATGGCAGTCCACTCCAGTGTTCTTGCCTGGAGAATCCCCATGGACAGAGGAGCCTGGCTGGCTATAGTTGCAAGAGTCAGACATGACTGAGTGACTAAGCACATTTCATATTATAGAACAGTGTTTAAATTTGGAAGATCATGGCAGAAAAACCTGTGAAGCTTGGCTGAATCCACGTAAAAACCTCTAAAGCTTGGCCAAATCCACATGGCAGGTAGCACTCTATTTTTCTTGCTGAAGGACAGGTGGTCAGCTATTTACACTGATTTGACTTAAGATTTTTCAACTTTATGATGGTGTAAAAGTAATCACCATTCAGTGGAAACCATACTTTGAATTTTGAATTTTGCTCTTTCTCTAGGCCAGCAGTAGGTGGTACAGTGCTCTCTGGTGATGCTGCCTTCCTATCAGCCATGTGATCACTAGGGCAGACAACCAGTACACTTATAACCATTCTGTTTTTCACTTTCAGTGCAATCTTCATTGTATGAAATACTCGCACTTTATTGTAAAGTAGGCTTTGTGTTGGATGATTTTGTCCAACCATAGACTATTGTAGGTGTTCTGAGCACCTTCACGGTAGCTAGGCTAAGCTGTGATGTTCCATAGGGTAGGCATATTAAATGCATTTTTACTTGTGAGGTTTTCAGTTTACAGTGGATTTATTGAGATGTGGGCCCATCGTAGGATGGGGAAAATCTGTGCTAACATGTAATACTTATTAAGCACTCACAGTGAGCTGGACCCAGGGAGAAGAGTCTTGCCTACATTACCTGTTTGAGTCTTCGCCACAGTCCTGTGAGGATGGAGCCATGATTATCTCCATCTTGTAAACGGAGGAAACCGAGAGAAAGCAAAGTGACATCCGTGGGATTCAGAGCCAGGTGGTCCTGCTACAGGCTTGTCCATGTTTCTGCTTCACCAGCCCTGGGAGTTCCAGGGAGGGGTAGTTATCTGATCCATTATCACTGGTGGTTAAAAGATACCGAAACTTGCTCTTTTACACCGCGTTTTGGTCCCACCTCAAGAGAGAAGCTATCAAGTGTGTCTAGTGTGATAAAGATGTTGCTAGTCATAATAATCACTGATTACAGAGCACTTAAGTCTGAGGCCAGTCTGAGCTCTGAACCTGCCTGCCTATTTGACCCTTACAGCATCCTAAGCCATTGTGCCAGAGTCTCCCAGTGGCCCACCCCCAGTGATGGGACTCTGGCACCTGAAGCCCTCATCACTGAGCAACACTCCCTCCCCTACAAGCCCAGCATCTGCATTTGTCAGGGGGAAGGGGAAAAAGGTGGCTGACATCCACGTTTTAAAATGGAAGAAACCTTGTTCTTTTCTCCCTTATTATGGAAGCATTTTATGATAAATGTGAAAAAATGTTTGAAGCAGAGCAAAAATAAATAAATCATCTATAGTTCTACCCCCTAGAGAAAATGATTGCTAGTGTTTTTCTATCTGCTTTTCTAGTCTTTTTCCCATGGAGATATACTTACTCTAGCTATAAATGTACTAATATTTTTATGAGCAGCAGTGCTAGAAAAGAGCAAGGACTTGGGCTAATGCTTGCATTAATATCACAGCTTTCCCTTCGTAGCTACCTGACTTTGGACACGTTATTTGATTTCTGTCTATATTTTATGTTTTTAAAATGGGGATAATAAATAAAACTCACTTCGTTGAGGTTTGCAGTAGCCCAGGGTATGTAATGGGTTCTTTTGTAGCATCTGGCACACAGTAAATAAACCAGAACTTTAGGAAGACTCAGTTTTTGTAACATATCTCTGTTACTTAGCAATGTAACGCTCGACATTTGGTGAACAGGTATGATTTGGGGATCGTGTTTCCTTCTGTGTCTGTGTTTATTTTTCCAACCCTTTTAAATGACTGCATAGTATTTCACCATCAGTATGAATCATAATATATTTAATTTTTATTGGATATTTATTTTTCCCAGTTTTTATATATTATAGACAATGGTGTGATATGTTTCCTCACAACATTGTAGCTTATTTCTCCCCCATTGGTTACTGTTTCATTAGAATCAATTCCAAAGAGTAAGGGTTTAACAGGATGTACATGCTCTAAAGGTTGCTGAAGCAGTGCTAAATCCTACCCACCCCCCGCACCTAAAGGCTGTGCCAGCTTACCCTGAACCCAGCCATGGAGGAGAGTGCCCATTTCTGTTTGTGAAACTTTGCCATAATATTCAATTGATAAGTTTAAAAGAGAGGCATAATTACGCTCTGTGGATGACTAACTCAGATCTGGTATCATCAAGGATAAGCAATGACTCCGAACTGAGAAGGGAGAGACCAGTTGGATACTGATGTTCAGTTAATTGTGCGGTCCAAGCAAAGATGACGACAGCTCTCATATAGGACCCCGCGAGGGTCGGAATTTCTATAGAGGGTTCTCAGCCCATAGTGAGATTTAATCTTCACAGCAGCCTTTTGAGGTGAGTTGTCAACCCCATTTTATGGATGCAGAAAGAGAGGTTTAGAGAAAGTACATAATTTGTCCATAATCACAAATTAGGTTACTGCGTGGCTGACTGGGAAGTTGAATCCAGGCACTCTCTCAGGTTCTTTTCCTTGTCCTGACTGGAAATGGAAACATGGATGCCGGAGCCAGCATGGAGACAAGCTGAGACCCAGCAGGGTAGCTGGCTAAGCCTGGGGTAGGGGCAGAGCAGAAGGCCAGCAGGGCTTCTGGCTTGTTGGAATAGAAGGCACAGCTTCAGCGGCAGACACAGGGAAGTGGAGAGAGGGAGCCCGTGTAGACCGAGTGTGCAGATTCAGTTGTATACATGGGGCTGTCTGGAGTCTGGGGCTGGAGATCTGCCAGGAGATACAGTAACACCCGTTGCCCTGTTTTACAGCTTTATATGCATCATCCTGCTTAATCCTTTTACCACCTCATGACGTGTGACCTGTCCTTACCTTCATCCTATAGTTGCAGAAACTGAGGCCCAGAGAGTTTGAATAACTCAGTCCACCAATGTCACAATCAGAATCAGACCCCAGGCAGCCAGATTCCTGATCTGGGCCAAAGAAGATGAGAAGGAGAGGAGTTTCCACCCTCCTTGTTGGAGGTGATTGCTCCCTTGTTTTGAATTTTGTAACAGTTAGGGTCTGTAGAATTCATCTGGCAATTAATCACATATTCCCCATGACACAACTCTCCTCCTTGTCCTGAAATGTTACTTTAATCACATATTGTTATTTAGCTTCTTGTGCTGAGAAGACAGCTGAGCCTGGATAGCCACCTGACCCAGGTCCCAAACGTGCACCCCAGCTCCTCAGAGGGGGGCTACATAAATGTGTGACTGAATTATATTTGAGGGGTCTCGTTCTGGAGACTTTTGGACAGGCAACATTCACGGAGAGGCAGGGAGAGGGAAAGGAAGGGGTGCAGACAGTGCCGAGGATTGTGAGCAGGTGAACTTGGGAGAACAAAGAGGAGACCGAGGACTCGAACGCATCCTTCTGCACAGGGAAGGAAAGGATGGTGCCTCGGCCGCGGGCGTCAGCCCCACTCCTCCTGTCACCTTTCTCCAGGGAAGGGCCCCTGAGGCTTCTAGGTTCTGTTACCAGGGCTCACTTGGTCCTGTACTTTCCTCCTGACCAAAATTTGCCCGAGTGCATGCAAGAAGCTGAGGGATTTAGACTGTGGGAGGTAGTGCGGTGCTCCCGATAGAGTTCTAACCCTGTATTTCCAGTGGGGCTTCATCTTGAGGACCTTTCCAGATTTCCCTGTTGAGCTTTTGGAAGAGTAGCAGTCTGTTGTATTGGGTAATGTGAAGGGAGGATACTTGGGTTTCAGGTACAAGTGCTGGTATCACTTACTAACCCTGGCCTTGGGTAGAAGACTTGGCTTCTCTGATCCTCAGTTTCCTCATCTGTCAGATAGCTGTATTTACTTGTGAAGATTAGAAGACCCTAGATGGAAAGGCTCCGTCAGGACAGAGTGCCAGGCGTGGACAGGGCTCCATGCATACTGGCTGGTCTTACAATTGGATGTCCTTAGGACTTTATCCAGAGACCTCTCACTCTGTTGAACACCAAAGTGAAAGGTTGGTGTGTTCCTTTCTTTTCCTGTATTTATGACATATAGTTCACCACTTTGACCCTTTGATAATTTTCCCTGATGATTTGGTCGTAATCATCAGCTCTTCTCCTGCTCTCCCGAGGCATTTCCAAACCACACCATTCAACCCCGTTTCTCAGAAGGAAGTGTGGCCATCAGACATTGGACCACTCAGAGACTGGTCATATTCATTTACCAGGCTGATTATTATTATTATTATTTTAACTTTGTAAGAATTATCTGGATGTTCTTTTTTAGTCATTTTATTAGTCATTCAACTTTTTTGGTTTTTTTGAGATGGATGAAAGATTACTCTGAGGCAGTGGGTCTGATGGAGGTGGCCGACTGGGTAACTGTATCCCCACTGAGTCAGCTGTCTTCTCAGACAGCTAAAAGCTGAAGAATGCTGATGACTTGTCACCAGCCAGTGTCACATTAACTTGAAATTCCATTTCTGCTCCTTAGTTGTGGGAACTTGAATGCCTTTGGTGGATTGTTGGAAAGCACTCCAAGTATTGTATTGATTGGATTGTGGAGTCTGGTATGGTCAGTTATCCCCTAAAGTGGCATTTTCCATTCGAGGCTGAGGCATAAACATTGTGAAATGGGATGGTTCAAAAAGGTAGGATTCCATGCTGTTTGTTTTTAGACAAGGAAAGCCAGGCTCTGACAAACCCTCTGGTTCGCAGAGGCTGTCCAGCAGTTGGCAAAATGGGGACAAGGTTTGTATTTCCTACTCATTGGTCATGCAGCCTCCAGCCCCCTGAGCCTATTGTCCTTCTGCTAAAACCGTCTGGACAGCTGTTTGTTTTGGTTCTTCTTCCTTGATTGGAGAGACAATCTCAGTATCAAGGGTGATGGCTGCCTCAAAATGCCCTTGGCCCCTCGTCCCTTCATCGTATCTCTGAATCACATTATAACCTTGGGAAAGAAGTCTTGTAAGTATGTTTGTTCTCTGATATCTATGTGTTCTGTACATTAGGTGTCCTGAGTGATGGATAAGGTGCCATATGGGGTTACTTTGCCTCCCTACAGTACCATACACAATGAAAGAATAATGCTTTGTAAATGGGGATGTTTATGCTACCACAACTTCAACTTCCTTGTTGGTTTTTTTTTGTTTTTACTTCTTTAAATTGGGCATAGGCTTGGAAGATGATTTGAAAGTAGGGGGCAGGGATGGGGGTGGTATTTGCTTTAACAAAGAGTTTGGCCTCTTGTATTTTTTTAAGTAGGGAATACAGGCCTTCCTCAAAGACCTGTGGTAAGAAGGCTTTTGTTGCTAGTTGAAATATTGGGACCCAGAGAATTCTCTGGAAGAGAGCTTTGACCTACTTCTGGTGGGATTTCATGTTTCATCCCACAGACCAGTTGTTTTAAATAGTACTTTTAAACCAGCTTCAAGACTGTTGGTTTTTTCAGAAGTTATTTCTCCCTTTTTACTCTTGTGTTTCCTTCCCTTTTCAATAATAGAGGACTTTTCTGTTTTACAGTTGAAGCTACTATGTTTTTCTTAATTGTAAAGCAGGCAGAAATCATCACTGACTAGGTGTCTCACAGAATTGCAATTAATATTGTGACCTAGTTGGTTTCTTCATTTTTATAAAATTTTGTTTTATTTTCCCCCCAACATCAGCTCTGTTTGCTGATTTTGTAACCTTAATATCTCACGGAAAACATGGATCCTATCCATTCACATGACGATGGTGTCTGGTTTCACCATGTTATCACTTCCCGTGGAATATCACCACTGGGGAAACTGAGACTTCAGTTTGCTATTCTCCTTCATCTGCAGGACCCGCCATTGTCAAAAATTATAGCGACAAGTTTCTTGTTAGTAGCCTCATCACTGTGAATGTGATTCTTCTTTTCATCCAGTAGAGAGCCTTGGTTACCCACAACCCACTTCCAGCTTTTGATCAGATACATAGGGATCACCTATCGAGTGTGAAGATGAAATAATATCATTTGTTTACCACCTTGAGTTGTTTACCACAGGCTGTGAAAAATATGTTTTGAATTTAAAAGTGCAAAAAACAAGTGTACCAGCTATCAAAAAGTTCTCCCTGCAAAGTAAACATGTTTATAGAGCAAGACTCAAAACAAAATACTTGATCACGATAAGCCCAGCCAATGAAAAGAAAGTAAACATGTTTACCACAAAAACCTTATAAAGAACCCAGATGGCAGCCAGCCCTCTGCTCACTTGACTGTTCTTCACGGGAGCGACTAGGCTCCCCTGGGCCTCAAGGATACACGAAGCACTTGCCCTGCCAGTAGGCGGCTCCCTTTTCAAGCCCTGCTCTCTTAGCATAGCCCAACTTGCCAGTGAGAGTGGAAGGCTTGTTTTTTGTGCCACTAAGCTGAACCTCTAGTGGAAGGTATTTGTGAAACAGCCTCAAGTTCCCATAAATCTTAAATAGCAACTTGTCATAGATGACTGCCAAGTAGGCTTATGGGGAATCTTATCTTCCTGATGGAACCAAGATGAGTATCACATGTAATAACCTTCTGTGTCCTGGGCACTGTAGTGGAGATATCTAGGATATAAACCATGAATCACACCGAAGCCTGATTTCACCCAGCTCACTCAGGTGAAGGAGCCAAAGGGCTCGAGCAGGAAATTGGTAGAAAAGACATGGTCATCCTGAGTGATAACAGGGATTTTGGGGGTACGTGGAGTGAGCCTTTGATGCTGTAAAAGATAGAAAGCTTAGAAGGAGGATGATGAATTGTGCATGTGGTAAAGAGGTAAGAATTTGAGTTATGGTGCCTTTTCTCATCACAGTCAAGGAGCAAATTCAGGAGAGATGACCCTGTGAGTATTGGCTCCATGCAAGGTCATTAGTGAATTTCAGAGTTCAAGGTCTTTGAGGTGGAACAGTTCTAAAGAATGGTGAAATCAAAGTTTTAGCCATGCCTTCAGGTATAGAGGAAGTGGTAGTGGTTAATTAGAACTTAATGCACCCTTACTCTGGGCAGCTAGTATCCCAATTTTCAGGAATGGGGAAACTTGCCCAAGGTTATAACTGGTAAGTGGCATGGCTAGGACGGGACGTGAGCAGTTAACCTGAGCTCTCAACTAATGCTGTATATTGCTTCTCAAATAGACTGAAAGCTTTTAGGATAAGTTGAGATAACCCAGTGTGTATTCATTCACTTGAACAGTTGGTAGTTTTTTTCTTTTTTTTGGGGTGGTACCTTATCTGAACCAGGCCTGATGTAAGCCTTGGCCAGGCTGTTGGAAGGGCCACTTCATGGCTATTGAGCTTGATAAAAGTGGTCACACTGAAGGAATGTAGACCAGAACTGTGAACCAGATACTGAAACATCTGAGACAGGTGTAGAAGTGCATTTGACATTTAGAATTAAAAGCTGTATGGTTGGGTTGGAAGCAGTCATCGAAAGAAGGGTTCCGAAGAATCAGGGAATCACAGTGGAGAGGAATGGTAGTATTCTCCATGGGGGTAGATGGCAGGCAAGGTAGACTATTAGCAGAGCCGTAACTTGGCTGTAAGAAAAGAAATTAAAGAAAGGCCAACTCTTCCCTCTTTGCATGAAGTCAGGGATGTTGAGTGAATGCCTTCTGGGAAAGGTGAAAGGGGCACCTTTAAGGAAAAAGGAAAGTCTCCATGTTGTTTGTGATGTTACTCTTGGAAGGCGGTGGAAAGAAATGGGCACTGGGGCTTCCCTTGTGGCTCGGTGGTGAAGGGTCTGCTTGTCAATGCAGGACCCTGGCTTTGATCCCTGCTCTGGGAACAGCCTACTTGCCATGGGGCAACTAAGCCCGTGCACCACAGCTATTAGCCTGTGCTCTAAAGCTCGGGAACTGCAACTGCTGAGCCTGCAAGTGCCGACCCCGAAAGCCTGTGTGCCCTAGAGCCTGTGATCGACAGCAAGAGAAGCCAGTGCGATGAGAAGCCTACGTGCACAACCAGAGAAAGCCCATGCAGCAACAAAGACCCAGTGCAGCTGTAAATAAATATCATTCTTTTTTTAAAAAAGAAATAATGTTAACTGGATAAATTTTTTTTTTTTTCAAGTGAGCAGTGGACCCAGGATGTAGGATAAAATGGGGTTCTAGAATGCCTGGGAGACAACAGGATGATGGTTGAATTCAAGGAATTCACACTCCTTGAATTGGGGGTGATGGTTAAGTCACTTGTTATCAACATCAGGTTCAGACAGAAGCTGGGTTCTTCCTGGGGCGATGGGGGTAGGCAGACAAATATAGCAGGAGGGCCAACCTTCAAGTTTTAAATGGAATGTTTAGGGGATTTTCAGTGAAGAAGAGCAATAAACAAACAAAAAACTGTTGCTGGTTAAGCCTCAGTGAACTAGAAAAATAATTACTTAGCAACTGTATTCCCCATGTGTTCTAATTAATCTAATGGGTTTACTTAAAAACTTGTTTTTGAACATAGATACCAGAAAGTCCTCTGGTGAGTTGGAGTAAATCTTATTAGTGAAAGTTAAGTAAAAGTACCAGTGATTAGTTCTAGGGAACTTAGTTGAAATGAAGTCACGTGGGCCCGATGAAGCCACAGATGGTGGTGGTGGTGGCCCATTTGGTTTAAACTTGGGTGATGGTTTTGATTAGAACTTTAGAACTTAGCTGTTCAGATACTTACTTAGGGTACATTTGAGGTTACAGCTTTTTAAAAACAGATGTATATTTGTTCTTCTTCTCCAAGCCTTATTAATCAAGGCAGATTGGCATTTTATCTGTGAGCTGACAACACGCACCTTTTTTTCCGCAGCCAATTTGCTTTCTGAACTGGGTTCAGCATTGTCAGAAAGTTATTCACGGGAGTTGGTGATGGAGTCTGCTCCACCCACTTCTGTTCCATTTCTATTTTGGTGCTATTTGCAACAAAGGAAACTAAGTTGGTAAATTAGAGAAGGATTGAAGCTCTCACAAATGCCTTCCTCCTTAGCAGGTTGTGTAACCGATTAGACAGAGTGGTCCTGCTCTGCCTGCAGAACAGGGCCCTGAAAGATCACGGGTGCAAACCTCAGCAGGTGGCCTTGGCCATGACCCCCCAGGTCTCCTGACCTCTCTGGTGGAGCTACATTAAGTCATCTATGAAGATAATATGTATATGTGTGTACATTCATTCATACATACAGATTTGTGTGTATATGAGTGTGCATGTACACGTATACTTACTTGAGTCTAAAAGTTCCACATATAGTATTCTAATGGATTTGAGTTTGGGTCGGTGTTCTGTAGAAAGTAGGTGGCTTGTCCCTCTCCTGAGTCTGAGAGGACAAGGGAAGGGGCATATGGTGGAGCCTGGAGAGAGAAGCTTCAGGGACAGGGCTGCCTGGCAGGAGCTGTGATGTTTCATAGTCAGCCTTCAGTGCCCCGGCGGGGAGAAATCTGGGCAATAAACGCCCCCTCTTCTCCGTCCGCCTGAGACGAGACCTCCATTGGTTGTACCAGCTGGAAGCCAGAGGATAAGAGTACTTGTCGATGCATCACGCACGGTAGCTTTCCAGGACACAGGGCAAGGTGAGGGATTGGGGCAGTGTGGCAGGTGGAGGATCTGAAGAAATAAATGGAAAATCGCCTATCGAGTACATTTTGTTCAGTGACCTCCTTTGGGTATGACTCTGCCAGATTTGCTTGGATAGTGCGTGGGAGAGGGTGATGTCGGACACGGGGTTCCAGATCTCCAGAGCAGCCAGAAGGCATCTAGTTCTCTATAGCTTTGCTTCCCACAGCGTGGTGTCTGGACCAGTAGCACCAGCATCACTGTGGGCACTTGCTGGAGATTTTCAGGCCCTGCCGTGTACCTACAGAATGAGACAACCAGGGGGAGGGGCCCAGCAATCTGTCTTTCATTAGCTCTCCTGGAGATTCTGCTGCATTTCCAAGATTGAGAACCACAGCTGGATGTCTTGAGGTGTTGGATGGCCAGCAAAGTATGTCAGTTTGCTAAGATGACCACTATTATCTTGCTTGGAAATGCCAATGACAAGCATGTTGTCTGTTTGAGTCCCCTGCTTGGAAACTCTGCAGACTCCTAATTTTTATTCTTAGGATAGGCTGTCTTCAAAAGAAGTGGAATAATGGATAACACATAGGCCATGGGGGCTCATACCCCCCGGCATTTTTTGCCTTGAATTTCCAAGTCCTCCTTTCAGCCATGCAAAGAAGTACCCAGCAGGCCTCAGACTTTGGAGGTTGTTTTTGAAAAACAGATGCAAATACTGCCTCTGCTGTTGTTGTTTTCCTGGTGCCTGGCAGTGTTTGGTAAACAACTTGATTGCTAGGTCTTGGCCTCAGGGAACCACAGCTGCTCTTTCCAGCTCCCTGCAGACTTTTGTACCGAGCAAGGATTGCTTCAGGGAAAAATAAACAGGGGAGAACAAAACAAGAAAACAGCACTGTTGTTTTGTGGCTGCCTCTACCTGTTTTCCTGGAGCTGTTTTGCAACCACAGGCCCTGAGCTTTGATTCCTAACTTGAAAACACAAGGCAAAAACCCCAGGGCACCACAGGCTCCTTTCTCTGTTGGTTAGAGGGCAGAGAGGCCGCCTCTGCTCAACTTGGAAAGCCTGTTGTAGTAGCCACTGGAAGGATCTGCGCATTTTGAAATATGTAAATTGAAAAAGGAGAAAGCTTCATTCTTTCTAATGACCCCCAAGATGGTAATCTGGCTTTTCAAATCTCCAGGAAAACAGATTGAATATGGCACAATTAATTGTTCAACACTTCCAGGATTTTCTCAAAAATATCTTAATGGGCTTTTAATTTATTGCAGCTCCTGACTAGCAGGCTTGAGGCAGAGTTGCTGCTGACCCCTCGGGTCCAAGGTGCTCTCTGAGGTGTAAGTGAAATAGAAGAGAACAAAGGCCAGCTGGAGAGTCTGCCTTGACCTCTCTGGGCTGAGCCCCTGGGACTTGCTGGGTTTGCTGGCCCTGCAGTGGTGCAGGCCGGGGCACATCTTCATCAGAGTTCCCTGGAAAATCTGGTCGAAATGCAGATTCCCTGGACTTCAGATGGAGACTCTCTGGAATCTGGGGGCAGGAATCTGCATTTCATGAGTGTCCTCATCGTGTATCACGTTTGTAGTCCAGGATCTTGGTGATTAACAGCCAGTGTCAACCAGTGAACCTGGGTGGGAAGCAAGTGATGGTTTTGCCAGACTTTTTTAAATTTCGAGACCTACATGTCATTATAATGCATTAACTTTTATTTACTCACAAGTTCTTGATTTTTTGGCTCCCTCTTCTTAAATCAGGCAAGCTTCTTTCTGCAGTCTTTCTCTTTGAACCTGAAATGCATCTTTTTGAATGTCCTTGTAGAGAGATTGTAAACTTTTGATTGTCTGAAAAGATCTTTATTTTGAAAGATAGTTTTTCTGGACATGCAATTCCAGGTAGATAGTTTTTGCCTCTGGGTGGTGTTCTGGATAATTTATTTGGATACTTGTTTTCTGATGGGTTTTCTTTTTTTTTTTCCCCCTTTTAAATTTCAGTTGCTATATATTTCATTTCTAGAGGTCAGAGTTTTGGTTAGCGTTACAGAGGTTGATTTTATAGTATATGTGTGTATTGCATGTATGTGTATATTGTATGTATTTTATAGTATATGTACTATAGATACATATAAAATTATAGTTTATGTGATGTTTTGGTTAGAGTTATACAACTTGTATTTTACAGTATATATGTATGTGTATGTATGTATTGTTGTTCAGTCACTAGTGCATCTCTTGCATTACAGGTGGGTTCTTTACTGCTGAGCCACCAAGGAAACCCATATATGTATTACAGTATGTGTGTGTGTATATTTATACACACATATGCATATATGTATGTGTGTGTATATGGGGCTTCTCTTATAGCTCAGTTGGGAAAGAATCTGCCTGTAATGCAGAAGACTTGCATTCAGTTCCTGGGTCGGGAAGATGCCCTGGAGAAGGAAATGGCAACTCACTCCAGTATTCTTGCCTGGAGAATCTCATGGATAGAGGAGCCTGGCGGGCTACAGTCCACAGGGTCACAAGAGTCGGACACAACTTAGTGACTAAACCACCACCATCAGTTCAGTTCAGTCGCTCAGTTGTGTCTGATTCTTCCCGACCCCATGAACCGCAGCATGCCAGGCCTCCCTGTCCATCACCAACTCCCGGAGTCCACCCAAACCCATGTCCATTGACTTGGTGATGCCATCCAACCGTCTCATCCTCTGTCGTCCCCTTTTCCTCCTGCCCTCAATCTTTCCCAGCATCACAGTTTTTTCCAATGAGTCAGCTCTTCACATCAGGTGGCCAAAGTTTTGGAGTTTCAGCTTCAACATCAGTCCTTCCAGTGAACACCCAGGACTCATCTCCTTTAGGATGGACTGGTTGGATCTCCTTGAAGTCCAAGGGACTCTCAAGAGTCTTCTCCAATACCACAGTTTAAAAGCATCAATTCTTCGGTGCTCAGCTTTCTTCACAGTCCAGCTCTCACAGCCATACATGACCACTGGAAAAACCATAGCCTTGATCGATGAACCTTAGTTGACAAAGTAATGTGTCTGCTTTTTAATCTGCTGCCTAGATTGGTCATAACTTTCCTTCCAAGGAATAAGTGTCTTTTAATTTCATGGCTGCAATCACCATCTGCAGTGATTTTGGAGCCCAAAGAAATAAGGTCAGCCACTGTTTTCCCATGTATTTGCCATGAAGGGATAGGACCGGGTGCCATGATCTTAGTTTTCTGAATGTTGAGCTTTAAGCCAACTTTTAAACTCTCCTCTTTAACTTTCATCAAGAGGCTATTTAGTTCTTCTTCACTTTCTGCCATAAGGGTGGTATCATCTGCATATCTGAGGTTATTGATATTTCTCCCGACAATCTTGATTCCAGCTTGTGCTTCCTCCAGCCCAGCGTTTCTCATGGTATACTCTGCATATAAGTTAAATATGCAGGGTGACAATATACAGCCTTGACGTACTCCTTTTCCTATTTGGAACCAGTCTGTTGTTCCATGTATTGCTTCCTGACCTACATACAGATTTCTCAAGAGGCAGGTCAGGTGGGTCTGGTATTCCCATCTCTTTCAGAATTTTCCACAGTTTGTTGTGATCCACACAGTCAAAGGCTTTGGCATAGTCAATAAAGCAGTTCAGTTCAGTTCAGTTCAGTTCAGTTGCTCAGTCGTGTTCCATTCTTTGTGACCCCATGAACCGCAGCATGCCAGGCCTCCTTGTCCATCACCAACTCCCGGAGTTCACCCAGACCCATGTCCATTGAGTCGGTGATGCCGTCCAACCATCTCACCCACTGTTGTCCCCTTCTGCTCCTGCTCTCAATACAGCAGAAATAGATGTTTTTCTCGGACTCTCTTGCTTTTTCAATGATCCAGCGGATGTTGGCAATTTGATCTCTGGTTCCTCTGCCTTATCTAAAACTAGCTTGAACATCTGGAAGTTCACAGTTCACATATTGCTGAAGTCTGGCTTGGAGAATTTTGAGGATTACTTTACCAGCGTGTGAGATGAGTGCAATTGTGTGGTAGTTCGAGCATTCTTTGGCGTTGCCTTTCTTTGGAATTGGAATGAAAACTGGCCTTTTCCAGTCCTGTGGCCACTATGTAGTGTTTATTTTATAGTATATGTATTAATACTATAAATACATACAAAAACTGTATATATTATATATAGTATTTTGGTTAGAGTTATAGAGCTTGTATTTTATAGTATATGTGTGTATGTGTATATGTGTATTATATATATATGTGTGTGTATAGAGAGTATATTTATAGTATATATACACTGTACAAATATATATAAATTGTATATCATTTATATAGTATTTTGGTTACAGTTACAGAACTGATATTTTATAGTGTATGTATGTGTTTATGTATGTATTATATGTGCCTGTAGAGAGTGTATAGTATATATAATGTACAAATACATATAAAAATTATATATAGTGTATATAGATTATGTAGTATTTTGGTTGAAGAGCTTTATTTTATAGCATATTGGTATATGCATATGATTTATATATACTATATACACAGTGTATTTATAGTGTATATCCTGTACATATACAAACTGTAATATGTCACTCATACAGTGTTTTCGTTAGAATTATAGAACTTACAGTATATATATGTGTCTGTGTATATATGTGGGTTTCTCTGGTGGCTCAGATGGTAAAGCATCTGCCTGAAATGCGGGAGACCTGGGTTTGATCCCTGGGTTGGGAAGATCCCCTGGAGAAGGAAATGGCAACCCACCCCAGTGTTCTTGCCTGGGAAATCCCATGGACAGAGGAGCCTGGTGGGACAGTCTGTGGGGTCACAGAGAGTTGGACATGACTTAGCGACGACACAACACCGCAGAGCCTCTTACTCCGATATTCTGTTTTGTAGGAATTCCTTTGCAATCCCGCTTCCATTTCCTTCCAAAGCTTGAAAACCTCCAAATTCGTCTCAAAATCTCTTATCTGCCCAGATACCTACTGTCTTTTTATGTGCTCACTTGTGTGGCTCCTCTGTGCTTCCAGATCCCTCTTGAATCACAGGCCAGAGCTGTGTCCCCAGCCATCGTTTGGTATAGGGGTTGCAAGGGTTCTTTTTCTTGCTTTTTTCCCTTTAAATTAAATGTGTACTATTAAAACGTTAGCTGCTATCTTTTAAACATGAGGAAATTTTACAAAATAGTGATTTGGATTCTTGCCTTTGATTTTAGAATTGAAAGCTCTTATAGCCTGGGGTTTATGTTGTCACAGGGCAGTCGTGGGCTTGTGGAGCCACTGGCTGCTCTCTCAGCTGAGAGAGCCTGGGGCCTGCAGCCTCGTCACCACTCCCTGGATCTCACACCTGGTGTGTCCTGCTCACTCATATTATCTGCCTGGTCATTGTGGATGCCTTAGCTTTCCCAATATGAACAAGGAATCTCAGGTCGGAAAGGTGTATCCTCTACAAGGCCTTATAGCCAAAACTCACTCAAGCAAGGTTCAGTCAGAAAAGTGTCTAGTGCAAGGTAGGCACATAACATTTTGTGTTAATATATTGATGAGAAAAAGACAGATTTCTTCTGTCTGCAAGTTTTGTTGAGTCAAGTTCCTAATAGCTGTATGATATTGGGAAAGTTACTAAAACTTGCTGTGCCTTGGTTTTCTTATCTGCATGTAAGAGTGTCTGTGTGATAAGAATAGAGTTAAATGAAATAACTGTTGTAAAGTACTGAAAAAAATATCCAATGCAGTGTGTATTTTCAATGAATAGCAATTGTGTGTTTATAGGATCCTGAGAATTAGTTCTTTAAATGGTTGATTTGTTTATTGACTCAGTCTGTCTTGAGTGGCTGCTATGAGCCAGGCATTTTTCTAAATTTTTGGAGGGTAATGAAGAATACAACAGAGAAGTTTCCTTATCGTTTGGAGCTTATAGTCTAGTGAAGAGAACAAGTGAGGACGTGAGAAAAAAGTTTATAGGAGATGATAAGAGCTCTGAGGACAGCAAATAGAATGATTTAATTGGGGTGATAGGAAACCTAGCTTAAGTACGTAAGTGAGACCGCATGCTTGAAGGGGCCTTTGCCCAGAAGACCCTGTCATGAGAAGGAGACACTCGTTTAAGGAGTAAGCTTGTGGCATTTCGGGTACTTGGGAAGCCAGTGCACCAAGCGTGAGGTTGGAAAACCCTTGGCTTCTTGAAATGGATGTGCACCCAACACATCCATGTTGTAGCTGAGGATTGAGTTGGTGGCTGGTGGTGGTGGCAGAGAAGTAGAAAGTGACCGGATGATGGAGGGCCTTCTAGGCCAGAGAAAGAAAAAGATTTTGTCCTGAAGATGGTGAGCATTTTCAACCCCTTTCTTTTTGCTACGTGACATCGACTTAGTAGGTTTGTAGAGCTTCCCTGAGTCTTGAAAATGCTTCTTGTATCTCAAGGCTACTTGGAGTTTGGACACAGGGGCTTTATCATTTTGAGATAAACTGTGGTCTGTGATTGGCAGTATCCAGTTCCCTGGTACTTTGGTAGAAATACAGAATCTCTGGTCCAATTCCAGAGACACTGAACCAGTGTCTCTGGGAATGGCCCAGGAATCTGTATTTAGAAAGGTCTTCTAGTTATTCTTATGTATACTGAAATTTGAGAAACACTCATCTATAACACATGCAGGCACATTTCCATAGGAGCTGGAGCTGTAGTTTTGGGAGAGGAATGGAAGCCTTCCGTGGGCACCCAGTGGGTGTTGCCGGCTGCAAAGGGTGCAGGTATACCAAGATTTACCACTAGTGCCAAGGTGAGAATTCTTCTTTACATGTGCAAAATCCTCTGCCTGCTGCCCAGTTTTGCTGTTGATGGAAGATTCGTGGTAAAAACCTTCTTTTTTAATCTGGAAGCTTGGAGGAGAAGCTAATAGTTTAGATTATTTGACATAATAGGCTTTATCCAAAAACACCAAGATGCTATGAGGTAGAAGGGACATGAAAAGCATCAGTTAGTGACCTGACCTTGCAGATGAAAGGGCTGGGATCCTGAGGTATTAAATGACTTTCCTGGAGCCACATGGTTGATAACAATGCTGGGTCCAGAATTCAGGCTTCTCTTCTTGGTCATTTGCACATTGCATGATCTGTTTTATCTTGATGGAACTATCTCCAGGAAACATCTCTTGCTCCTTATATGTAATTCATAAATATTTGTAGAATTATTTTGGAGGAAAATGATTTATAGTTAGCCTCTCTTCCTAGTTTTTATGTTTATTATTATTTTTGAAACAATTTTTATTTTTACATGTTTTTATCTTCTAGCCAAGAGACTTACTTAATATGAATCAGTATATTTATCCATGTCAGATTTGAAAACAGTTTATTGTTACTGAGCACTTTATAATTGGACAAAAATGCTATTTTTGTTACGCCAACATATGTAAAATATTTGGCACAAAGTCTGTAATAAACAACAACCTCTCAGTGTATGTGTTGAAGTAATTGGTATCTGTATCTTTCAAAACATTATTTCCGGTTTATATTTTACAGCATCACACTTGATATATCGACATACCTCATTTGAAAGGTGTTTTCCCCTACCTCTAGGTTCTATGTCTATAGCACTGTTTTCAAGTTTAAGGAAGTGGTGGTTTTAGAAGTTACATCTTAGTTATGTGTAAAAAAATATTTTTGTATTGCAGTGTCCCAGGAGCTTTTGCTGACAATTCCAGTTTCCAAACGAAGCATTTTGGGCAATGGTGAAGGCTTCAATACCTTCTCACATTTGCTGTCAACAATGAATGGATGGATGTGATGCCTGCTGGTCGAAAGGGTGAGTGAACACTTAAGATTATTCGTCTGAAAATTCACAAGGCCAAACGTGGGCTGAAGGGGTCCTGCCTGATGCAGGAAACTGAAAAAACTCCCAAGTTCATCAGCACAGCTATGCTGAAGATGAGACTCACTGAGAAAGAGCAGACACTGTCACTGTTTTCTGGTGGAACCTTTTGGGGTAACTTGTACACTGATCTGAGGATTTCTAAAAGGCATAGTAGGACACAGGAGAACTTTTTTTGCTTGTGTGATTCTTTTAAGCATACTCTGAAGGACAGACTATCGAAATTAGGAGCTACATGCGCAGTTGAAAGAGTAATTGCATTTTTTTGTCTCTAATATTACAGTTTGCTGATAAAATGAGCTACCATGAAATAAGACCATAATGACCTCATTTTGAGTGGTGGGAGGGGAATTTAAGTCTGATTTGTTCATTGAGAAGGTCCCATCCCAAGACTTCTACATGATTGGGGTTCTTGAGAAAGCGAAAGGGTTGGGAATTTTGGACTCAACAGATTTGCAGGTAGACTTATGAGCATTTTTTCCTATCATAGTTCTCATCAGATTACTCATTGTAATTTTTAGGGGAGGGTGTTAGGAGAGGTTTGATGATCTTTTTCTGTTACATGTGTTTTCCATATTTGATGGCATCTGTCACGTTCCTCAGAACTTGCTGGCTACCCTGTAGTAATGAAGGAACAGTAGTGACTTGCCTTTATCAGAGACAGGAATTGGTTGAGGCTAGTTGTTCTGGGTAAAAACTCTGACATCATTCAATGGTAGCTTTGTCTTAAAATGAGGTCAACTTTATGGGAAATCTCTTGGTTTCAATTTTGTAGTGAATGGCATTTAATAATAAGAACCATTGGTATAAATTCACCTTGTCTGTCTTAGTGGAGCTATATTTGAAACAGATTCTATTTAATGGAGGTAAGTACAGTGAAGTAGAAAGAGCACTGTATTAAAAATTGGAAGACCTAATAGCTAGCTGACATGGGACAAGTTAGTCTCTGTTTTAATTTACTATATTTAAAATAAAGCAGGTTGGTTAAAGTGTCGTATTTGTCATTGCTAATAAGGCCCTGGAAGATGTCTGTTAAAGTCCTCTTATTTTACAGGTGGAGTGTCTGCAGCCCAGAAAGTCTAATTGAGTTGCCTATGTCCCTGGGCTTGGTCAGAGCCAGGTTTTTTTTTTTAATCATCAGTGATTCTCTCTAGCTTATCTCAATTATAGAGTGTGACATCCAAGCTCTGCAGTTTTGTAAACCTCCTTTGCTGATATGTGTCTCTTTAAGCTGTTGTTTTGCATTCAGCTGCTTTGGGCCATATTTTTAAAGATTTTACGGTTAGAGGTCATTTTGACAAATCCTTCCCATTTCGTAGATTAAAAGAGCACTGGTGAAGTAGCCAGCCCCCAAGTGTCAGAGACCAAGTGATCCTCAAAGAGCCCATGGGCTTTAAACTTCACCTCGCTTAGGCTCCTTTGGCATCTGATTCCTTATCACATTTCATTCTGCTGGAGCTGGAGGTAGAGGAAAGACAGAGTCATGTCTCTTCCTGTTATAGTATTCTTTCACTGGCAAGTAATAAAGCAAGGAGAAATCAATAACACATAAGGCAAGGATGTACACCATGAAAAGAAATGGTTAATGGAGTCATGGAATTTTAGATCTGTTAGGGTGCTGTGATGATCTTGTGGGATGGTCCTGGTCAAGTCCTGTGGTTCCTTCTCCTATGAAGCTCTTCTGAGGTTTTCCATTGCTGAGAAGCTGTGATAGACTTTTATAAGTGGTCCGTAGACCAGTGAGCAGCTAGCAGGCATTATAAAAAACTGTATCTTTGGGGATTCAGGTAGAGTTGAGAAGCAAGCCTGGGTCTGTCTCATGTAAACATGAGAATTCATAGAAGTGGTTGGAATTGTGAAGGTATTGAATTAGCAATAAACTCAGGTTTGAGGTTACCTATCATCTCTGTCTTCAGTATTAAGAGAGTCTAACTCAATCTCACTATCATAAATTAATGTATGAAATTGAAGAAAACTACATGAATGGATTTATTGAAGACTAGGCTCATTTTGTTCATTAATTTCATTTGGGTAAGGCCTTCTATTTGAAAAACCAGTTTAAAGAACTATAATGAAAATGATATCTTCTTGTATTGATAATAGGCCCAGACACATATCAGTTTTTTTCTAAAGAAGGAATTTGCTTCATATTTATCAGATTGTGATCAATTTGCCTTCACTATATTTTTAGTAGAAAGTGATGATCCCTGAAATCTGATGAGCTGAGGTATGTTTGATTCTCTATCCTTGTTTAGCCTCAAAGCACACCTTCAAGATTTGTTTAAAGGACTAATTTTCTTCCTCCATGATGCAGTAACCTGGCCTGTGATGCACTGCATAGCTGACAGCTAGTTAATCCTTCTGTTGTCAAAAATGTATTCATAGTCATACATTCAAAAATGTATTCATTCTTTTGACTTTTAGAACTTTTAGAACAATTAATTGAATAGCCAAAAGAAGCACCAGTTAATTGTTACAGCTGATAATTTGGAGTCTTTAGGCATGAAATCATCTCTAGTTCTGAGTGAAAAGTTTCCTGATAAGTGACCTCATGATAGAACAAGGTCCTGGTCACAGGAATAGGCAACTAGAACAACAGATTCCTTACTCCAGTGCATGGAAGTGTCACCACATGAGAAAAGGTTTGAACAACTAGATGAGTATGGCAGAATTTTATGTTCAGAAAACAGGGAGTTGGGTAATGTACTCAATTTGTATTGGTGATAACCATGCTTGTGTAATAAATTAGCTTAGGGTCAGGATCCAGAGAGAGAAAGGCTGGGCACTTGAAGAGGTCTCTTTGTGATGAGATTCTTTAATGCCATCCCTTGCCAGCAGGGGATCAGAGCTGACTCCTGCTTCCTTGGTGTGAAGCTTTAGTTGTTATTGGTACCTATCTGATGCACATCACGAGACTCTTAAGAGTGAGGAGCAGGTAAGTCTGCTGCATGTTTAATAGGCAGTTAGCCACAGTGTTATTAATAGTCTGGATTTGCATAGAGTTTTCCTGAGAAGAGTTGACTGTAGATGGCAGATATGCTGGCTGTCCATCTGTCTCGTAGCCTTGCACTCTCCCTACCAATAAACTGTCCCTCGCTGGTGGATCTGAGATAAGGGCATAAATATCATGCAGCGTTATTTTGTCACCAGTTATTTTTGCTTACTTGTCCATAGTTTCTCTTTGGATCTCTTACCAAATTTGTAGCTTTTGACCTACTAGAAAGAGGTTAAAAACAGGGAAAATAATTGATGTCGTTTGAGGCTTGATAGTGGACTGCTTTGTGGCTGGAAGTTTCTGGAATTTTTTAAAGCTCAAGAATGTGGATTTTGTCATTGGTTCTGAGGTGGGGTGTGGTGGTGGTGCAGCTTCTAGGAGGAGGTGAGGACAGATGGCAGGCATCTGGGGCCAGGAAAGCTGGTCGGTGCGCTCCTCCTCTGAGCTGCCTTGTGCAGGAAGCTGGTCAGTGGGCCAAGCCACTGGCTGTGCTGAAACTTCCAGTCCCTGAAATTTTGACTTTGAAAAGTAATTTTAACAATTGAATAAACTACGTAATATGTTTCATAAGCTGGGGCGAATGATCTTAAGTATTTTGGTCTCTTTCATAACACAGTGAACCTAATATTGGTAAAAATACAGATCTTCACTCACGCCATAAAGAGAGCCTAGATTTAATAAGCAGTTATGAGTGCTGGCAGCTGCCTATCAAACTGTATAACTTGGACTCCAGCATGTGAAGACAGTGTCAACTTACATTTTATCTCAGAAGTTTTTTTGAAGTGTTTATTTTGCCTTTCTCTCCAGTCTCTAACCTAATGCAAGTAATGTAATTGGCTGAATATTTTCCACATAGCTAATTGGCTAGGGGCCAAGGGGGAAACCATTGTCTGGCTTGATGAAGATCAGAAATTAACATGACATTTACTTGGAGGTAATGGAATATATTAGTAACCAGGTAATGCAGGATGGTGAGCGGAAGAGTGTCCATCCTTTCCTGCCCAAAAGCAGCGGGAGGAGTTCTGATGACGGTGAAAGAAGCCCCACTACCCGCCACCCCAAGCCCCCCAATAGCTCACAGCATGGCCAGCCAGTCCTTGTGTCACTTTTACTTTTAAATTCTTAAGACAGAACTGTAAGACAAACTAATGAATTATTCCATTTGTCAATTAAAAAAGAAAATCCACCAACTACTATTGTAAGATTAAATTCCAATTAGAAGGTTGCATTTAATTCAGAAGCTATAACATTGTTTTAATGAATTCTCTCTGAGGTGACAGTTTATGTGAGATAAATTTATATGGTGTAGGTAGGTATAAATTCATTGAATAATATTAAACATGTTACTTCATATATATTAGCTGTGAAATTTATTTCTTCTCTAGTTATGTCCCCAAGGAGTTAGAGTCAGAGGGAAAAACATATCTTCAAAGAAAGAACCCTTTCTGTCCTTTCAGATACTTGCTCTAAAACAGCCTTTTCTCACTTTTATTTAAAAAAAAGTTAAATTTCTGTATTAACTGAATTTATGATTCTTGGTGTATGCTATTTATAAAATTGAATATAGGTTTTATGATATAGGAAATTAGTCTAGGAATGAGAATATGATCCAATTTTGTAATAAAGGTAATCTGCATTTATATTGCAGATACTTTCCATTTTTTCTCTAAGCCCCTTATGGGATTATACACACATTTCTCTGGACATACAAATTCACTGTAAACTTTTAATGTAGTGGGCAGGCTTTTGTTCTTCTGACATCCGCACAAAGCATCCAGCCCTTTGCCTAAATCAAAAGTGACAAACATTTTGGACACACTTTCGATCTCGTAATTCCTTCATCTCTTCTGGTTCCTGTGCTCCTGGCAGACATCACTAATTGATCATATTCTCTTCTCCGCTCAGCGTGGGTGTGGCCTGAGAAATTACTCCATTTAAAACCTTGGAGCTAAGCTTGCAAATTCAGCATTTACATGAATGTGCTCACAGTCATGTCAGGCAAGTGATTTGTCTTTGAGTATAGTATACTTACCCAATATCTGTCACACAAGGCAATTTTGAGAAAATTTTGCACAATTCTGGCAGTTTTCTGGTTGGGTGACACCTGGATTTTGATATGTGTGCACCATGTGTATATGGTTTGGTAGGCAGTTTATTTTGTACCTTTTAACTGGTCTTGGTGTTGTGTGTCTGAAGCATTATAGTTTTCTAGTTGTTTTTTTTTTTTTTTTTTCAATTTCTAAAACTTTGGAAAAGATAAGAGAGTCTGTTACCCTCTTGTTACCTGGGCATTAACTCAGGCTCAGACACAGCACGGAAGTGGTGGGGTGAAAACTCAACCTAGACTTTCCCTGTTCAAGTGCCGTTTCTTTCTTAAAGGGAGGGGCATATACACATGCCAGGTGCTGACCGGGGCCAAACAAGTATCTTGCAATTTCCTTTTGCATATTAATCTTGGTTTTTATCGATACACTAAAGCAAGCTATACCAGGGAGGAAGGCATTCAGCTATTATATTTCAAATGATATCTTTTGTGATGTAAAATTCTAGGAACAACTTCAACTACATGGCATGTTGTTTTTGAAAATAGTAGGTTTTCTCTTCACTTGGTTCAAGTTAAATCACAGAGGTTAAGAGAAGGAAATTTCCATTCAGCTTATGTTCAGGCTGCTGCCCTACCCTGTGGAGAATTGACATCCTTTTAACTCCTCCTTAAAAGAAAAATGAGCAATTAGCATATCTATGTACCATTTAGTTAACTTCCATTTCAGTTTTGTTTCAACGTATTATTTGATTGTTTAGTCATGGTAACTAGAGTTCTGGAAAATGGTTGAGAGTTAGCATGTGGGTTGGTAACCTGTTGAGCCACATTTGTAGGATAACATGATTGGCTTTTGTCAAGGATGCCAAAATCTGTGAGCCCTATTATGGTCTGATCTGGTGGTGGCTCTTGGATTCTCTGTTATACATTGTTTATTCTATATAGCCCCAACCAGTTGACTGGAAGAGGCTCATGAGATGAAATCTTTTTCATCCCTCCTCATATTCTGTGAGGTTTTAGTAATAATTGTACCCATAATTACTTGTACCAAATAATTATAGTAGCCAGTTATTGAGCATTTATTTTGCCTGTAGTGGTTTGGATATCACATAAAGTACTTCATATCATCCTAATAGTGTCTCTGTATACTTGATATTGTTATTCTGGTTTTATTGTTGAAAAGACAGAAGCTCAGTGTCTAAGTGACTATTCAAGATCACAGAGCTAGTTTTACAAGTGGGGTTTCCCTGAAGGTGGGCCAGTTTCAAAGCCTGTGTCTTAGCCAGGAAGGCATGCAACATCCTTACCTTTGATTCCATGGTTCTCTAAGTGCCTTTTATTTGATTTAGGCAGGGGAGATTTCATAGCTTCTAGTTGTCTTTAGGAAGAAGTGGAATCCAACTCATTTAAATCCAACTCATGCAGCTTAATCTACACACAGGATTTTTATAGGACAGTGATAAAAAAGGGAATAACTTCTTCCAATTTTTTTTTTTCAAAAATATTCCTTACTTTACTGGCCTTTTCCTCTAAATCTAAAATCTTCCAGATACATGTAGTTGGGCTTAGTGTTGCATGCTTCTTTCAGGTCCTCTTGTAAAATAAAGATGCTCTAGGTGATGATGGCTCATGGAATCCCTAACATCCACATAGATGAGTTTTCTCCTTTGATACAACATGACCAGACATAGGGCCAGCAGGCTCAGGGCTCCAGAGAACATGTGAAGAAAGGGAAAACCTGGGCTATTTGGCTTTTGTGCCCAGGGCTAGAGCCAGGCAGTGGCAAGGTCAGGCCCGCCACTTTGTCACGTGTGTGTAGATCCCTGTGTTTGAGCTGCAGGGGCCAGGAGGCTAGTTTCAGGTATGCTCTGTGGAGTTTTTCTTACAACTTGTGCATTCAGTTGTTATTAAGGGAATTTTTCTTCCCATATGTTTTAGTGTGGCATATTGGACTGTGTAAGGGTGAGATGCTATGTTACTTTGCCATTTCCTTTGCACATTTTCAAAAAAGAAAAAATGCAGCAGAATCTTGATCGTCTGGAATCTGGGTGCTGGGTATATGGGAGTTCGTGGTACTATTTTCTCTACTTGCTTGTATATTCTACCACCTTATGATCAAACAAGGTGTGTGTGTTGGGAGGAGGGGCATCAGTGAGGGGCTAATCTGGCTTATTATCTAGCCTGGTGTCGGTAAACCAGTCACTGGGTAGAACCGGGTTTCTACTCCTTTGTCCTCCGTACCACCTTGGGCAGCCTTCAGCTGCTGGTGTAATTGAATTGATACGGAGTCTTAGGGCAAGGAGATGCTAACCTAATCAGCCAAGAGTTGAAGTAATTTTCTGGACAATATAGATAAAATAACTTTACCTGACATACAAGCATTCCCTGACTAACCTATAAAAAATGACAGTGGTTGAGTAGCTGTCATAGCCGAGCATATGTGACATGCCAGGGGCTGTGATAAACACCAGTTACAGAGTTTCTCTCTAACCCTTCTGTGGGCAGTGTTTGAAAAGGTGCAGAGGGGACGGCACCAGGGCCCATTGGACTTTCTTCTGTTCTGCTTCCAAGTCCTTGGAGCCTGTTCTTCAGCATGTGATTCAGGGGCTACCTGAATTGTGTTAAATATAGATTTCCAGACTCACACCCAGGTATAGGACTAGAGCTTGGTCTCTGAACTAGAGTAGATAAACTCAAGTCCTAGCCCCCAGGCTTCACTGGGACGGTTACTTTGGCCACATCAAGGCTGCTCTCCAAGCTTGAGTTTCCTCCTCTGCAAAATGTGGACAATGGTAGGTAGCATCTACCTTGTTTTCTGTGAAAAGTCCTTAGTACTGTGCTTGGCACCTAGGAAGCGCTAGGTACGCATTCCCTGAAATGGTATTTTAACCTTTTTGAGACATTTACAAATACCCCGACATAATTGGAAATCTTAAGGATGTAGCAATTAATGCTCCAGGTGGCATTCTTTGGTGGATGTAATTTAAACCTTACATATCCTAGAAGCGTTTTTTAGGGTAATTATTAAAAACACTTTAAAAATCAGTGTTAGAGTTTTTTATGTATGTATCTGAAAAAGAATTCTGTCACCAAAGTGTATAAGAGTTGACAAGTGTAAATATGCAGTTAGACAGTTTCAAAAAACGTGTATTATTTACTGATCAATGTAGTGTCTCCTCTGGAGCCATTACACTCAGTCATTTCCTGTCAATCTCTCCAGGCTGTTATAATCAGACTATGGATATGCATATTAAAATACAAGAAAGTTATTGTGCATGTGTGATGGCAGCTTTTTAATTGTTAATAATGTTGCTGCTTTAAAAAGATATCAGGATAGTTTTCTCTTATGATGGTGAATAGTCATCAGAATTGAAGGAGGGATTAGGGGAGCTGAAACTCAGGATGGGTGAGTGAACATGAGGCCCGCCGGTGCCGATCGGTATCTGTGCTTCCAGGCAATGCCTCGTGATAAAAAGGAAGAACTTTTTATCTGATTTTGGTGCTGACTACATGGAGATTCCTTTTGCTCTTCTTTCTAATGTGTTTTTGGGAAAGTTTTATAATTAAAAAAAAATCTGCTTCTGTATGTGTGTGCTGGTAAAAGAGTCATTTAACTTCTCTGTTGATAGATAACAGGGATCAACAAACTTTCTGATCCAGAGAGGAAATATTTTGGGCTTTGCAGGCTACGTGGTCTGTTGCAACCACTTGCTGTGTTGTATGCAAGCAGCCGTAGGTGACTAGACGACAAAGGTTCATCTAGTCAAAGCTATGATTTTTCCAGTGGTCATGTGTGGATATGAGAGTTGGACCATAAAGAAAGCTGAGGGCCGAAGAATTGATGCTCTTGAATCGTGGTGTTGGAGAAGACCCTTGAGAGTGCCTTGGACTGCAAGGAGATCAAACCAAGTCATTCCTAAAGGAAATCAACCCTGAATATTCAGTGGAAGAACTGATGCTGAAGCTGAAACTCCAGTACTTTGGCCACCTGATTTGAAGAGCTGACTCACTGGAAAAGACCCTGGTGCTGGCAAAGATTGAGGGCAGGAGGAGAAGGGGACAAAAGACGATGAGATGGTTGGATGGGATCACCGACTCCATGGACATGAGTTTGAGCAAGCTCAGGGAGTTGGTGATGGACAGGGAAGCCTGGCGTGCTGCAGTCTGTGGGGTCGCAAAGAGTTGGACACGACTGAGGGACTGAACTGATATGTGATTCATATGTGAATGGCCGTGACTGTGTTTCCACTAAAATTTATTTACAGACCTTTGAACTTCTTATAATATCCATAGATCACTAAACAGTAGCAGTAGTTTAATTTTTTCCCAGCCCTTTAAGAATGTAACAACTATTCTTAGCTCATGAGTGTAGGGTTCCATTTGGCCCTGGGGCCTGTGGTTTTCTGCATCTTTTGCAGCCTGAAGCAACGTTAAGGGCGCAGTCCTTTGTTGTAGTTCCGTCTCTTTTCTTGTGCCTGATCATTTGCTCTCCAGTTTCTGATGAAATAATAATGTCATCATGTTTTCTTCACATCTCATCTTGAGGTAGGCTTGTTCTGTGTGATTGGACTGTTTATTGATTTAGAGTGAAATTTAGTGAGGGTTCCTCCTCCCTTTCCTTTATTTAAAACAAGAGAAAGGTGAGCCTGAAGTAAAAATGAGGCAGAGGGTAAAAGATGACGTGAAAGGGAAAACAAGTCACAGAAAATAAATGGATCTGAAACTGGTCTGTAAGGTCTGTGTTCTCTTCAATACAGTGTGTTCTGGTGTGTGTTGTGCATCTCACCAGTGGAATTAGGATGAAATGTTTTACAGTTACAAATGGACATTTTTTAGAACTTGAGTTAGGTATTTGTATACACACACACATATATGTATATAAAATATGAAATAGGTAGCAAAATACTATTAGCCCATCATTTGGTTTCTCATTATTGCTTAAATGCAGCATTTAATAAAATTGAGAGCTTTAAGGAAAAATATAAGAATTACTTAAAAGTGGTTCTTGGGCACACCAACACTCTGAGTGATTAAAGCAGAAGTTTTTTTTCACACCAACACTCTGAGTGATTAAAGCAGAAGTTTTTTTACACACACACACACACACACACACACACACACAACCACTCTGAGTGATTAAAGCAGAAGTTTTTTTTCACACACACACACACACACACACACACACACAACCACTCTGAGTGATTAAAGCAGAAGTTTTTTTACACACACACACACACACACACACACACACACACACACACACACACACACACACAACCACTCTGAGTGATTAAAGCAGAAGTTTTTTTACACACACACACACACACACACACACACACACACAACCACTCTGAGTGATTAAAGCAGAAGTTTTTTTACACACACACACACACACACACACACACACACACACACACACACACACACACACACACACACACACACACACACACACACACACACACCCCCTATCATCTACACACACACACACACACACACACACACACACACACACACACACACACACACACACACACACACACACACACCCCCTATCATCTCAGCCTCTTTTGTCCCCTTCCACTGCCCTCAATTTTTCTCAGCATCAGGGTCTTTTCCAGTGAGTCAGCTCTTTGCATCAGGTGGCCAAAGTATTGGAGCTTCAGCTTCAGCATCAGTCCTTCCAATGAATATTCAGGGTTGATTTCCTTTACGATTGACTTGGTTTGATCTCCTTTCAGTGCAAGGGACTCTCAAGAGTCTTCTCCAGTTCAAAAGCATCAATTCTTCATTGCTCAGCCTTCTTTATGGTCCAGCTCGCACATCTGTACATGACTACTGGAAAAACCATAGCTTTGACTATACAGACTTTTGTCTGCAAAGTGATGTCTCTGCTTTTAAATATGTTGTCTAGGTTTGTCAGCTTTTCTTCCAAGGAGCAAATGTCTTTTAATTTCATGGCTGCAGTCAGAGTCCACTGTGATTTTTGGAGCACAAGAAAGTAAAGTTTGTTTACTATTTCCATTATTTCCTGATTTGTTTGCCATGAAGTGATGGGACTGGATGCCATGATCTTAGCTTTTGAGTGTTCAGTTTTAAGCCAGCTTTTTCACTGTCCTCTTTTACCTTCATCAAGAGGCTCTTTAGTTCCTGTTCACTTACTGCCATTAGGGTGGTGTCATCTGCATATCTGAGGTTATTGATATTTCTCCCGACAGTCTTGATTCCAGCTTGAGCTTTATGCAGCCTGGCATTTTGCATGATGTACTCTGCATATAAGTTAAATAAGCAGGGTGACAATACATAGCCTTGATGTACTCCTTTCTCATACAAACACACATATACATATTTTACACACTGGTATATGTGTGTGTGTGTGTGTGTGTGTGTGTGTGTGTGTGTGTATAATTGAATCACTTTCTTATATACCTGGAGCTAACACAACATTGTAAATCAGCTATATTTCATTAAAATTTTTTAAAAATTTAAAAAAGTGTGAGCATTCTAGAGAGAGGTTGCCTCATATTGAGTCCCCTCTCCCCTTTCTGTGAAAGATTTTTTTTTCTTTTTTTTTTTTTTCTGTGAAAGATTTTAATCTTTTTCCTTGTAGACAGGTTGGCGAGTCAAGGCTAGGCAAATTGTGAGGAAGAGTAGGTTCGTTCCGTGGGCCTTTTTCATAGCACGGAGGCCAGGGTATAACAAACACAGCATCGAGTCAGAGAAAATGTGGGACCAGAGAAGAGACATGAACGTGGATATTTTTCAAGAAAGGCCTAGGAGTATGATTTAGAGGACTAGTTCTTTCTCACATATCATGATTCAACTTACTGGGATGTGAAAGGGAATGGGTTTCTGGTTTTTAGCAAGCCATCACTTATGAACCAAAGTATCAGTGTTTTAGTTGGGGAATAAACATCTGGAAAGGACGATGTACCTCTAAGAAGCAAATGTTTTTACGTAAATGTAATTTTTAAAAAAGGGAGAAAGTGAGAGAGAGAATACAACAAAGGTAGAATTATGTTGAAAGCCTTGCAAATAGAGTTAGTTTCTCTTTTTTGTTTTTGCTGCTGTTGTTAAGTGAAAAAGAAATGTATTCCAGGATCCAGAACCAAGACCTAGAACCTTTAATGTATAATAAAGAGCTGAACATGGCAATTAAGAACACCAGATATTAGGCAGATTTGAATCCTGGCTCTGTCACTTGTTATCAGTATATACATGGGTAAGTTACATTACTCTGGGCCTCAGTTTCCTGATCTTTAAAATGTGAATATTAGTAGTATCTATCATAACTCATAAATTATTGTGGGTTAGATGAGTCAATACACATAAGTTGTTCGAAGAGCTGGCGTGTAGTGATTTTCAGGGAATAATTTAGTTAGCTATCAACACTAAAGTATTCTTAAATAAAATATGTGGCTTGAGATCATTATAGCAAATTTGCCATTGTCTTTCTGGAGTGTTTCTGCAGTGTGGATTTTTATGTGTATCTGTGCACATCAGTGATATACATCATTATACATACAGAGACTCCTAGACTTTTAGTGTTCACAGAAATAGTAAAAAGCCGATTGCTGTCCACATGCATGCCCCACATCTTTGAGGCCATATTGGTTCTACATGAACATCCAGCCTATTTGAGTAACTCTGGGGTGGTAAACTTCTATCCTTCAGGTAGCCCTTTTTATTATTGACCAGCATTTAGGACTAGGAAGTTCTTTCTTCCACTGGACTAAAATCTGCCACTCACAGGCACCCCACTTAATCTTTTGGTGCTTTGAAATTCTGCAAAACCCATTTCTTCTACGTGACAATCCATCAAATATCTTCAGATAGTTAACAGATCCTTTTTTAGTCTTCTGGCTAAAATCCTTTGCTTCTTCTGCTGTTCCTCTCTCATTTGGTTTTAAGTGTCCTGTAGCATCTGTGTTTTTTTCAAAGCAGCAATAGCCACAGAGGTGTACTTTTTGTTATGTGTCTACATTTATGTGAAATTCACCTAAAAGAGCCTCTTTTCCACAAAAATGTCTTTATCATTTGGAGACATTTTGACTTTTCTTAATTTGCCTCTTAAATCCCAGACATGGGAAGCTGGCAGGTAAAGAAATTAATGCTCAAGAATCGCAAGTTTTTCCTTGTGAGTCAGTATAGGCTTCCCTTTGTTCTGAGCCCGGTGGCTGTGTGACGGTTGTAGCGGCTGCAGGAGCAGCTTAGTGTGGGCCTCCTATGTGCCAGCGACTCCACTCAGTCCTCTAGTTGCAGTAGGTGATTTGATTCTCATGACTATGAGTCTGTTGAGTTTTATTCCTATTTTCAGACTACAAAAGCAGTGTCAGGGTCAAGTTGGAAGCTCATAATAAAAACTCAAGGATTTTTTGGTTAGCGTGATCAGAATTATTCATCCATATATCCTTAATCCATATAGTTTTCTAACCTGCTTAAGAAATTGTGTCATTTTGGGTGTCTTTTGCTTTATCTATTTTAATGCATGAGAAGGATACAAGTAACAGAAAAATTAGCTTGCTTTGTGGGACAGGTCTACGTTTATTCTATCAAAACTGTCAAATTATTTTTAAAGATACTGCTATTCTGAATGGGCTGGAGCCTACATACACAGACACTGAGGATGGAATACTTCTTTTGCTCTTGGCTTTTCCCAAATGACTTTCTCCCCCTCCTCTTCTTCCCACAAGACTCCCAGAGAGGCAGCCAATCACAATGTTATCGGCAGTAGGAAGATTTCAGAATACACTCATGGGCATGGGTAACTTGGGGGATGGCTGGGTGCCTCCTACAAGACTTAACACATTTCCTGAACATGGAGCCTCACCATGGCAACAGCCATGTCACATGACACGTCGGTGACACATGTAAGGTGCTGCCACAACGCATCCCAGGTTGAACGCCTGTGATTCATTGTTTCCACTGACACGGTGACTGCTGCAACTCGCAGTTGGAAGGTTCTCTGCCTTTCAGTGCCATTAATGCACACTGACTCCATGGCACATGGAGGGCTCAGGGAAGGGAAGCATCAATAAATAAGTGTGCGTTGTAAACATTGCCTTCATTAGCTCTTCAGAGAGATACATGTTCGTCATTCAAACCCCTTGCAACTCGAATTCTTCTTTTTCTAAGCATATTTTGTTGGTAACACCTTGGAAGCTTGAAAGTGATTTTATTTTTAATCATAGTTGTACCCATTTCCACTTGGCAAACTTCAGAAGAGAGTTCACGATGGCCCCCTTTTAGTATTTATTTATATTCTTCACATGTAGCAGATTTATTGATGAAGGCATGATTCTGGGAATATTATATGTTTTTTTCTCATTGTGAAATTTGCTGAATACTTTGCATAAATCAGTTGATGTTATTAGGTGTCCCTGGCACTTGTGGAGGGACGTGGAGGTCGTACCATATCAGGAGACTTTTCTGAAGGTCCAAGATGAGTTGTATTTTTAACATATTTTAATTTCTGAGTAATTCAGTGAGTGATTTAAAAAAGTAGATGTGGAATCTGGAAGGCATTAAAGAGATGTCAAGGACAGACGGATTTTGATTTGTAGCCTAATGAAATGTTTTGCCAACTTTTAAAGATTTTTTTGAGAGCAGAACTTTAATCATTTGCTTGTGTTTCTGGCATGGTAAGGTTATTCCTGTTTCTGTTACACGAGGAATCCAAAGTGAAATGGGATAATTTTTAATTAGCAAAATTATAAAACCATTTGCAGCCAAATGTTTCTTGTCTTGTATAAACTGTGAGGTTTCACATTTTACTTTAATCATTTGGGGAAATTTCATTCTGAAGATCTGTTTCAGTTAGTACTTTATGTATGGATACAAAATTTCAGTATTAGAAATTAGTTTTCTGATTTCACTTGAATAATCTGACAGGATTTCAGTCGTGTTTATTGCTTGTGCCTATTTGGAGGTGTCATGGTTACCTGAATTGGCTCTTTCGCTAATATTCAAATCAGCATTGTGCTTGCAAGGCTAAATAAATACTGCAAGAGAAATAGCATTGGGGTGTTAGTAATGTTTCTTTGTTTTTAGGTTGTATGATTTGTGTATTTCCAAATTGTTTCTGTTGAGGTAATTATTTAAATCAAAAAAGTTATATGTTTACTATAAATATATGAATAGAGAGTTATTTTAAAAGTGTATTTTATTAAGTAAATGAGAATAATGAGCCAAGTCCTGACAGCTTACACACAATTCTCAGAGTTTTTATTTTATGATGGTTCAATTGCATTTGATAATGAGAGTTTTACAGTTTCTTGGAGCTTTTTGGAAACGAACTTGGAAGCAAAAATTCTGTGGAAATGAGAAGGGATTTAAGTGTTCAGAATTTGAGAATGTTACTGGACTAAGGACGCTTCCAGCTCCTTGAACTTCAGCATACTTATTAGCTGGGGGAGAAATGCATCATCTTATTCTGTTTCTCTGGGGTCCCCCCCGGGGGGGATGCGGGCATTATGTCGCACCCTCACAGTGCGCCAAACTCAGCAGGAAGAAAGATGGTGGAAACCATCAGAGCAAAGTGTACCTGTAGCGCTGGCTCAGGGGTCTGGAAATACATCAGTGCCCTCATCTTTAGCCTTTTGTAGAAATCAGAGGTGTCACTTACCAAGATCAAGAGGGGAAATGCGATGTGTCAATAATTTTCCTTTAGACTGAATAATTCCTTAATGAAACATTCTTAAACCTATAGGATGCCCCAGGAATGTCATATACTTAATCATTTTTTATTGAACTGTCAAAAGACCAAAGGACAGGAACCTTAAGTTTAAAACAAACAGAACAGATTAATGAGTGCTGGTTTTGTATAGAATTTAGGCAGTCAGTTATAATATTGGAGCTGAAATACATGTACTTGATATAGAAATTCCTTAGAATGCCCGTCTAGATTTAGTTAAGACTGTCTGTGTCCATGTAGAAATATAGTCAATCTGGACAATATTGATAGTCTTTTAAAACAGAATCAGATAAGAATTTCTTTGGGAAATTGTGTTTATTTTTGTGGGACATGCCAATATGGTCGTCTGGAATTGTACTTTCCAGCATTTAGCACTAGCCTCCTGTGACTGCTGGGCCCATGAAGTATAGCTGTGGCTTGTCTGAATTGAGATGGGCTAAGTGTACAAAACAGACTGAATTTCAGAGACACTGATTGCACATTGAAGTGATAAAATAAAGTTTTGGATATACTGGATTACATAAAATGTATCATTAAAATTAATATTATCTGTCTCTTCTTATTTTTTTAATATGGTTAACTGGAAAATTAGAGATTACATATGTGGTTCACTATTGTTTTCCTCTAATTCTTTGCATTGATCTCTGAGGAAGGTTTTCTTATCTCTCCTTGCTATTCTTTAGAACTCAACATTCAAATGGGTATATCTTTCCTTTTCTCCTTTGCCTTTCACTTCTCTTTTCTCAGCTTTTTGGAAGGCCTTGTCAGACCTTTTTGCATTTCTTTTTCTTGGGGATGATCTTGATCACTGCCTCCTGTATAATGTTACGAACCTCTGTCCAGAGTTCTTCAGGCACTCTATGTCTATCAGATCTAATCCCTTGAATCTGCTTGTCCCTTCCACTGTATAATTGTAAGGGATTTGATTTAGGTCATACCTGAATGGTCTACTGGTTTTCCCTACTTTCTTCAATTTAAGTCTGAATTTGGCAAGAAGGAGTTCATGTTCTGAGCTACAGTCACCCCCCAGTCTTGTTTATGCTGACTGTATAGAGCTTCTCCATCTTTGGCTGCAAAAATATAATCAATCTGATTTTGGTATTGACCATTTGGTGATGTCAGTGTGTGGAGTCTTCTCTTGTGTTGTTGGAAGAGGGTGTTTGCTATGACCAGTGCATTCTCTTGGCAAAACTCTGTTAGTCTTTGACCTGCTTCGTTTTGTATTCCAAGGCCAAATTTGCCTGTTACTCCAGATATCTCTTGACTTCTGACTTTTGCATTCCAGTCCCCTATAATGAAGAGGACATCTTTTTTGGGTGTTAGTTCTAGAAGGCCTTGTAGGTCTTCATAGAACTGTTCAGCTTCTTCAGCATTACTGCTCAGAGCATAGACTTGGATTACTGTGATATTGAATGGTTGCCTTGGAAATGAACAGAGACCATTGTGTCAGTTCTGAGTTTGCATTTAAGTACTGCATTTTGGACTCTATTTTGGACTCCAAAGAATAGAAAGGAGAGATAAGAAAGCCTTCCTCAGTGATCAGTGCAAAGAAATAGAGGAAAACATTAGAATGGGAAAGACTAGAAATCTCTTCAAGAAAATTAGAGATACCAAGGGAACATTTCACGCAAAGATGGGCACAATAAAGGACAGAAATGGTATGGACCTAACAGAAGCAGAAGATACTAAGAAGAGGTGCAGGAATACACAGAAGAACTATAAAAAAAAGATCTTCATGCCCCAGATAATCACAGTGGTGCGATCATACTTAGAGCCAGACATCCTGGAATGCAAAGTCAAGTGGGCCTTAGGAAACATCACTATGAACAAAGCTAGTGGAGGTGATGGAATTCCAGTTGAGCTATTTCAGATCCTAAAAGATGATGCTGTAGAAGCGCTGCACTCAGTATGCCAGCAAATTTGGAAAACTCAGCAGTGGCCACAGAACTGGAAAAGGTCAGTTCTCATTCCAATCCCAAAGAAAGGCAATGCCAAAGAATGTTCAAACTACGACACAATTGCACTTTTCTCACACGCCAGCAAAGTAATGCTCAAAATTCTCCAAGCCAGGCTTCAATAGTACATGAACCGTGAACTTCCAGATGTTCAAGCTAGGTTTAGAAAAGGCAAAAGAACCAGAGATCAAGTCGCCAACATCTGCTGGATCATTGAAAAAGCAAAGAGTTCCAGAAAAACATATACTTTTTCTTTATTAACTACGCCAAAGCCTTTGACTGTATGGATCACAATAAACTGTGAAAAATTCTGAAAGAGATGGGAATACCAGATCACCTGACCTGCCTCCTGAGAAATCTGTATGCAGGTCAAGAAGCAGCAGTTAGAACAGGACATGGAACAACAGACTGGTTTCAAATTGGAAAAGGACAATAGTCACCCTGGTTATTTAACTTATATGCAGAGTATATCATGAGAAACGCTGAGCTGGAAGAAGCACAAGCTGGAATCAAGATTGCTGGGACAAATATCAATAACCTCAGATACGCAGATGACACCACATTTATGGCAGAAAGTGAAGAAGAACTAAAGAGCCTCTTGATGAAAGTGAAAGAGGAGAGTGGAAAAAGTTGCCTTAAAGTTTAACATTCAGAAAACTCAGATCATGGCATCTGGTCTCATCAGTTCATGGCAAATAGATGGAGAAACAACGGAGACAGTGAGAGAGTTCTTTTTGGGGCTCCAAAATCACTGCAGATAGTGACTGCAGACATGAAATTAAAAGACACTTGCTCCTTAGAAGGAAAGCAGTGACCAAGCTAGACAGCATATTAAAAAGCAGAGATGTTACTTTACCAACAGAAGTCTGTGGTGTTGGAGAAGACTTGAGAGTCCCTTGGACTGCAAGGAGATCCAGCCAGTCAATCCTAAAGAAAATCAGTCCTGAATATTCATAGGAAGGACTGATGCTGAAGCTGAAACTCCGATACTTTGGCCATCTGATGTGAAGAACCAACTCATTGGGAAGAACCTGATGCTGGGAAAGATTGAAGGTGGGAGGAGAAGGGGATGATAGAGGATGGGATGGTTGGATGGCATCACTGACGTGATGGACATGAGTTTGAGTAAGCTCTGGGAGTTGGTGATGGACAAGGAAGCCTGGCGTGCTGCAGCCCATGGGGTCACAAAGAGTCGGATATGACTGGGCGACTGAACTGAACTGAGGTGGTTCACTTTATGTTTCCTTTGGATACGGATACCTTCGTTAGAGAACGTATATGCTGTAGAGTTTCCAGGTGGCGCTAGTGGTGAAGAACCTGGCTACCAATGCAGGAGACATTAGAGACCTGGCTTCAATCCCTGAGTCTGCAAGATTTCCTGGAGAAGGAAATGGCAACCGAGTCCTCCGGTATTCTTGCCTGGGGTATCCCATAGACAGAGGAACCTGTCTGACGACAGTCCGTAGGGTTGCAGAGTTGGACACGACTAAAGCAACTTAGCATGCACAGACTATAGAACTTGTATGTTCTATAACATATAAGTTCCATATTTCTAAAAGCATCAATCTTTGAGGAATTCCTTCCTTTTTAGGGAGTAAAATGTTGTTTCAAATGTTTTTCAAGTCTGAAAAAAGAACTAATTTATTTTCATCCATTTATTGTCCAAAAAGACAGCTAATTGATTTCACTGATTTATTTAATCAAAAAAGTGAGACAGAGTGCTTTTCAAATTAATCCATTCATTTCATCTACTATAAATGCAGCACCACAATAAATATTCCCTCATGGATTATAATCTGATTGTCATAAAACCTCGTTCCATCATTTTAATTCTAGGTACCCTGTACTGACATTAGCTGACGAATCAAATAGTTGTCAAATTAGTGATGTTTGACATCAGATACTAGCAGATAATCTATTTTTAAAAGTTATCTTCTATTTTGTCATGGAGACCTGTAAATCTCAAACTAGGATGTATACACCATTAGGCTTATGTCACGGTAGTTGGGATCTTGCTAAATCATAGAATAATTTACTCTGACCTACTGTGATGCACGGGCACTTTCCCCCTGAAGACTTCTGTGGGAAAAGACATCATTTTAATATTTTAAATGGCCAAATTTATGCTGGCATATAGTACAAGGTTTTGAATGTTCACAGTGACATTCCTCCATACTGAAGTCCCCTTTGATTTGTACTCCCAGATTCCCCGCCTTTTTCATGAATCGACTTGAGCCATCTTCCCTCTTTCCCCCACTACCATTAAGGTAGTTTTTGGTAGAAATGTTTGAGATCAAAGTAAGTTTCTGTACTGATCATTGCTTTAAAAAAATCATAGCTGCTACTTCTGTTGAGAATTTTGCACTGTGTTTTGCTTATCTTAGCTTAATAAAAATATTGGGAGTTGCTTACACATAGTGGGAAACTGACTCCCCTTTGGGGAGGAAATGTAGGAAAACATGATGGCAGCTTTCAGGAGAGAGAGAGCTTGAATTTGGTTGCTGATGTTAGGAATAGAAAGGGGTAGGGACAGATGGTATAGATGTTGGATCAAAGGCTAGGAAGATAAGGGGACTGTTGGGGATTTGAGGCATGAGGTGGAAAAAAAAATTGTCTTCAAACTTTGAGCTTGCCTGACATTGGATAGCAGTGTGTTTCTCAGTGATGAGAAATTCAGTGAGGAAGATTTTGGTAGGCAAGGACTATAAACTTTTGACTTTACTCTGAATTTGGAGGTGAAGGTGAAAAAAATCTAGAAATACCCAGATGACCACCTTAATTTATCTTTCTTTAGAAACACTTTGCCAGCAAAGGTCTATCTAGTCAAGGTATGGTTTTTCCAGTGGTCATGTATGGATGTCAGAGTTGGACTATAAAGAAAACTGAGCACTGAAGAATCGATGCTTTTGAACTGTGGTGTTGGAGAAGACTCTTGGGAGTCCCTTGGACTTCTAGGAGATCCAGCCAGTCCATCCTAAAGGAGATCAGTCCTGGGTGTTCACTGGAAGGACTGATGTTGAAGCTGAAACTCTAATACTTTGGCCACCTGATGCAAAGAGCTGACTCTTTGGAAAAGATCCTGATGCTGGGAAAGATTGAGGGCAGGAGGAGCAGGGGACAACAGAGGATGAGCTGGTTGGATGGCATCACCGACTCAATGGACATGGGTTTGGGTGGACTCTGGGACTTGGTGATGGATCCGGAGGCCTGGCCTGCTGCGGTTCATGGGATCGCAAAGAGTTGGACACGACTGAATGACTGAACTGAACTGAACAGAAACACTATCACACTCTGGGCTATATTTTTATTTAGGGGTTATTGTGTTCCAGTATTCTTAATTCTAGGTATCTTTTGGCCAACTAAAAAATGATTGAAATTATCTTTTCTTTCTTTCTTTTTTTAATCATAGAGTATGTCCCACTTAAGCAATAGAGGGGAATATCACTAATTCTCTCACTGGTGTGAAAAAATAGAAATGAACATTTAAGCATATCCTTCTGTTTGTTTAAGCATATACTCTGATCATTTTTTCCACTAACCTGGTGAGACAAGGGGAGGGGGGCAAGCCCCGAGGGGCCTTGGGGCTCTGGCTTCTACCAGGTGGGACCTCCTCTGGGGAGGGGATGGGGACAGTGACAGGTGGGGAGTTTGACTGGGGCAATAATGTCAAAGTGAAGAAGTCCAATGAAGCAGTAAATGGTGGGAGTAACTATGACTCTCTTAAGGTAGCCAAATGCCTTGTCATCTAATTAATGACGTGCATGAATGGATGAACAAGATTCCCACTGCCCCTACCTACTGTCCTTCTAGTCTTGTCTATTTTATTATATTTCACTCTAGTCTTTCCTGAATGCAGAATTTAAATATGTACTTGCACTCATCTTGTGCTTATAACTTTCTATCTTGCTTTTTCTTCATGGTGACTGTTACCATGTTGCCGTATTATATTTATGATAATTATTCTTTATTGACTGTCTATTATATGATCTAGTCACTGCACAGATATTTTTTTGAGGTGTCTTCTAGGGGTTGGAGCCTGTTCTATGTCTTTGAAATTAGTAAAACCAGTTTCCTGACTGTGTGGAGATCACCGTTAGAGGCATAAAAGTTTTCTGTGTATTTGCCATAGCTTGTAGCAGGGTGTTTAGCGTTTTGAGGCCCACCAGTCACTGTGCAGAGAAGGCACTGGCACCCCACTCCAGTACTCTTGCCTGGAAAATCCCATGGACAGAAGAGCCTGGTAGGCTGCAGTCCATGGGGTCTCTAGGTGTTGGATACGACTGAGTGACTTCACTTTCACTTTTCACTTTCATGCACTGGAGAAGGAAATGGCAGCCCACTCCAGTGTTCTTGCCTGGAGAATCCCATGGACAGGGGAGCCTGGTGGGCTGCCGTCTATGGGGTCGCACAGAGTCGGACACGACTGAAGCGACTTAGCAGCAGTCACTGTGACAACCAGAAATACTCCCATACAGTCCCAAATACCACACTTCCCAGCTCCCCAAATGATCACTGGTTTTAAACCATAATTTGGTTAACAGTTTTCTTTCCGTACAAGACATTAAGTTTTGGACATTTTAGGTTGTTTTTTTTTTTAATTAACATTTTTTTTTATTGTGGTTAAAGTTACATAACGTGAAACATACTATTTTAACCATATTTAACTATACAATTCAATGGCACTATGTACATTCACATTGTTGTGCAACTCTTTGCCATCATCCATCTCTCAAATTTTTCACCTTTCCAAACTGAAGCTCTGTGCCTGTGAAGCACTAGCTTTTCAGTTCCCCTTGTCACTTCCACCCCCTGGCCCCTCGCATCTACCAGTGTACCTTCTGACTCTGTGACTTTGATTTGACTGTTCTTGGTACCTCATATAAGTGGAATCAAACAGCATTTGTCTGCACCTGATGTATATATTAGAGTGCATTTTTAAGGTTGATTTGATATACATCCTACAAGCAGATTGTACCTCTTTTTTTTCTTCTTTGCCATATTAACACATATATATGAAATCTAGGTTGGGTACCTTTTGTTCTTTGTTTCATTTGGTGGTAGACAGTTGTACATGAGTTGTATCTATGAGTACCATTTTCTGGTAGAGCAAGGCCTTGAGTGGTGGGGGGATGTCATGTTACTTTGTGTCTTTTTTTTTTTCATTTATTTTTATTAGTTGGAGGCTAATTACTTTACAGTATTGTAGTGGTTTTTGCCATACATTGACATGAATCAGCCATGGATTTACATGTGTTCCCCATCCTGAGCTCCCCTCCCACCTCCCCATCCCATCCCTCTGGGTCATCCCAGTGCACCAGCACCGAGCACTTACTTTGTGTCTTTAAAGTTTTGCTACTTAAGATTTTACAACAACTTTTTGACAGTATTGGAGAAAGGACATATGAGATAATCTTGGTTAAGATCTCAAGTGGAAACCCATTGTTTTTGCCTCCTAATGGTTGCTTTTTCTCCATGCTTTACCATTCTGAAGGTAAAGTGAAATACACTTAGGGGCCTAGCGTTAGAGATGGTTTAAAAGCTCATAATTCAGAATCCTAGTTCTGACAGTTATTGACTGTGTGTCTTCGGGTAAGTTACTTAATCCAGTTCTACCTTTTCATCTTCTATTACAGGACAGTATATACTCCATAAAGATCTTGTGAGAGGCAGTGAGCTTTGCATACAGGGTTAGTTCATTAGCTGCAGTGGAGACCAACGTTTGAATAGTAGTTGGAAGCATAGGCTCTGGTGCCAGGCACTGGGTTTAAATCTTGATTCAACTACTTATTGGCCTCTGACCTTTTTGTAGGTTACTTTGTCACTCTGAGTCTTGGTTTTCCTCTCTGCGAAATAGAAATACAGAAAAAGAAGCTCCCTCTTTCCCCATTGACGTGAACACTGCGCGTGGCTGTGCGGCGGCGATGGTGGCAGGACCCGCGTGTAGTGAGAATCTGTAGATGGCACCTCTGGGGCACAGTGATAGCCTCGGAGTGTCAATACGTGGGGTTTTATGTGTTAGTTTCTCTATTTTCCCTTTTTCTGTTTTTGGTGGCAGTGGGGCTAATACCTCTGCCTATACGTTTTTCTTCTTCTTTTTTTTTTTTTTTTTTTTTTACATTTTTCTGACTTACATATTGCCTTAAGTGTTAGCAGAATTAAAATTAATACCTTTTCATAGGTATAACAGTGAACTGCTGTACTCTTTATTTCTTCTTTGGACTTGGGTTTCCTGTTAGAGTTTTGGGCTGATTTCAGAGTCATGAATGCTGGTTAAACTCGAAAGACATTTCTGCCCCAGGTATCTGTCTTTACTGAGTCCAGATATCACATATTAAAATAAGTGGAACAAACACCCAAAATATTTGTTGGAGAATGTAATTTAAGATGAAGCATAGGAAAAAAAAAAAAAAAGGAAAGCATTTTCAAAGTTCTACTGAATTCCGTTGGACTTTGTTGATATTTTTCATTTTGGGGGTCATATTTCATGTACTTTGTATTGGGTGTAAATTGAGTGTGAACAGTTCTGCATGTTGTATCTCAGAAGTCCAAATCTTTATTCTTTATCAAGCATAGTATACCACACTTTATTGGGGAAATTCCACTCCTCTGGTGTGAGATTGATCTCGTGGCCTTAAAAACAAAAACCCTGACAAAATAGTATGTCCTCTACAAAATAAGTATTCCATGCTTACAACTCCTCCCCCAAGAAAAATATGACCCTCAAGGCAATGAAGCACACAATACATAATGAAAAACAATAAAACCTAAGTTCTGGCTTGTACTTTTAGTGACTCACTGACTTCATAATAAAATGTGAATGCAATTACATTTGTGCGTCCTCAACCATTAGGCAAACGGTAGGAAGAAGTAAGGGAAAAGTCTGCTAATAGGGTTGTAGAACAAATTCAGATAAATCTTTAAACTCGGGAGTCACCTGGTGTCAAGCCGTGGAGTCTTTCCTGGCTCGGCCGGATGGAACCAGTGTGAGTCATCAGAATGTGGTGCGTTCGTCTTGTTCACCTGGCTGCCCTGGAAGGCTGTGTCTGTATGTTGTGTTCTTCTGATTCTAGTGATTTTGATGATTCATTAAAAAAAAACACGGGAACAAGGCATGTTGAATCTTTGACAGGATGACCTTAAGAGTGGATTGTTTCATTTTTACCTTTTCTTCCTTTTCCCCTATCACTTGAGTTATTTCAGCTGGCATATCTGCTGTAGACATAAACTTAGCCTCTTTTTCCTCTGGGTTCAAAAGAGTGGAAACCTTGCTCTGGTTTTGGCTAGAAGTAAAACCTGCAGGATATTGAGTCCTTTGTGGAAAAGACTAGAAGGTATGTTCTCAAAATTTCAGGACTAGTGGCCTGGGAAATTGTTGGCAAAAATAGGGCATTTTTGTGTTATTTGGGTTACAGAAGAAAAAATGTTTACAATATGACACAGTATTGTCATTGACAAACCTGAGTCATTTTTCCCTTTCTTGTCTTTCTTAACTCTTGTCAAGATTTGTGGTTGTGTAATTACTTATTTATTTGTTCAGCATAAGTGCTCTCATTTGGGCTGTAAGCTGGGACCAGGCCATGCGAATGTTTTTTAGCCGCACACCAGCTTGCACGTGGTGGCACTGTCGGTAAGGTGTTCGCCAGTGGTTAGTGTGAGCAGATGAATGCAGCGGGTGTGCCTAGCCTCGCAGTCGTGTCTGATTTTGTGACCCCATGGACTGTAGCCCGCCAGGCTCCTCTGTCCGTGGGATTCTCCAGGCAAGAATACTGGAGTGGGTTGCCATCTCCTATTCCAGGGGATCTTCCCGACCCAGGAATTGAACCTGGGTCTTCTGCATTGCAGGCAGATTGTTGCCTGACCAAGCTATGAGGGAAGGCCTTCGTAGGCTGACATATATTTAATGTTTGAAGGTAACAGATTCTTTGTGAAATGCGTACAGGCATTCTCCTGCTTCAACCTTGCCACACATCTTTGGTTATTCTAACTGCTCACGCTATTGGGGTATGAAACTGAGGCTGATGGAGGTTTCTGAGAGAACTTGAGGTCATGTGGCTGTAAGTGCCTTTCAAACCCACTTCTGTCTGCCTTGGAAACACATGGCATCCTTGACCAGCTGATATGCCAAATGGTTGTAACTTGTGAGGTCTCCTGGTGAAATTGTTCCAAAGATATTTGATGAGCAGTATTTTTCTTTGCGACTTGAGAGGTGTTTTCCAAGGAAAGTACATCAGAATTTGATTCTAGTCATTAAGAAAGAGGATTCACTTATAAATAAGAATAACAGTAGTAACACATGTTTTTTTGTTGTTGTGAGTTAGGTATTCTAACCTCCTTTTATGGGTTAGCTCCTTTTATCTTTAGAACATGCCTATAAGGTAGATACTTTTATTCCCATTTTGCAGATGAGAAAACTGAGACTCAGGAAGCTTAATGAAAGCTTAACTAACTTACCCAAGGTTACACAGCTAGAATGTGGGAGAAAGGAAAATACTAAATGACTTTAAAACTTCTTTCTAGAGTACAGTTAGAGCCAAGGACTTGAAATAACCCTGATTTTTCATCAGTTCATATGGATGCTTGTGAGCCACCCAGCACTGTTCTTAAGTACCTCCCCTGGTGCAGGATGTATTCATTTTTACATTTTATGAATATTTTATTTTTATTATCTAGAGGGGGAAGGAGATTGGCCAGCACTGTGAGTTCATGGAGTTCCCCGATGAGCCCCATTAGGCTGATACTGTCCTGGAGACAGGATGCTGCCTACAGAGGTTGCCTTGAGTTTTATCTGTAGGCACAAGACCTACAGGACTTGAAGGGATGCAGGTGAATGGCATCCATGTGTAAAATTCACTGGGGAAAACTGACATTCAAGAATGTTTCATTGAAAAATATGGCTTTTGACTGAAGATGGTCTGCAGCTTTTCTAGTGGTGAGCTCTCTAGCTTTGAATTTTGGCTTTGCTTTTATCCCCCCCTTATTACATTCTCAGTGAGAGAATGGATACTCTAGTATGATGATCAAAGCTCACTTTAGATTTCATCATTACCAATTGGTAATTAATTTGCATTTCAGTGTGTGCTAAGTCACCCAGGAATTGTTATTGTCTTCATCCCAGTCCCATCTGAATCTCAAGAATGACTCAAGAATTTTGCTTCTTTCCTCAATGAAGATGGAAACAATTTTGCATTTGTTATTTTTGCGGGAGCTCCAGCTTGACAAGAAGGTAACTTAGATGAAGCTGGTTTCTGGGAAAGAGCTGAAACTATAGAATGGTCCTAAATGTGTGTTTTAAATAATGCTGACATATTTTGTTGATGCTGGCTATTTTATTTGATTGCTATCCGTTCCGAAGTCTCCCCCTCCTTTTTTCTTCTTTGAAATCTGTTGGTTACTATGGAAACAGTGTTGTTTTGGGTTTGGGTGGAGCTGTATCCACAAATGCAATATAAAGTCATTTATAAAATGGGTTAATATTTATTCTGGCTGGTCATGTATGGGACTTGGTGTAATGATAATCACAGTCACACATGAAGAATAAATTTGCACTTTGATTGTTATTTTCTTAAGTCTGTCTAAATGTGTGCAGTTTTGCTTGGAATGCACTGTCATTTCCTCTCTGATTTGGATATTGCCATTTAAAAGCCAACACCCTGCGCTGGTGAAATTGCTTGGAGTTGGAAGTATTCGGCAGGTCTTAAACATCCCTGCGATCACATTTTCATTCAGGGGAGTGACTTCTGGGATATATTGTGAGACTTGCACCAGGACCCAGCTTGCCAGTTTGGGCCTGCTTCTCCACCTCCTCTTCCACAAGCAAGTCCTCTAGCTCTCATTTGTCTGCAGTAATGCAGAATCGTATAGTCCCTTTCACACTGATGTTTGTGAGCCACCCAGCACTGTTTTTAAGTACCTCCCCTGGTGCACGATGCATTCATAAAAGTAGGTGAGAGATGAAAGGACTGGGTGTCCTGGGCCAGCCTCAAGTGAAGTCCAAGAAAAGGGGTAGGGATTTTGGAAAAGTTTCCAGGGATGATCAATAAAGATGATGAAATGCTGAGCAAGGAGGATATTGGGGAAAGGTTCAAGGAATCGGTACTATTTAACATGAGTTTGAGTAAACTCTGGGAGTTGGTAATGGACAGAGAGGCCTGGCGTGCTACAGTCCATGGGGTCCCAAAGAGTCGGACACAACTGAGTGACTGAACTGAACTATTTAACGTACATAGGAGATGTGCTGGGGCATATGTGTTAAGTGTGGGGGCATTTCATTAAGTCTTTTTACCCAGGAGCATGTTTGTAAGAAAGGAAGTGTTTACTCTTTGGTTCTCTAAAGATCTACCATTAGGAGGACATTAACCATGAAGAGCAGGTGAAATCGTTGTATGAAGTAGACAGATGACGGGAGTGTTTTAAAGATGGCCAGACTCTGGAAGAGGATGCCACTAGGAAGAAGTGGTGGAGGCCTCCCCCCTTGATGTCACTTAGGCATACATTAGATACGCAATTTGTTGGCTGGTTTGCAAATCCTGTTGGAAGCCAAGCAGTGACTTAGATGACCTCACAGAGTTTCCTTACAGGCCCCTGAGTTATTGTCTTATTGTGAAGGAATTTTCAAAATTCATTTTTCCGTATCTTTTGAAAGACCTTTTTAACTCTCTAGAAATGAACACGGGAATATAAAAATATTGCTTTTATTTAGACCAAAATCCTACAGAGAGAGGACTGTTGGAATGATCAGGGATCATAATCTTAAATTTTGCAATGCTGTATACCTTTGTGATGGCTCTAATAGTGTTGGGTATACTTTTCAAAGTCCTTTCAATCCAGAAGAATTTTGGTAACTCATGAATGGACTTGTAGGAACATAGAGTTCGAGGAACCTTTGAGATTGAATAGGTCAGTGGTTCTCTTGTACCTCAGCATCACCTGGAAACCTCTTAGAAATGAGAATTCTTGGGTCCTATCCCAGACCTACTGAATCAGGAACTCTGAAGAAGACAGACAGTGACCTTTGTTTTGGATATCCTGGATGACCACCTTGGGTCTCCATCATCCATCATCCCTTGTTTACTTAGAACATTAGCATAGTAAGGTAAAGTTTGGGGCTAATTGGTAGTCTGTGTCATTGTTGACAAGGTAACCAATTAACCTGGCATAGGAAAAGGAAAGTGTTTTAGTCACAGCTTGCCCCCACCTGTCTTGTAAAAGATACCATTTTCTCTTTACTGGAAGAATGGCCATACCATGGCTCAGGACATACCTTCAGCAGGAATGAGGAGGAAGTCCCTATGATGATGGGCTGTGGTAATGCGCCATCACCTTGCAGGATATTTATTAAAATAATTTTTATCTGTTGTTTCCTTTTTGTGGGGGCCCATCCATCCATCCATCTTATATTCCCACACACCCACCCATGTATTCTTCTACCTCTTCATGCAGCAGTTCTTTCTTAATATTCCACTGTGTTCTGGGCACCGTGCAGGGAATGGAGCAGAGGGAGCGGGTTAGCATCCTCCAAGTATGACTGGTATCTTTTGTTTTCTTTTCCTCAAATTCACACCATGTGTGTTGCCCAAAGCCCAAATACCCAGTTACCACCCTAACATTTATTTTCTCCTTGTATTTTTGACCTTGGGCTTTCTAGCTCTAGTGAGTGAGTGAAGTTGCTAAGTCGTGTCCGACTCTTTGCGACCCCGTGGACGGTAGCCCACAGGGCTCCTCGGTCCATGGGATTCTCCAGGCAAGAACACTGGAGTGGGTTGCCAGTTCCTTCTCCATTTCTAGCTCTACAACCCACTAAATTCTTCTTCAGTCACATAAGTTTTCTCATTGAAGCTAAGTGTTCATTAAATTGCAAAGACAAACAAAATATATCCAAGAGTAAATGTCATTGAGAAAGACAGATGTCATCATTCCGTACATTGTGTATTATATATATATTTGGGCCAAAACCTCTCCTCTGTAGAGTTATATGGTGAGGAGAAGGAAGACCCAGCTTCTCCTCGAAGCAGACCCTTTTATGACTATCCACATGGTGGGAGGTTTTTGTTTTTTTTTATTAGTTGTCTCCCAGCTGACTTAAGGGTGGGGCTTAAGTACCCACACTTACCACTGACTCAGCGTCACTCCACCTCTATTGTCTGGGGTTGTTTTTCTGCACCCACCCCTCAAGCTATTTTCTCTGTGGAAGAGGAAGGAAAAAAATTCTGCTGAAAACAATCCAATCCTGATCAGTTTCCCATAGCATAATAAACGCTTGTTTGGACATTGCTTGGACTGTCATTTTAGCAAGAATCTTCTGTTTGATTAAATAACTTCTCTGTTATGTATTGAACAAAATGAAATGTATGTCATAACAGATATAGCTAGATGATGACAACTTTTCTTGACTGTGAATTTCATTAAAGATATACATTTGTGTTGTAGCCCTCTGAATGACAGAAGTTGACAAATAGCTGGGGAAAGTTGTTTTCTAGAGGAAAGTTAGCAGCTCCTCTCTGTTCAGATCTTCCCAGCCCTCAGACAGAAATCAGAAGGAATCAGAACATCAGGAGAGGTTGGGGGCTGGTGAGTGGGATGGGAGTGTAATCACTCATGAAAGTTCTGGCGGTGCTTAGGAGCATCTGTTTGTTTCAGGTGACTGTGCAGATGTGTTCATTGTAGTCAGTGTGGTAAGGGCTCAATTTCCCCAGCCCAGCGTGCTGCCTTGATGGATGGACAGATGGATCTGTTGTCTTTCTCACTCTTTGAGCACCTGTGCTGAGTCTTAGACGGTGTGCATGAAACCAGGACCAGTGCCCTGGCTCATGGAGTATGCAGTGAATAAATGGAAGACTTCAGTGCCATCTTAGATGATCCAAAGCAGAGGCTAGTGGGCCCTGAATGGAGGAATGTGAATAATATTCAGGGTGCAGGCTCTGGAGTTATTTGGACCACTCAAGCTAGAGCCCTTCATAGCTCTTTCATCTTGGGCAAATTCTTTAAGTACCTTGGCCTAGTTTTTCCCATCTGCCAAGTGAAGATAATATTACTACCCACTCTGTAGCATTATTGTGGGGAAGATGAGATGATGCAATTCTGGATAGACTTTTATAAAAAACCCTGATGTATAATAACTTCTTTGATACACTCATGATACCAAACCCTATGAGACAGATGTTATCCCTATGTTACAGATGAGGGGACTGAGGTTTAATACCACATAACTCCTATTGGGCTTCCCTGATAGCTCAGTGGTAAAGAATCTGTCTTCCAAAGCAGGAGATGTGCATACAATACCTGGGTCAAGAAGATTCATTGGAGAAGGAAATGGTAACTCACTCCATTATTCTTGCCTGGGGAATCCCATAGACAGAGAAGTCTGGCCAGCTGTGGTCCATGGGGTCGCAAAAGCTTCAGACACGACTTAGCGATTAAACACAATGACAAACTCCTATCGATAATGTAAAGAGAAAGGGGTAGAACGGAGACTGGAGCTTAGGCAGTCTGGCTTGCGGCGGCTCTGCTTGGTACAAAGTCAGTCCTCTGTAAGTGCCACCGTTAGAAGACACCATCAGGGGTCAGGCTTACCCACAAAAGTGACTATGGCTGAGATCAGAGAAGCCCACTTGCTTCTCCCAGGAGTCAGAAGGATAAAGCAGAACCAAAGTGGATTCCTGGCATTGCTTGCGAAGAGGTGCCATTTCAGCAAAGTCAGGTGGGGAGGGCTTAGCATTGTTTAGTATCTTGATTTTTTAGTTCCGGGGAACCGAAGGAATCCTAGCCCCATTCAATTCCCTGAAGAGACCAAGCAGGAATAGTAGTAACTTGGCATCTGATTCACCACCTGCCGTCCCAAGAGAGCACTCTGACTGGGGAGGAGCCTGTCGGGGGCCTCCTCTTTAGAGGTTGCCAACTTTGGCATCCACCATAGCTCCCTGTCATGGGGTGAGCAGGGCATCCCAGGAAACTCTGATCACCTGCCCGCGCCTGTTAGACCTGTGTGCAGTCAGCTTGTTTTCTTAAATAATGTCCCCGTTTACAAATGAGTAAATGGACTCTCTAGCCTTTGCAAAAATGTGTACTCGATGCCACTTGTGAGTACTGTTCAGGCGAGATCACTTTTTTCCAGTTTGTTCTTGCCATCATCCGTACTTCTGTTATTACAAAATACATGCCTGCATAGCGCCTGTTCTTGGTTTCTAGACTTTCCCATATCAGGGGTAGCTAGAAGAAGCTTCAAGAAGATGATTAATTGAACAAGAGTTACATTCAGGGGTCAAGACACAATAACAACAGTTACCTTCGTGATTGCCTCTCTGGTTTCATCCAACATTGCCTGTAGTCCAGGCACCACAAAGCCTTTTACAGACAGTAACTGAAATTGCAAAACCCTTGTGGGGTAGGGATCGTTGTCCTCCTTTCTTGTGGGGAGCAGACCCAGTCTGGAGGAACGTGGGGTCCCCAATCCCACGGTGCCCCTGGGAGAGGCAGTCACATGTGGCCCTGAGTGCGGATGCTTTCTGTGTCAGGGTGTCCTGAGCAGGGCGCCGAAATACCCTGAGTGCACAGACACTGGTTAGGCGTAAGTTTCTCCCTTTCAGAGGTGACCTGCTGGGAGACTCCCCCCTGTCCTGCCCCAGGATGAGTTCTGAGGTCTGAGAGTAGCTGAGCCACAGAGAGAGGCTTCGTAGCAGACGCGCAAAACCCGGGAGAGGCAGCCTGGGGCTCCATAAAGTGCTGAATTTCGAGTCGGGCACCTCTCAGGTGAACATGCATGATGAGTTGATTTATCTGGGAGACAGGAGGTGGCTTTATCGGTGGTGCTGGTGGGTGCTGGAGTGTTGGCATTGGAGGGGTTATTTGTGGAGGTGGCCAATCTGCTGGGCCATTTTAAGCAGTGAACTCAAGTCATCAGGTTACATTTGGGGGTCCTTGATTTGGGCCAAATGAAGCTACATCACCTTCACATTTAAAAACACATAGTCAGTGGTGACTGGTTTGAATTTTTCATCATTGGATGACTGTGGAATACAAGGGAACTAAATGGAGTTTATTCTTAGATCAGACTTCCAAGGCAGATGAAATGATTTCCCTCTCACATCTTAACGGATTTTTAAATCCTCTGGAGGATTTGGCTGAAGACACTCTGTGAAATTTCAACTGTACAGGAATGGGTTCTCACCTATTATATTCTGTCTCAGCAAGTGAGATGGTGACTAGAGCTCACCAGAAGGAGAGTGGTACCCAGGGCCTGGCCTGTCATGACAGCATCATCCTGTGAGCTTTGTTCTCCTCTGAAAAGCATAGCACCCTCCTGAAGTCAGGTGAAGGGTGTTGTTTGAAATGAGCCATATTTTATTTTTTTTCCAGAAATTCTTAAGCTGATTGTGTGACATGAACATCTAAACAGAGTAACCAGATTCCAGTGGCATGACCCGACATTAGTTTATGCATTCTTTCTCTGCCCCTTATCCTTTCAACAAAATGGTAAATAAGTTCATTTGCAGGCAAATATCATGGGCATTTTTTTTTTTACCCTGGCAGTTCTTATTTTAATGAGAAATTTGCTCTGTCTGGTCATACGTTAGCCGAGTGTGTCCTGATTTTATGTCACAGGTGTTTACGAGGAATTCTGGAGGGTGTCCATCCTGATGACTGCCTCTCTCCAGTGGTGAGCTTGAAAGGTGGACACTGTTAGAGGAGGTCCCCTTAGCACTCAGGTCATCTCCACGCCTCGCTCCGTCTAAAGAAAGCGTTGGCGTTTTGGAAGAGGGGTGAGAGCCTGTCTTCAGTCTGTTCCCCACGAGAGTACCAAGCTCTACCAAGCTCCCTTGGGGAGAATTACTTTGACATTATGATACCACAGACCTGCGGTCTCTAATTTTGACTGATGCTATAACCTTGCAGCACTCGCGATGTGGCTCTTGCGTCGCGTGTGGTGGACCAGAGCCCTTGGTTCTGTGTCATTTGTCAACTTGCGTTTTTAGACGTGACGGATGAGAATAAGATCATCAACCCACTTCATTCTAGGATGAAACAAAAGCCATTGTGACTGAAATAGAGAGTTTGGTGTGACTCACTCTACCATCAAATATGCTTTGTACACAGAGTTCCAAAGAGATTTCTAACTTTTAGGCACCATTTTATGGTCTCGAGACCTGATTAAACTCGAGAATGGACAGAGGTTTCCTTGGCTTTCCCCCTACCCCCCCCCCGCCCCCCCACAACACACACAAAATAGAAGTACCACCTCCCTCCCCCCACAAAACAGATTCCAAGCATTTGGGTTTAAGGTCGCAAATTCCTCGATGATGCAGTTTTGTGCGTCTCTTTGTTGTAATTGTACCAGCTGTTTCCCTCCCTTCCAGCCTGTCAGAGCTACTCCCAGCAGTCCAAGGCAGCACCATCAGACGATTGTATGAAGGGAATTTGATTTAATTCTCCATATCGTGCTTTTAACTAGAGACGGCGTAAAATCAAATTTGGCTAAGCTTATAAGGGTGTCGTTTAGAATGATGGATTTTCCCAACTACCAGTGTACAGTGTAAAACTTTTATTTTCCCCTTTCTTTATTTTAGGTTAAACACATCTCTCAGAATGACTATATCGTTGACAGTATCTATTTCAAATAGACTAGCTATGCCCTCTGCTGTAATTGAGACTTCCATAAATGGGCTATACTTTGACTTTTAAAATATTATTTATGACCTTAAAACTCTCACTTTTCTAGACTAGTTAAGTGGCTTACTAATATCAAGAATATTGGACCTGATTTATTAGGATACACTAGCATGTTACCTCACTTCTTAAATTTTAATGGCCAAGAATGCTGTAGAAAAGTGAAGCAAAGCAGCTTTCCTTTTTGGTGAAAATTGAAGTCAGCTTAACTCATAGATTAATTATCTGATTTCTCTGAAATCATGCGTGTTTCAGTGTGTGTTTCTTCAAAACATTGGAAGGCAAGCATTTCATTTAGGAAGTGCTTTAATGCAGAGGCGAAAATAACTTCATTTTGAGTGGGGGTACTTATTTGCAATGATGAAATTTTAAAAATCTATATCTATTACATGAGGAACAGAAATAAAGAGGGAGATAGCCTGTTGGGGTTCTGTTCCTGACAATTAGAAAAATCTTTATTTATTGGCAATGGAAGAAAGAAAGCTCTGTTAGAAGGAGAAATAGAGAGATCCCCTCATCCATTCCCCTTTAGGGGTAATTTTTACACTTTGTCCAGTATTTAAATACCTCTTAACTGCTAGATGTCCATCTGTATCCCCTTCCTGGGTCTTCAGAGTAGTGTATGAAGCATGACCTTGTAACTTGCTTTGTTTATACATCTGTCAGGACAATATGTTATCTTCCCTTAAAAATGCAAATGTGCTCCCTGCAATACAGAGCTCTTTAGTCAACAAATAAATTGAGGTAAAGACTTTACCTAATACCCATTTAATTTAAATTCATTTTATAAACATAAAGACGCCTTTTAAGAGAAGCTTTAATTCCTACTAGCACCTTGATTTGTGGTTGCCATGGAGAATCAAATCTGTCATTTGACAAGAAAAGTCACCCATTTATGACAGCACTTTATCTTGTCTCTCCAGGGGAAGAAAATGTCAAAAGTGAGAGCAGAAAAAAATAAAGCCTTGAAACACCAGAATTTCTTGATTTCATTTTTATTATTCAGCTATCATATCCTTTCTGATAATAGCAACTTGGTGAAAATAAATAATGTTCCTACAGTAAAATCAAATATTTCCTATTGGAATGGACAAGGTTCTTTGTGACTGTCAGTGCTGTGAAGTCTGGCAAGAAATAGTGTTATTAGATAAACCTGCGGTGCCCAAATCCCATTTTCTTTTCATTATAGTGTCAAAATAATTATACCTGTGTAATTTGGGTAAGGAATTGCGGAATAAGTAAAATGGCCCATTGCAAGAGATTGCTGCTTTACGCTGTGTTCCTTTCAGGGTGGGGTTTCTAAAGGAATAAATGCCAGGGATAAATAAAGTATTTTCATTTGAATAAAGATACAGAATAAGTGTTCCATATTATATGCTAAACGGGTAGGTAAAAGCTATATTTTGTTTTTTTGCCCAAATACCTGTTTTGTAAATCAGAGTTAAAAAGGCAGAATATCTTACCTGGTCATGAACTGGGATATTACATTTTGTCAAAGACTTAAAAAAATATTTCATCCAATCTGATGTTTGTTTGGGTTTTTGAAAATGGTGTGGCACTCCAAGAGATGAAGAATTTAAAGTTCTGATCCAGATCTGACCAGTGATTCTTTATAGTTTGTCTGTGCCTGAGTAATGTGTATGTCAGTATATATATATATGGACACATATTCACTGGAAGGATGTTTGCCTGCCTGCCACATTCATGGTTAAAAATCTCTTTTCTGAGATTTGCATTAAACAAAAATGTTGGTGTTATGCTCAGATAAGCACATGAAAATAATCTGGGCTGCATCTTTCTCGAGGGGCAGTGTTTTTGATTGTTGGAGTATTATACATCTTGATGTGGTTCAGAAGTGAAGTAATCTTGTATCGATGAGATAGCATTGTAATAGCACGCCCGTTAGTGAAGGTTTAGTGTAAATATCTGACTGGTAGGGGAGCTGGTTTCTGGAACAGTTGTGCTCTACAGGATTACGAAAATGGAGAGAAAAGAAAGGGCCGAACTCTCATTTTTCTGAAATTGGCACTCAGCGCCGGAGTGGTCGCCAGTGCTGGTGGGAATCTGCTGTGTGGAAGCCTGCCGCTGCAGAGCTCCCGTCCGTCCTGTGCACCCCAGCCAGGGACGCGAGCTAGGTGTGTTGCTAAAAAGGAGAACGTGGGGAGAGGGAATGGCTATGACTTGTAAACAGACCTGCCCATAAATATCAATAAAAATGTGTTTCATTGGCATATCCTTTGATTTCCTGGATTGTGCATGTTGGACAAACTGCCTGTTTTTACCCAGTGGTTGAGCCATTCCCCCTACTATCTGTGTGCCTGGGAGTTCTCAATTGCATAAATGTGAGACATCAGGCACTGAAGTACACTTAAAGGGATAGGCACTAAATGCAAACCTGCAGAGGCACTGTATTCTGAATTAATGCTGGCGTGTTATTTAACACTCAGGACTCTGTTTGGCCCTCTACTCTGATAAAATTGTCACTTGAATTTTGTGGAGGTGAGAATAGCAATGTGGATTGTCTCCACATCAGAACTCAGATCATTTTTGTGATTACTGAGGATATTGGATGTATGTACCCAGCAGAATATGTTCACACCAATTGATAGTAAAATTGCGATATGGCATAATAATCGCAATTTACATAGGATTGTGTGTGTTCTAGGGTTGTGTGTGCAGCACCACTGTAGATTTTCTGGAATCCAGTGTGTGTAAATGTGTTGGGAAGACTTTGGGTCCGGGGCGGGGGGAGGGGGGGAGGGCTTTATTTTATTGGATTTTGAACTTTTTTTTTTTTTGGATTTTGAACTTTTAAAAGTGCATTTTAATTTTTCTTAACATAACTTTCTATGGCTTCTGATTTGTATGAATTTGTGAATGCTTTTATCTTTTTTTTTTTTTTAAGTTTTATGGTGAGGATTAGCAGAGACATTTAAGAACATGGTAGGGATGTGTGAATGAGTAAACCCTGCCATCATAGCCTAGCATTCTGTCAGCACACTCACACATACTTGTCTTTATATTCTAGTAGGAGAATTTGTCTTTGTGTGTCCTGCTTTCTTTGAGGGGCAATGATACATCTCTGAGATAAGTTGCCAGGGCAGTCTTTTTTATATGCGATATTTTCTTTCGCAGTAACCTGCAAACACTCTTTCTTTAAAAATAAAGCTGCTAATACTAGTCAACACAGATTTTTTTTACAGGAAAAAAAACCCCAGAAGCAGTCTGACTCTGATATCATGTGAGTTTAAGATTATTGTTTTGTAGTTAATAATAAAAAATGCTAGCATGATATTTAGCACTTACTATTTTTCAGTCACTATATAGTTTTGGTATCTCACAGTATTTCTGTGAAGTAGGAATTGTTGTAATCTCTACCTTCCAGAGAAGAAATTGATGTGCTAAAGAAGATACACAGTCCTGAGTCCCAAAGCTGGTTCCTGGAGGATATGGGATTTGAACAACCTGATTCTGTGGTCTCCAGAGGACAGAAGAAAAGGCTGTGGGTCAAGGAACACTTAATATAAATTTTGGTCCCTATTGTGATGCTGTCAGCTCGTAGATATAAAATATCAGCCCAGTATATCGTGCACTACCTGTCACATCTGAAAAATTATTAGTTTACAAGAAAAACCAGCACCTTTCTTTGAATGCAGTTTCTTTGCTTCCTCAATAATGAAAGTAACAGAAAACCTTATTTACATCTCAGAAATTGTTTCCTCAAGTTTCCTGTTTTGCCAGACTTTTGTGAGTCCCTTTCTCTTTCTCTTTCTCTGTCATGCCTTCTGCCCACATGCTATGCTGCAAAGCGAGACCCGCTCGTGTGTCGATTTCATGAGGATGTCTGTCCGTTGTCTCTCCACTGGGGAAGGATTTCAGTAATCAGAGTAAGGGCCACTGTCCTTCTTTCCACGGGACGTTCACTCCTTTCCCTCAGCAGGGCTTTATGACTCTGCTTTTTGGAAGTCCTTTGTCCAAGTTGCTTTACCTGAAGGCTTGCTGTATTCTTGTATTAATGTAGTAAAATTATAGTTGTTTTTAATAACTTAATTGAATGAAGAAGAACACATGGAACTGAAAAGTAAAATGGTAGTATTTATTAAGCTGTTCTTACATAGCCCTGCAGATCTGCACTCCCCCTTGAAACTATTATTAATACTTCTTTTCTGTTTTAGGTTACCTGCATCAGGGAAACCAAAACTGTTGGAAGTGTAACCCTTAAAAGCATTTTGACTCTTCCTATGAATGAAAAACACTTGGGCTTCTTTATTCTGCAGATTTAAAACTTGGGCCTTTAAAAGCACAAACTGAGAGAGAGATCCAGAAGCAAAGGCCTCTTCTTTTTCACTTTGTAATCAGTTAGCTCTTTGAAATCCCATCCCATGCAATATTTTAGTTTTCTTCATTTTATCCCAATTGTGGCAAAGGCAATGTTTTCTTAAACATTTAAGTGAGTTTTTATTTAGGACCCCTTTGAGAGCTAGTTTTCACGTTTTCTTTAATGAAAAGGGAAGGGTGTTTAAAGACGAAAAGCTTGCATATAATGGGTTATTTACTGCTCCTTTTTAAATCACTTGGGTTAGTCCTAGAAAAAGTGAATGCTAGATTTGAGGAGTGCTCTTGCCTTCTGCAGCTGGTCTCTTTTTGTTTGAGGGTGTCTCTACACAGGGACGTACTCTGTCGTGAGCCTCGGCATTTCAGACAGAGGGGGAATTTGTGCTTCTGCAAACATTTCCTCATTTACCTGTCGTTTTCTATTTGACGAGCGTAGCACTAAAGGCATGTGTGTGCACATGTGTTTCTGCATACACTTTCTTTTATGAAATTGATTATTTGTAAAGAGATGTGTATCATTCATAAGAATTCCAGAACAGTGCCCCTGCCCCCATTCAGTCTGGGACATATACAAAGCTATGATACGGTTCTTGCAGTTTCGTTAGGTTGTACTATTTCAGTGGGTTGGTGAGCTTAGCAGTGGATCAGAAGGAGCCCATAACAGCCCAGATGTGGGTGTACACGTGAAGTTGTACGACAGCGCTGAGACAATACTAGATGCAGGACTGCATGAGGGTTGGTTTTTCTGATTCAGAGTCTGGAATGGAAACCCAGGAATCTGCATTTGTTTAAAGCAAACTCCTCTGATGATTGGCATCCAGGTAGTCCACAGCCTAAATACCTCTGTTCTTGAAGTTGGGGAACTCTCTTTATCATCCCCCCATCTAGAATAGCTCCATCAAAATTCTTCTAGAGCAATATTCCTCATCCCTTGATGTGTATTGGGATCAGCTCTGGATTTTGTTACAATGCTGGTCCTTATTCCGTAGATCTGGGAGGGGGTGTGCCTGGACGCTGCCTGGTTAACTAGCTCCCAGGTGCTGCCCATGCTCCTGGTCCAGGGCACACCGAGACCATCACGGATCCGTGGTTTCTGTGGCACAGTTTTCGGGGGAAGAAGGAAAAAAAGCAGCTTTTGGTGTGCTCTTTGTCTCTGTGGTTTTCTACTGAACCTTCATCTCGTTCTCTCTCTCTCTCTCTGTCTTGCCTCCTATCTCAGTGTCCCCACGTCTGTGAACATTAAGGAGTGTTTTCACGGGGGAAACCACGGGTGATGCTCATCATGTATGCGTAGACGCAGAGACTCTAACTTAGCCCCGGTGACCCCAGCTCTGACCACCCTGTAGGATTCCAGTTCTCTCTGCTGGATGGAGGGCATGTAAGGTTCTTCTGAGACTTTCTCTCACCTCTACTACTGCTGCTGTGTAACAAAATAGAGGCAGCATAGGTGCAAGCTCCAGGGTCGCTGGAGAGGGGCACCTTGCAAAGCGGGGTAAGAGAAGTAACAGTTTTACCTCTGGATTTTCCTGCTGAGATACTAATATTTGCTTTATAAAGGCTTTGACAGAGAAGAGGTGATTTGCTGGAAATACTGGAAGTCACAGCAGCTCCGTTTCAGAGTTGTGGCTGCTTTCAAGCTTGGTCTGTTCATTGTCTTCAGCAGAGATGCCTGGTTCATAATGAGTTTGAGGACTTTATCTCTTTGCATGAAAAGAGGTGAGTCCTTGAAGACTTTCTATCTTTGGCTGTAGAAGGCAGATGTAGAAGCTCTTAGGATGTTGGTGTCTGAGCTGGGCACATATTCATGAATTCGCTTTCTATCTGGTCTTTCAGAAAAGGGGTGTAATCAGTGGACTCAGTTCTGACTGTCATCTGTAACAGTACAGATGAAGGTACTACAATGACAATGCGACTTTAGATCCTGAAGGTGGTGTTGATCATTTCAGTAACTTTCGACAAGATCTCGGTATTGGGGATGGGGGAGGTTGGTTTCATTTGTTCAAAATCGGGAGTTAGACATAAATGATCATTATGAGTCCATCAGCACCAGAGAGAGTTTTCTCCTTGTGTCGAAATCCTTGGTTCAGACTGCTGGGCTGCCTGGATCACACTGTGAATCTCCTTTAGCTAACAGCTAAACAGGTTATCCTAACAGGATAATCAAGGTAACCGGTTCTCAAAACCGAGTCATTTGCCTGTGTCCTTCAGATTGAAGAATACATCTGAGAATCCCTGTTTTGAACCAATAAACTCCTTTACCTGACAGACAGTGTGAAATTGGAGGTTGAGAGGAGTGAGGTTGGAGGAGGGACCCTGCTTTATTCTTGTCTTTGTTTAGCTAGCAGGTCTTGACCTTATTTTATGAAGCTCTGTACATGCTTATTCTTCTCCTGATTCCTGTTAAGAAGGTACGAAGTAGGCAGCATAGGAACATTCAGTGATACTCACCCAAACACCACTGACTGTTAGGATTGTAGAATTTTGGCCCTAGAAGTAACGTGCCTTGAGAGTCTCACACTCAAACTGTAACGGGGCCACACAGGTACTTATGAGGAAGTCAGCAGATTTAGTGGGGAGAGTAGAGATCCAGACAACACTGACGATCCTGCCTGTCCAGCTGTCACCAGGACTTTGGGCTCTATTGCCAGGTTTTCTCAATTCTCTAGAAATGCCAGAAAACAGAGTGGACTTTTAGGAGTCCTTTGGAGATGTGTCTGTCTTACCCAATGGGACTCCTCTGAATGAAAGGGGAAGGGAGAAAAAGTCAGTATATGGAAGTCATATCCATTTTCTGGGAACACCAGCTGATTTTCTCAGCGACTGAAAAGCTATCCAACAATCAGAGAATGACAGGTCTTGACCAAAGCAGTGTCCACATTCAAAAATGTGTGCCTCATCCCTCCAAGTTCAACCCTCTCAGATATTCAAATATAACATGAGCCTGCTTTGGGTGAGTAAGCCTGAACCTCATCATTTATCCCAGAGAGAATAAAATTATATCAAGCAACTCATCTGCTGTAGTGCCAACTCTGAATTTTCCCTCTCTTGCCTTGCTCTTTGGATTTGTCCATGTTATTGAAAAATAAGGTATTGTTGCATGGAAATCACCTGGTTTTCTGAGGTGTTTACCGTTAAACAAAGTTGCTGCAGAATAAAAACATTTGCCTCCTTGACTTGAGTGGGAGAGAGGTAAAGGAAAAAAAAAAAAAAACTACTGAGTTATTTAGTCTTAAGACTGATTTCCGTATTGTGTAAGGTATTTCAGTATATGAGAGTTTTTCGTGTTCTTTAGAGTTCCCTTTGATGACATTATTTCAAAAGATACAGGGTGGTAGGTATTAGAAATGGATATCAATTCACCTTCTGGGGGCTCCAAGCGTGTTTAATTTTACAGACCTAGCAGGTAGCATTTTTGCAATTGCATACATGTCTTTACCCTATGGGCACCGACTTTTGCCACAGAGAGGTGTGTGACCACTTACGCAGGAGATGCACGCCTTCGTAAATGAGAGCGGCATAATTCCTTTCTCTTGGAAAGCTGCACCCCAGAAACCTATTGTTTTACCTGTGGAATTACCAACCTGGAGGTAGCCTGGAGTTAGCACATACATTTTTATTTGGGATTTTGGCAGTTTTTTGTCTGTGGTTCCAATATGTTCTCCTCCTTTTTTGTTTTTAACATAGAGGCTGACCACTTGACGTGTTTGTCCCAGTGATAGAAAGGCCGTGTACCCCTCATAGCTTCTTGACTCTGCCTTCTACTTAGCCTGAGCATTTCCAAACTACCGATGTTTTAATTACTGTATTGTTCTTCCAGTTCAATTGTATTTAATTGACTTCGTGTTTTGTCTTTTTGTTTCCATGAAAGGATTATTGGGGTGTGAAAAAAAAAAGCCCATTTAAGTGAAGCCCCATCATTTAAAACACATAAAAATTCTTTAAGATGCCTTTTTGCTCGGGATCTCTTTATCTTCCTTCACAAGCTTTCTGAGAATAAGTGGTGCATGTTGAGGTTTATCTTTGCTTTTATGTACTCCAGCCACATGCTTAACGTTGAGCACATTTGAGTCTCATTTCACCGGCTTTCACAATCCTTTTATAAAGGGACTGATCTGTTAACATCACCCTCTTTAGATCTAGCAGACAGAATGTCCTTCCATACAAAGAAGGGCTCCCCGTCTTTCTGGCCGGCCAGTAAGTGAATGATTTCAGGCCTGGTGGGCAATCCTCGTGTCCATGCGTCACACAGCCCGACCACAGTAGTAGGCAGCTGCATGTAATTTTGAACTCCACTCATTGAACTGTAATAAAACAATATAAGCACTGCTTGGGGGGAAGATTGGATGCAGTTATCCTTACACAAGGCTCGGGCATATGAAAGCAGTGCTGGCTGACAAGAGGATTTTGAGATTTGATTTTGATTGAATTGCAGAATTGAACAGGCCAGGAATGTCAGTGGAAGGCTAAACGCCTGTAGTGCCATAAAGTTTTATTCATGTGAGGCTTTCCAATATCAAGTAGATGGATTATTGGAAAAGGTGTCAAGGGACATGAAATGGAAGAGCCCCAAACATAAAATGTAGGCAGGAGGGAAAAATTACTTCTTGCTTAGTGTATAATTAGGTCTGAAAAAAAAAAAAAGAAAAGAATATTCCATAAAATTGTTTATTCTTCCCTCTCTTCAAAGAAGAAAAAATGATTCTCTTGTTATATCACTTGTTATTTATTCAAACGAAGTTGAATTTAGTATTTAAGATGGGATCTATGTCACCCTTTTTCTTCCTTCCAGTTTTAATGAGATATAATTGACATATAGCACTGCATATGTTTAAGGTGTTCAGGATAATGGTTTAACGTAAATACATCATGAAATGATTGCCTCTAAGTTCATTAAACATCGATCATCCCATGTAGAGATAAATTAAAGAAATAAGAAAAAAATTTTCTCCTTGTGATGAGAAACCAGGAATTTGAAAAATGTCAGGATGGTGATTGCCTACCATGGAAAATGGCAGGTGGAGCATTTTGTTGAGTGATAGAAACGTTTTGTCTTAATACGGGTGTCACTTGTACTGTTCTACACATTTGTCAAAATCATTTGATCTCTAACACATAAGATATGTATATAAACTTCATGTAAACTACACCTCCATAAAAACTGTTAGCATTCTACTAGCAAGAAATCTCATATATGTAGACATGTAAAATAATTCATAATGAAATACAGATTATTTGGAATTGACAGTGAAACACTCCTTTTCTACTTAAGAAAAGCAGTCTTATGCTATTCTTTTTGATTTTGTTCCAAATTAACATAGGGTGATAGTTTTTGTTGAAAAGAGAGGGGAGGATAAATCAAGAATATCATGTGCACTAGACACCATGAGCTCTTCTTTTCAGAGATAAGAGAGAGAGGCTGGGCTTCACGCATCCTAACACACTGGCTTGTTTCATCGCTCAGCAATGTGTATAGAATCCTGCACGCATTTGCCTTGGGCAGCTGGTATCACCATTCATGCGGGGTTGGAGAGTAGCGTTCATTGGCGATGAGCTAGTAGTTCTCTGGTGAAGTTATGTAGAAGGTTGGATGGAGAGGGCCATGTTTTTTGCATTTGCTGCCCTGGTTCTTTATCCATGTGCAGTGTTTCTATTAAATCTGTGAATAAAGCGTTTCGAAAAATTGCCAGGGTGGAGGCAATACCTGTAACTTTTCAGTTTTGAATTCATTGGTTTAGCATTTCTAACCAGAGTGGTTTTGGCTGAATAATCAAAATAATCAAAATTAGGAATATATACACGTTGACTCCAGCCTGCAGGTGTGATTTTCCTTTGTCCTCCTCCTACCCCTTGTTCTGATGTAGTCTGTATTTAGAAACATGTTTATTTGTAAACAAGGCTTTGTGAGGTTAAAACAGAAAACGAGAAAGGACATTTTGAACCTTGAGGGGTTTGTGTTTTTCAAGCCCCCCTTTTCCTTTAATGCTCAACTTGAAAGAAAGGGTCAGCTTTCAGGTTGATGTTACCTCCCTGAGATTTGTAAAACTTTTCTTTACCCCATGTTCCATACATCTCTGTTAGAATGTATTTAGTTATACTTTATTATTGTTTAGTTTTTCTAAAAATAAACTCCATGAATATTTATCTAATCAAACAATGATTCATTTACAAGCAGCTTTTAGAAAGAAAAAGGGGTCCTCAATTGGAGTGGTCAGATTGCATGATCTCTAAGTGGCCCCTTTTAATTTCATGTCTCACCCCCTCATTCTGTAGGGTTGAGGCAAAATTGATATGAGAGCGGAATTTTCTGCTGTTGCTGGAATTAATCTTAATTTGCATTGAGACAGGAGGGGAAAGGGTTGTTTAGGGCGGATGAGAGGAAGTGCTCACAAGTTGCAGAAAGCTGCCTTTGAACTTGGTAAGATTCAAGGAAATTTGCCTGGTCTGCTCCCAGCCATGCAGTTCTGATTTTCAGGAGAGAGAGATAGATGTTACAGTGTTAGCTGTCAGTTTACCTTGTGATTCTTCCTTGGAAGTTACTGCCACACACAGATGCGTGAATCACATTTCACTCCCATGTCTCTTTAACACTGTACTAAAGTGAAGCAAGGTAGGTGCCTAAAGTACAACATTTAAGGAGGAACACACGCTCAGGTGCCGAAACCTTGAACTTGAACGACTCTGAAAATGAGTGCCTCCTCACATTTTGAACTTGAGGCTCCTTGCTTGCTTTCTTGAGTTCTGGGCCCTGCTGTAACAGTTTTAGAAGGTGGTATTTGAGTTGCATTTTTTTACAGTAAAAAAAATACTCGATCTAAATGATGCATACTCGCCTTTTTGCTATTGCTATAACCTTCCCTATCTTTCTTACCGAAATTAAATAAATGAAGAGAGTGATTATACAATATCATTTGATTCCTGTTTCCATGCAGTTTCCCCAAATTGGCAAGCATGCTGCGTCTGAACTAAAATGCAGTTTTGCATCAGGTCTGGTCATGACATGTATTTTTTCCTTTGATCCCAGTGGAGCTGGAGTTTGACATTGGTGAGCAGACTTACATGCCACACACCTTATTAAGTGATACAATTGCAAGTGCCCTCCATTAAAAAGACGCGTGCCGACATTGCCAGATTGAAGTTTGCTAAGCAGGTTTCAAAGGATTTAATACTTGGCAATTATTTGGCTCTGAATTTGTGGAAGTGGTAATTTGGTGTTCAAAGCAGAGAAGTTAACTCGGGACATTAAAGCAGTTGATGAGAACAATCTTTGTTTCTGGCACTACAGCAACCACCTACCTACTAGTCAGGGGATTCTCAGAAAGAACTCCCCTTGAATTCCTCCCATTTCGTCTGCAGGAAAGCCTAGTTTGGCGGGTATCATTATTACCTACTGGTTGACAGATGAGGGAATCACTGCTTGGAGAAATGAAATCAGTTGCCCAAGCTCACAGCTCAGAAACAACAGAACCTGGCTCTTGAACTCTTAATACCAGTGCTCTTCACCCCTGCACGACCCTCCTATTGATTGTCCAAGGATATTATTATAGGTACAGTCCGCCTTTTGAAAGAGCTACCAGAATTTCCTTTGTACTGTTGCTTATCCTTACAAGTTGAGCCTTCTTTTGCAGAACTGTTAAGGCGTTCAGTGGCCACACTAAGTTTTTGCAGACTTAATGGTGCAAGATTTTGCAGATTTTGTCCATTTGCAGAAGCCATCCGCAGAGGAGTGTGCAAGCAGAAGAGAAGCAGTGGGAATCCTTAAGTCTGGCTAGGGCGGAAGGCTCTGCTGGTAGAGCAGGAGGTAACTATCAGTCACTAAGACTAAAGTTTTTAGAAGGAGCCAGATTCTACCCTGGGGTTCCTCCCCCCTCCCCAAAGGCTGGCAGCACTTGCCTTACTTAGCAGGAAAGCGCTCTTTGGATACCTGAAACCATTAGGGGTTCCTTGAGGTTTGGTACTGTGAATGAATGAAGCCTCTTTCCTAAAAGCTGAAATCCATTGGAGAAAACTGGAAGAATGAGTCATTAGGTTCTCTTAGAACATGTCTATGCTTATTTCTGGCTGATTGCAAAGCATCGAAATTTGTCTGTGATCCTGAGTAGGACAAAAGGGAGAGAAACGGATAGCCACCTCCCTCCCACCCCCACCCCCATTCTGGTTAGTATGCAAGTTTAATAGAAACATATTAAAAAAGGCTAGCTTCTCTTAGAAGGAAACTTTTTACAAGTTATACCCTTCATCTTAACAGATAGAGCACTCGGAGCATGGCTGGCTTTCCTCTTAATAACCTTGCTGTTGGCATGAGGCCTTGTCCACACTTGTCTTTGGTAGTTCCTCTCAGTTTCTAAGGGGTGACTGGAACACAGGCCTTGATGGTTTCAACTCTCTGCAAGTGAAATGATAATGGACAATGGAGCCAAGTGGCATTCTGGAACTAGGCCACTCCCAGATCTCCTCTTTGGGCTGCAGTGATTCCCATTTGGATCTGACCCTAACCTCGTGGTGTCTCCTTGCTAATCACGGCCAAGGTACTGTCCTGCCTGTTTGTTCATCTGTTAAATGAGTATTCTTCTCTGTATGCTCTTTGGGGAACCCTGGTAATATTTGATGCTGATAATAACTTGGTAATATTTGATGCTGAGGACCTGGTCCTCATACGGTAGTGAGATATAAATAGCAATCATGGTTGACATATGTGTAGACGCAGGTATTCAAGCCACAAATACGTTTTGACTTCTGTGGTGTTCTATGTAAAATATTTGAATTTATCACTTCAATTTAGTGAGGTTCCCTTTGCAAAACCCAGATTTCTGGCTTCTTTTCACAAATCAGAAGATGTGGAAGCACCAGCCTTTCTCCCAGGCTGGGACACGGGTGCCCGTTTGGATGGGGCTTGTCAAGCTGTCACGTTAGGGCTGCTTTCCCACACTCCCTGGTGTTTGAGTCCCTGTCTGCTTCATTTGTTGATGCAGTTGCCTGGCCCCTGTGAGTATCTGGCTTTGCAGCCCTGGTCGAGTGTGTCCTGAAGTGTGTGGACCACCACAGACGAGTATAGACAGCATCAGTCTTGACAGTTGTTCCCACTGAGGCATGTGCAGTGAGGTTTCTGGAAAGTGTCATTTTTTTTTAATCCCTTAAATGATTTAAACTTTCTGGAAGCTGTGGATCTCATATAAACAAGGGGACCCATAGAAAAACATACTCATTGGAGAATTACGAGGCATATAATTTTGTCTTTAAATTCTTACAAGTGAACTGTAAGAACATGACTTCATAGGAACCTCTGAGACATTACAGCGTTTTAATTACACTCTGCTGCTCCATGGGATGGCTCATTTTTGCTTTTATTAATTTAATTTTTTTTCCTGTGTGTGGCAGTGGGTGCCTTGTCTCCGGCCCCACCCCTGTGTGCCTCGGGGAAGCTGCCTGGTGCCTCCCTCTCTGGGGCAGAGGCTCCAGGGCCACGTCCTGTCTGCGAAGAGTTTATGAGGTTTCACCTACTCCTTCATTCCTGCTCATCACCCTCCCTGCTTCCTCTTGGGCTGCCAGCAATGCATTATATCACCTCCATCTGCAACCAGAGCTACTAGCATCACTCTGCTGGTGTCTGTATTTCCCCAGTGACTTAAAGAAAACCATTAAGCGCCCATGAGTGGCAGCAGCTCATGGAAGCCAGTTTCCACAGCCCGTATTTCTCTGTGGGGCCCGCGCTTCTCCAAGAAGGCAAGAGCTGCCCGCTGTTTCTCCCTGTGGCAGGCAGGTTGTCCACACTGAATACCTGAATCCGTCCGTGCATCAGTTCTTTTCAGTAGATAATGACTGAGTGCCTCTGATGTACCAGGCATGGGTGTTTTCAGTACTCTGTGACAACAGGCTTGTGGCCCGATCCCATGACACAGATGCAGAGGAGAAATTAGAACCGTAGGGAATGAGACTGAGTGAGGCCCTTCTGAAAGGGGGAACTGACTTTGTAAAACACCATGGAGTTCAAACGCAGAATCTTAGAACTTTTTTTTTCCCCCAACTTTTAATTTTGTAGTGGAGTATAGTGGATTAACAATGCTCTTCAGGTGAACAACAAACGGATTGAGCCATACAGACAGATGTATCCGTTCTCCTGCAAACTCTCCTCTACTAGAGTCTTAGAACATCTTGAGAAGCTTTCTGGGTGGAGCTCATTTTTCTTTCTCAGAAACCTCAGGAGGCAGTCTGTTACCTGGATGAGATGTCTTCTTTATCACCTGTGTTCTGGTTCTGACCCAAACACCGGGGACTGCCATTAGGCTGCCAGTAGTATGCATGGCCCCTCTTTGAGTTGGGCAGTGCACACTCTTCCCAGCCCTCCGCAGTGGCCTCGATTCAAACAGATGTGCATTTGAGTCTTGCTTTTATCATGTACTCTTTGTGAGCTAGCATGTGTTTCTTAGGCTCTTCCAAATTTAATTTCTTTGCCTGCAGAGTGGTGGTGGAGTTACAGTGCCTGCCTCTCAGGTGCCATAGTGAAGAAGTAGGGGAAGAGGCCTGTTAAAGCCCCTGAGTGCCTGCCACATGGTCTGTACTCAAGAAATTGTCACCACTGCTGTTAATGGGATGACTGATGGCCTTTCATACATCGTCTCCCCCTCCCCAGCTGCATGATGCACTTTGAAAGGGATAACCTTCAGATTCCTTTTCCAGAAAATTGAGGTCACAGACTTGTTTCCATCCTGACCCTGCTGCCCTGCAGCCCCCAGGCCGTCTCCCCCTGCTCTGTCCCTCAGGCTGAGCTCCAGCGGCAGCCTGTCCAGAGCATCCCTGGCGAATGCTCATTGCCTCTCTGTCTGCAGCAGGCCTGTGCGATTTTGGCTGCTTGTCTAATCCAGGGAAGAAGCCACCACTCCTCTGCCTTGGGTAGGCCAGTTGCGGGCTGGCCCATAGTAATACAATTATGAAGGTTAACAGGAAAAAGTGGGGTCCAGGAGCAATTCCAGGCTGCTGGCAGCCTGGCTGAATTGGAAGCGCCCCACCAGTGAAAACTGCAGCGAGAAGCAGATTAAACCTCCTATCTGCCATCTCACGCTCTTCTCTCCCCTTTCCTGTTTGGACTTGAAAGACGATTGGAGCCAGGGCCCTGACAGTTGACGGAAGTGCTGCAAGGGGGGAGTATTTATTTACAGTGAGTCGTGGCGATGCTTGTTCAGGATGCGGTTTCTAGCAGGAAGTTGTGTCCCCACCCCCGGGTTTGATCATTTCTCCAAAAAAAAAAAAAAAAAAAAAAAGAAATCCTTGATTGTTTGAGGCCTCCACACTGACATGGAGCAACACAGGTAACCTGTCTGTACTTGGAGGGTGTGCCAACTGCACCATTGGAGGAGGGCCTAGAAAAGAGCAGCAGGCCCTGCTCCCCCAGATGTGTTGAGGTGCTGTGATAATCATTAGGCATTTAAAATAGGGAAGTGGGCCGAGTGCACGTGCTGTAAGCTGTGGTTGGCGTGGGCCATTCCATTCGTTAACAGAAACCAGTGCCAACTGAGAATGTTGTACTGGGTGTTTCAGAGAGAAATCACTTTGAGGCAAATTCAGAGGCAGCAGTGCTGAGGAAGCAAGTATCTGAGTTGTATCCAGTTGGCCTGAGGACGCTGAAGCCGCTCTAAAGCTGGGTGCTGAACTCTGGGTTCCAAGTTTGGGGTGCCTCCTGCTTTTTCAAGTCTTGTGGAATGATGGAAGGAAAGGGTGGTGATGGAAACGGGATTCCATCTTGGAGTTTATTTTGGTATTTTCTTAAATCTTCAGAAGACCTTGTAATACTAGAGAATTTTCTCAAAACCCACAAATATCCTTCATTTCTTACTTAAAAAATATATAGAAGATGAGGAAACATTACCAAAGGGTATAAAATGGGAATGAAATCTCCCTCCACCAGGGGCTCAGCTCCCTTCTTATTACACCTTTTAAGGCCTGAGGCACCAGCACCATTAGCATCACTTGGAAACTTAACAGAGATGCAGGTTCTGGGGTACTAGCAGAGAGCTAGTCAGAGAGGACCACGTAGCGTGGAGATCTGTGTTTTAATGAGTCCTCTACGTGGTTCTAAATGGTCGCTAATACTTGTGAACTTCATACGTAACTGGTTTTTAGACTTCAGTGTACTATCGGAATTTGCTGGTTGGCTTTTAAACGACAGATGCTTGAGCTGGACACCCAGAGGCTCCGATTTGTATGTTGCTAGTGGGACCTGAGAATCTGCATTCTTTATTTTTCAAGGAGAAGGGCAGGTGTCCCTTTCTACCATTTCCCTCCCCACAGTGGTTCTGATGGAGTGCTCCTGGATCTCTGATAAACCCTGACTTTGGGAGTGGCTCTGATTCTTTAGGGAAAAAAAAAAAAAGAAGCAAAAATCATGGAATGGAGGAAGCAGTGCTTATTTGTTGAGGCCACAGCTAATTTAATGCATGAAGAGACTGACAGTAAAGAGGACCTTGACACCCATGTACATTTCCCCAGCTGTCCCAGATGCCCACCTCATTGTAAGAGACTTTTGTGACTAATTTCTGCAACTAAGGAATTCATCTCTCTTTTTGAGAAACTCTTGTCAGTCTGCCACATTTCTTGGACCTTGTCAATATTCAGAGGAAGCTGCAAATGTTCTCCTGTAGGTGTCTCCCCCAGTCTTTTACTTATCTCTTCATCCATTATTTTTTGGCTTCTAAAGGTGTTTAGCCATCTTTGAAAGGTGTTAGTGATTGGATGTGATTTTAAGCTGATGGACTTTATTTGCAGAATATGGCAGATAGAGGTGATGGTCTTCATTTCCCACCCCTCTAAACGTCTATTGACAAAGTGTTTACAAAGATGTATGCAGTCTTTGTGTCAAGAGCTTACAGTTGAGTGGCTGACCGTTTATACAGAGAAACTATGTGTAGAATAGTAGCCCATTACCGTGTGGAACTGGTGCAGAAGGAATGACATACTGTGGGTCCCATGGCACATGCAGAGAGTTTCATAGAAGTGGCATACCATGCTTAAGCAGGGTTTTGAAGGATGAATAGGAGTTCTCCAGATGACTCAAGAGGAAACTATTATTATAGGCAGCAACAGTCACTAGAGTTGTATCCAGATCTGCCTCCTGAGACGTTTCACATTTGGGAATCTTTTGGAGTTGTTTAGGAGTGACTTCTGAGTTGGAAGATTCTGGGGAAGATAGCACTTGGAACTTACCTAAGGTCATCTTGATGCAAATAACATTGGAGAATATGGAAGAATTTTGTCATGTATGAAGCACAGTAACCTTTATAAAATATAGAAAACAATTTTTTTTGGTGAAGTTTCCCCCTTAAATCCCAAAGTTCCTCTATAGTCTGGATAGGGTTGACAGGCTGCCAAGATGCTTGGGGGACTTGGGTGGGAAAGGGAGTTGGCTGGTTTCATGGTTCCTGGTGCCAGCCTTCTCCACAGTGTGTCTTGTTGAGCATTTGTCCATTGACATGCTTCTCACTGAGTCTGAAAACGTGAGGATTTAGGCAGGAGGAGTAAGAACACCCCTCCGGAGGTCTGCCAAACTTATTTAAAATTCCTCTAGGAACCGTGACTTTGGACACGTTCTTAACCTTTGCCAATGTGTTTTCCCCAGTAAAGCTGGAGTCATAGTCCTGTCACTCTTCTAAGAGTGAAGGAATGAGTGACGCAGTGAAGTAACACAGAGAGAGCGTTCAGTGTGGTGTCTGGCAGTGCAGTAGCCACTTGCTCTACTGTCTGCTTGAAAGCAGGTGTAACAGAAAGAACGACACACACCACAAACTTGGTCTCTGAACTCCCAGGCCAATCGAAAGCAGTTTTTCAACCTGGGTGCTCTTGAAATTTGGGCCCAGAAAGCTCTTTGTTGTGGGGGCTGTGCATCTTGGGATGTGCGGCAGCACCCCTGCCTCTACCTGCTAGGTGCCGGTGGCATTCCCTCCTGCCCCCCGCAGTCTGTCTAGGAGGAGCAACATGATTCGCGAAGGTGTTTATTCTGACGGGAGCACTGCAAAACTAACTCTCTAATTTAGAAAATGGAAAAGAACACACAAGAAGCAGCTTAAAAAATGGTTTCATACTGTTTGCAGTGGGGAACATGGCTTTAAGAAAGCCATCAATCAGTACTTATTAAAATCCTAGAACATCTCACAGGGAAGAATTCCTGACCTACATGTGGTCATTTTCTTGATTTTTCATCTGATACTGATTCCAGTTTAAAGTACGATGGAGAGGGTCTTGGGGCTGTTTATTTATACAAGACTTTTTTTCCTTCTTTGTAAAAAGTTTTCATGGTGGTAAAACGCATATGATAAGAAATGTACTGTCTTCACCAGTGTGAAGTTCAGTAGTGTGAAGTATCAGTGTGGTCACGTTGTTGTATCTCCAGAACTTTTTCACTTTGCAGAACTGAAACTGTGAACCTATTAAACAACAGCTCCCATGGTCGCTTTGGTGCAGCTCCAGGCAATCAGTTGGACTTTATATCTCGGTGAATCTGAGTGTTCTTGGCACCTCATATTGGTGCAGTCATTCAGTATTTGTATTTTGTGAGTGGCTTGTATCACTTAGCATAATGTCTCAAGGTTCATCCATGTTGTAGCATGCATCACAATTTCCTTCCTTTTTAAGGCTAGATTTCTTTTTCAACGTATGTGTATACTACATTTTGTTTATTCATCTGTCAGTGGACACTTGGTTTGCTTTTACCTTTTCATCTTATTAGTAACTCTGCTTTGAATAGGGTGTCTTATACACATATGTCTTTGATACCCGGCTTTTCATTCTTTTAGAGCTGTACTCAAAAGTGGAATTGCTGGATCAGGTGGTAGTTTTCCCTGCCTCTTTTTAAATGATCTTAACTGAGGGAAATGGAGTCCAGCGTCCTTTGGACCCACCCTTCCCCCTTTCTTGAAGTTTCACCTTCCATTCCTGCTGACTTGATTCTTTGTCTCACCCCATCTTTGTGCCTGCGGACACCCCTTGGTGTTACCAAGGGCCAGCGTAGGGTCAGCATCCTCTCCACGAGCCCTGGTCCAAAGCGGCACCCAGGTGACCGAGAACAACCACACCTTGGAAACTTCATCTCTGGAAGCTGTGCTCTCTCTACAAGCTGTGCGTCTGCTCACGCACGAGACCTGGCTCCCATCTTTTCCTGGTTGCTATCTGCATAGACAGTCACATCCCTAGGCAATTTAGTGAAGTGGTGAAGAGACAGCTGAGTTGTGAGAAGGCGAGGTGGTGTCTCCTTATGCAGTGGCACTTTGGGTAGCGTGTTGTAGCTCCGACCCTCGGGCTCCATTCACTCCCCACCCCTGGACAGCTCTGTGTCCCGGCTACCTTCCGTACTGCTCTGTGGTCTTCAGAATTCCCATCTGGGTGTCACCCGTCGGTTGCGGAAGGATGGGTGGAACGCGTAATTTACTTATAAAAATATTCCGGTTCTGCATTGACAGTCTCAGAGTAAGAAAAGAGGAGAGCAGAAAAGCAGTATGTTGAAAAGCTTGTATCTATGGAGACTGCTTTTTTCCGTCCATTCTTTTTTCTTTTTTTTCCTAATTAGTCTGAAACCTCCCTAAAACTATATAATTCTATTTGTGGGATAGGCTTACCAAGTCTTGTGCCTGAGAAAGAGATCTTGACTGCTGGGACCTGGGGTGCGTAAGGGAGAACAGAAGGCCCAAGGGAGGGCCAGTCTCAATATTTGGAGACCAAGAGGATGTTAACAGCAGGGAGCCTGCAGGAGGTGGCACTCAGCTGAAGTCGCCATGTGTGTTGTTGTGCCGTCCTTCTGTGAGCGAGGGCTTCCTCTGCTGCTGGCCAGGAGGATGGACAGTCAGCAGGGATGGTGAGATGCGGGGGGATTCGTGCAGCAGGTGACTCTTAAAAGTATATGAATAGATGGAAATAGAACCAGTCTTGTCATTTCACATTTTAAAAAGTAATCCCCAAACACCAGCTTTTTCAGACCAGGGTAGCTCATATGAAACTGGGTTGTCAGAAAATGAAGAATATGGGACATCGTTTATTCATTCATCCAGATTTTAGAACCAAGAATCCAGTGCTGAGCAAATTCAGACTTGCTGTCCTTCGAGCATCCATATTGGTGCATCTCCTCTAGTTTCTGTGCATAATTACACATGTGAGATGTGTGTGTTTTCCTGATCTTAATAAATTGTTATATTTGTTTTACTTGTTTTTATCCCATTATTTTTGTAGAGCTATTAGAGATAGCTTCTAGTGCTGGAATCTCACGGAAACACTTTTCTTCTGAAAATAAGCCAGTTACTGTTTTAATTCATTTTCGTTTTCTGCACCACTCTTCAGAAGATCATGGGAGCTTTCCTTGGGTTCTCGTTGAGTCAGGCTCACATACCGAGCTTTTCACTTCTTGGACCAGGCCTTTTGTCTGCAGGAAGACCCTATCCTCTAGGGCAGCTACTCTTTGATCCTATCACCTCTTTGATTTGGGTCCCCTGTGCCACTGCCAGAGGAATCAGCTCCTGTCCTCAGCGTTTCTTTCTTTGTTTTTATCCCCAAGGGTCTCATGGGGATGTTTCTGTGAACAGATGACAATCCCAGGCTTGAAGCTCCTGCTCTTGCACACGCTGGCCTTGAGTTTCCCGCGTGAGGGGAGGTTGTCGGGCTCTGGTGGAGTTGCGGGGCGCCCTGCCCTTTGGAGGTCACTGAGAGAGACCGGGGTGTTTGTGTGCGGAGTTTCTGCCCCGTCCCCATCTGTGCCCCATCCAGCGCCTCTGCCATACATACTATGTGAGCTGGGGGAGTCCGGGGGAGAATGGTTGGCTTCCGATATCCTTAAAATCTGGATGTGTCATGGCTTGTTTACCTACTGACACATTCTTAGAGTAGAATTGTTGCATAGGAGGGAGGGCAGAGTTTTATTGCCAGCATTGTTTTTCAGAATGGTAATATCAAATGTGTTTCCTATCAGCATTGTAAATGAAGGCCTATTTACCTAAACACTACTAAATAGGATATTATGTATGCAAGTATTCCTGTCTTCATGGGCATTGACTTGATTGGTGGTGGGACTTCAGTTTTTATTTCCTGTGTTTTACATGGATATCACAGTTACATAAAATTATGTTATTAAAACAGACATTTTGCATTGTTTCTGCATATGAATCTCCACTCAGTGCTAGCAGAGACTCAAAAGCAGAATTTGGTTTCTAAGTATTTTGATGTATTCTTGTTATTACTCTTTGAGAACAGGGTCTAGACTTGGTTTATGACTGCTGTTGGTTTAACGCCCTTGGGGTGATGAAGTTAATTCTTGAAATTTTTCCCTTCTTCTCTTCTTCGTATTATAAGAAGCTATGTGAGGCACTTCATAAGGGTTTTATGGAAATGCATGGCATTGTAATAGGGACCATATTTTATGAATCTAAAACGAAGATTTCTGATTTTATGAGAATGAATCAGATTTATGGGGACAGTGGGTTGGGATATTTGAAATGTAGACTCTCATGTTAAATCTAGAAGATCTTAACGCCATACCAGCCAGCATGGCCCACACTGAGTTCCTAAATGTAATAATTTGTTTCATGCAGAAACCATTCTCTGGTTAAAATAAGCTAGGAAACACTGACTTATACCAGACTGAATCTCTGTTTTATTTTGGTTTTAGCTGTAGGACTTTTTAGACATTAGTGTAGTAATCTGCACTGTTAATCTCAGAGGCAACTGTGAACATATGTAGTTTTTCAGATGAAACATTTTTGGTGAGGGTTGAGAGTGGGCTCAGGGAACAAAGCCTTTTCACGTTTTGAAGACCCCACCCTATGGATACAGTTTGGGAAATGCCCTATTGGAATAACTGTAAATTTCTGTATAGCATAAACCTACACTCTGTACGTTAAAAACCTGGAAATGGTTTTTCAATTGTGGGATAAGGGAATGCTAATATATGTAGAAGGTTCTGTTCTTTCCTTTTCCTTTTTTTCTTTCTCTTTTGGCCTTAAATCTATTACTTTAAGCTCTTAAGAGAAACATAATGACTTAACAAAAAAAATTGTTGTACATCTGTGTGCATGTGTGTGCATGTACATCAAGGAAGTAACTCTTGCTATGGAAATGAATATTAACTGCTTTTGAGAATAGCTTTTTTTTCCTCCCAGAATGAAAGTTAGTGAAGTCAGTCTCATTGCTACAACCATTTTATTGACTGTTTTGTGCAAGGCAGTGGGCTAAGGCAGAAGGACAGATAGAAGTTATGTTTCCTGACTTCAGAAAACTTACACTTTAGTTGAGGAAAGTGAAAGTCGCTCAGTCGTGTCTGACTCCTTGCGACCCCCGTGGACCTTACAGTCCATGGAACTCTCCAGGCCAGAATACTGCAGTGAGTAGCCTTTCCCTTCTCCAGGGGATCTTCCCAACCCAGGGATCGAACCCAGGTCTCCCACACTGCAGGCAGATTCTTTACCTGCTGAGCCACCAGGGAAGCCCTGTGGTGTGGGTAGCCTGTCCCGTCTCCAGCAGATCTTCCGACCCAGGAATCGAAGCAGGGTCTCCTGCATTACAGGCGGATTCTTTACCTTCTGAGCTATCGGGGAAGCCCAGGAGAGAGAAAAGCTGTGGAAAAGTGAAGTGAAAAAAGTATTAGTAATATATAATTACCAATTGAGAAACTGAAGAAATGTCACAGAACTGAACATAATTTGTTGTGAATTGGTCATCAAATGTCTGCCTGTAGAAGATCAGAGGAGAGAGAGATAGAGGCCCAGGGACCTGTAAGTCAAGGGTTATAAACAGTTATAGGGTCATGAGACCCTTTGTGAAACTGAAAAATAAAACAAATGTCCACTGTTTTTTTTTTTTTTTTTTTTACCATCCAGAATTAATAACTGTTTATATCTGGCCATATTTTCACCTCTAGTCTATGACCTTTATGAAATATAATTTTCATGAAAAAAGAAGTCTCCTCTAACCAGATATTTCAGGACAAGCCCCCCCCCCCCCCCCCACCGCCCCATCCCAGTCCCATACATCCACACAAAGTTCTGTCCCTCTCATCAAGTCCATCCATAGCTGTCTCCTGTGGTGGTGATTATTTTATTTTCATAAGTGTTCATAAAGGATCTCTAGTGCTTTTGTGTATTTCTTTAATTGGAATAAATTGTATCATAATGTACACAGGCACAAACTTTTGTAAATGTCCAACCATAGGTACTTCCTGGACCCTGGAAGCCCATTTCTAAATTCCTGGTTTAGAGGAAATCTGTTTGTGAACCCAGGGATCAGGTTTGAGAAGCTATGGGGTAGGGTGCAGCCTGCACGTGGACTTAATGGATAAGCAGGAAAGGAGGGGTCTCCCAGGGCTGTCACCCTTCCTAGGGTGGGGGTACTGTCCCCTGATGCCTTGAGAAACTCACTTGGAGCCATCACTCTTTTCAGTGCCTTTCATTTTGCATTTACTGCGTACTTCCTCAGATCTAGTGATCGTTTCTGATGTATAGGTCCTGCTTCTTCACCTGAACCGTAAACTTCTTCAAATCTTACCCTAAGTCTTCATCCCTTTCCCTCTCCTCTTGGTACCTTACCTAAGAAATGCTTGGTGGATTGTTGTTATCCCCCCGCCTTTTTTTTTTTTTTAAGTGCTGTGCAGTAGAAACGTTTATTATGGTGTTAAGTCTTTAAATAATTCTCAGCAACTAAACTCGAGGCATGTGAAGATAAACGATGACAATTTAAGCCAGCCAGGAAGCCGTAACGTGGGCTCGGACTATCATTTGGCACAGATCTGTGTCTGCTGACTGAGCTTCCCTCCTGCCACCAGGGGATGGCAAACAGGACAGGTCAGTGCAGGCACACCTTTGCTCAGCTGCACATCAGAGCTGTCTGTGCTCCTCCAGCCCACCAGTCAGGGGAGTGAAAGCGCGCACAGGGGCTTGGCAGCTGCTTCTTGGAGTCAAGGGAGTCAGGGCTAAACAGAGATCCAGAATGCACAGCCAGCAGGAGAGAGCTCATCTCACCCGAGAGGAAACTATCGCCCCTGTGAACCTGTTTTATTTTCTGTGTGTTTGGCATGAACGTGCATAACGCGTGTTTTATTTTAGTTTGCAGGCCTTACTCCCTGCACACGCAGAGATTATCCCAGGCTTCCTCTGCCTGCCCGCCCTCTGCTGTGTGCAGTAGATACCTTATGTGTCGGGCGGTCAGAGCGCTGTCGTCACTCGTGGCTGACCCTATAAAGTCTTCCCAGGTTGACTGCGTGCCTGAGAGTGACAGGCACGAGACACTGCTCTGTTCTGATGGACACATGTGGAGTGTCTGTATATTTCAAGAAAAGAAGACATATAAAAACTCTGGCATCTACTACTTGGTTTTATAGCTTAAAAAACAGTGTCTAAAGTGGGTAGACTAGTTTAGGCTGACTTTGTCATCTTTAGGGTCCTTGACTAACCATACTTTATGACTTGACTTTGCTTATTTGCTGGGTGGATTTTTACCAAGAGATCTACCACTACTACTGATTTGCTTGTTATTTGTCAGAGAGTGGGAGATCGAGGATGAAACAAGTCACTCATGTCACCAGATTTTGTTTTGCTTTTTTAATACCTAAGGATCAAAAAAATCAATGCAGGTACAAGATGATCGGGGTGTTCTGACCACTGGAATCACTCAAACCCACTGTTCTTTTATCCATCTTAAAGCTCAGACTTTGGTTCATCCTTGGAAACAGTGCAAAGAATAGCTCCTCAGCCAAATCATGTTTTCAGAAATGATTTTTTTTTTTACATGTTCACATTTCCTGTCAGAGTTGAGTGTTGAATTGCTTTGAAGGCTAGACTTAGGAGCTCCACACTTCAGCCTGAAGATGAATGTAAATGCTGAGATTTCCGGGGTTTTTTGGTGGGGGAGGGGCTGGTGCTTGTGGAGGGGCTGGGCTGTGATGAGTAGCTCTGCGCTGGAGGCACTCCAAGTGCCAGGCACAAACCATTCAAAACCAGAGCTGAGATGCCAGAGCCAGCTCAGGCTCTGCCTGTTAGGTGGAGTGTCAGCCCAGGGGGACCCAGTGGAATAAGAGCAGATTATTAGACAGGGAGGGACAGGAAAAGGAAGCTTCCACAGGGACGGAGAGAATGAGGGTCATTGGGCCAGGGCCTGGGAGGGGCACTCCGATTGTACTCTGAATGCAGGGAGGGGCGCAAGGTCAAAAGCCTGGCTCGGGTAGGGGGCGAGGCCGGGACAGGGAAGGGGAAAATGCTCTGGGTCGAGCTTGGGAGGAGATGGAAAAATCTACTAGACAGATGCAGGAAAGTCTCAGGGGGCAAGTGCAGGGCTGGACTGGCTTGTTGCTGGGCAGGGCTTTGCACACCGGGCTCCTGGGGGCCACACACACGCAGCGGGGCCTCCTCACTCTTCCACAGGGTCCCAAGTTCACTGAGGACAGGGCTCCAGGTGTCAGCTCTTCTGAGATGTCCCTCTTACACAGTGGTTGGACCTGAAGAAATACTTGCTGCTTAGAAGTCCCCGAGACTCTGCTGAAGTGTCTCATGGCTTCTCAGGGGTGCTACCCACATGGCAACAAGGGAGCAGGGATTGCAAAGTGGAGGGGTCCACATTCAGTCTTTTCCTCTTGGTGACTTTCCCATGTCACACACACAGTGAGGTGAGAAGAAGCACGTGCAAAGAAAAATAGGGTCAGGGAAATGTCAGAAGGTTAGGGTTCTGAATTTGACACCAGGTCTTAGAATGGCTTTGTGGAAAAGTCAGTCTTCATTCCTATGAAATGACGACTTTGCTTGTAAGGAGCTATTAAGTTGCTGTCAACTCTTGCATGTACCTTTGGAAAATGTGTTGGGTTGAAATAACCATCCAAACCAGAGAGTGAGGCCACCTGGAACCACATGGGCCAGGGATCGAATCCCTAGTTTACTACTGATGATCTTGGTGCCTATGGCAGTTAACCTTATTTCTCTGAACCTCAGTTTTTCCATCTGTAAATGTGAGGGGGTCATTGTGAGCATGGAGTCCATGAAGCCTGTGGCTTAGCCCAGTGCTTGCAGAGTGTGAGCATTAAATTGTGTCAGCTCTTACCAGCAAGCTGTATTCTGCCGGAGTGAAACCCACATCACCAAGAACATTAGCTACCCTGCACTTCCTGGGCAGGCATATCCGAGCAAAGAGTTTCTTATTCTTCATGGCCTTTCTTTTTCTTGAGACCTTCCCTGGTTTCTTCCTCACCAAACAGAGGAATGACACGAGCTTTTTGCTCCCAGTCGTGTGACCTCAGGTCACTGGTTTCTTGCCGTCTGTGTTGTCTGGACCCGGCTCCTCTGCATAGCCATCTTCTTCCGTAGATAACAGGAGCTTCTTGTGGGCAAGGGATGTGAGTCCTGCGTCCCGCCTCTAAGGCTCCCCTCTGTGCCTGTGTCACGGTGTTTGGTTGAAAGGAGATGAAAGTGTTGGGGGAGATGTCCCATGTACATAGGAGGGGCCCTTTGGCCCAGGACCACTGTTCTCTGGTGCTTGTGGCTGCTCGGGTGCTTCAAAAGCACTTGGACCAGTGACCTGTAAGGCATCGCCCTGTGGACGTTCTCACCCAGAAACATGTGGTTACCTCCCCCGCAGCCCAGGGAGCTTAGGTGACAGACAGACACCATAAGGCTGAGTTCTGAGCCTCTCGTTCAGAGTGGCAGAATGCTTTCTCTATTTCCTTGGAATCTGAGCAGGTAGGTTCATCTTTTAGACATAAGCCTGAGATCTTCAAGGATAAACTACCCCGAGATGGAACATTAAAAATATAATGTTGTTTTAAATAAAAGCGCATTAAAAAAAGAATGAAATAATTTCTAGGGTAAATGGCAAAGGGTAGATTCTGCTATAAGTGAACTGCTGCGCTGATAACTACTCCTGGGTTTTTTGGTGGTGGTTTTTTTTTTCCCCCTTGAACTTGGGATCCCTGCATATCACAGACAAGCATCAAAGCCCAAGATTCAAATCTGTTACTGAATCCATTCCAGGAAAGCAGAGAAAAGCTACCAATTTGTCATCTGTTGTAAAATTTTATAACCTTTCTCTCTCTCTCTCTTTTTTAATATTTTTGTACTATTATTCACTCAGCTTGTGATACTGTGCCAGATTTGCGCCTGCTCATTTCACTGTGTGTGCACGGCTGTGGTCTCTGTTTTCTACGTGAGGACTGGTGGGTTGAGTAAGTAATGCTGAAATCGCACACGCAGCGCCGTCCTCAAGTCAGACTCTACGCGGTTTGAGGCTGGCTATTTTGAGGTATGGTCGGGAGAGAGCCAGTTAAAAACCTGAACTGCCTCATTCACAGGGTGGTCCTTCTCTGCTGAGATTGTGGTCAGCGTAGCAGGAGAGCAATTTGCCCAACCTCTCGTATCACTTCCTGTCTGGACGGAGAAGAAAGAGGAATCTTCATTTCTCCCAGTTGCCAGTTTTTGTGGCTTCCCGGTAGAGCAGGGGTAGCTTGGAAAGATTTCGAATTTTGTTTTTCACTGGATATGCAAATATGTGTTGCAGAATACTGGTGATGGGCTTGTCTTGGGGTTGTGGAATGAGAGGTAGGCTTTACACATCATTTTGTACTTTCTTTGATTGAGTGAGAAGGCCGGCAGCCAGGTGGGTCAGAGAGGGTACCTCGGAGCCACGTAGCTATCTTGAGATCAGATCGCTTTTCAAAGACACTCACTTCCTTAGAAAGTCTTATTTTGAGGGTTTCACCAAATTCAGCTCAATATTTAGTTAACACAGACGAATCATTATGGAACATGTTAATTCTGTTTTTCCATTTTTATACAATCAGTCGAACATTTCCTTTCGAAATACAATACTCTTTCAGGTTTTGCTCCGAAGCAGTTTTTTTTCTAACTTTCTATTTCTATTGCAATATTTTCTGCCGCCCAGACATCACCAGATGGACAGGGACATTTCAGTACCCCCTCCTCCCACCCCCACTCCCTAAGTTCTCACGAGCCACACACACAAGTGCTGAGTTCCGCCTGGCTGCCTGCCTTGGCACAGGCCTTTGATTCCTGAAATGCTAAGAGTAGACCAAAAAAAAAAAAAAGTGTTTTTCAGGTGAGCCTGTCCAAGAATGCCTTTTTCCTTAAAAAAAAAAAAATCCTTACTGCCCCGCTACGCCCTACCCACCCCAAAGCAGTGAAGGCAGATGCAGTTCCCACCCCTTTATGGTTTTTCCTGTGTCCCCTTAGAAATGACGTCTCCTCTGTCTGGTGGCCCCACCTCGAGCAAGGTGACTGTGCCTCCGTGGGTCGCGTGGTGCGCGGGGACAGCTCCACTCCACATCCACCTTCCTGCTCGGCCCAGTCTGGGGCTTCCATGTATTCTCCTCAGGTTTGCTGGCTGTAATCACAGAAATAGCAAAATATGTCAGCCTACTACTGTCTGCGAGCCGGCACTAGTCCAGGGAGTTTCATAGGGGTGTTTTATCGGTTCTGCAAGTGCACGGTGGAATGGACGAGCTGAGTGGAGCCTCGGGGCCATGAAAGCCCCTGTCCCACCCGCAGCTCCCCCAGGAGCCGGGGTCTCGATGGGGCTCACAGAGTGTGCACTTAACCCTTTCTCCAGCACAGCGCTCCAGCTTTCTTTGTGTGCACGAGTGTCCAGGCCGCAGCTCTGCAGGAATTTCAAATGTCTTGATTTCCTCTGCGTCCTGTTATTGTCTTATGGCTCTGCCTCTCAAAGGGCTATTGTCAGACCTTGGGTGTGAAAGCCAGTTCATACAGGAGCCTCTTCAGAACAATGTACTTTCAATAGGAACTGCTCATGAGATGAAAACCGTAAAGCAGGCTTCTGAACAAGACTCGTTAAGATACAGTAGCCTGTTCTCTGCTAATAAGCTGATTGCTTTCCAGACCTGAAGGGGTGGACCAAGCTGTTTTGCCAAAACAATGGAAAATTAGCTCTGTAAACTTCTACTGCTGCCATATTTTGCACTGGCATTTGTATCTGCACTGTTCCATTGATTGGTTAGAACTGGAAACAGTTGGAACCAGGGTATTTTTTAAAACCAAAAGGGAGTTGTGAGTCTCACTTGGAGGCAGGCTGGAGACACCTAACAATTTTCTAAATTGTTTCACAAGATTTCCCTGGTTGCTCAAGACCTGTTGGGTGAAACTGCTTGATCTTTTGCTGCTGTCTTCATCTTCTGGGGGATATGAGGACTTTAAACGTAGATGCATGCCTGTGTGCTCAGTCATGTCCGACTCCTTGTGACCTCATGGGCTGTTACCATCTCCTTCTCCAGGGTATCTTCCCAACCCAGGGGTTGAACCCGTGTCTCCTGCATTTGCTGGCAGATTATTACCGCTGCACCAGCTGGGAAGTTTGAATGTAGATGGGACAGTCTCAATCTCTTACAGAAAGAAAAAACTATACCTCCATCACATAGTATTCAGCTTGGTTAAAAGCCATGATACTGGTACACAGAGGAGGGACTTTTTCTCATACTTAATGAACCCTCCAGGCCCCCTCCTTCTCTCTCTTGCTTCTGCTCTTCACCTCAATGTGGAAGGCTCTGGGATATCCCTATTTTGAGCTAATCTTTTTTTTTTTTTTTTTTAAATACTCCAGGCACTCGTTTTCCAGTTGCTGGAATTTATTTTCACGAAGACCAGCACCCCCACAAGCCCACCCGAAATCTCAGATCTCTGAGCAGACATTTGAGCATACAGTATGTCTTTTCTTCCCCTCTGTTTCCCCTCCTGCATTCCCTGTGTCTTCTAATTTCATCCCCAGTCTTCGAATCTTGCCTGAAACCTAGGGTGGTTCTCCTGCCCCTCAGTCTTCATGTTGCCTTAACCACTAAGGTCTGTGACTTCTGTCTTTTCTATATCATCCTTTCTGTCCATTCTGTTTGTTGGGTTTCTCTCTCATCCAGGCCCTCGATGTGTTTTGTCCTTATTATTTTGGCAGCTTGGTACTTCCGCCTCTGTTGGAGCAGCCGGAACTGTACCACAATTGTTTTTTCAGAAGCTGCAGTAGCCGCCTTGGTTGACAACAGACACCTTCTCCTTTGCCTGCAGTCCGGGCCTCCCGTGAGCTCCGGCAAGCCCCCTCTGCCGCTGGTCTCTTCTCTCCTTCATCTCCTTTCCGCACCCTGCACTCCAGCCGCCCTCCGCCAGCGCCCTTGCAGCATCCCTGGCGCTTCACAGACAGCGTGTTACTTCTCTCACTCTGTGTGAAACACTTTTTCTCCCTTCTTCATTTTCTCTTCATTTATTTGTTCACATATTCTCCAACCATTGATTGAGATATATCTTTGTGCCAGGCTCAGGCTGCGTATTAGCTATATGGTGATGATGTACGCAGCTCTGGCTCCTACCTTTATGGGGAGAGCCAGAGAATAAATAAACCAAGAAACACATATGAATAAAACAGGGTGATGATATGGAAAAAATACATCTGATACTTTAAGAGACAGTGATAAAGGAGACTGTTTTAGTTTTTGTGTTCAGAGAAGGATTTTCCAAGAAGATGACCTTTAAGTGATGGTGTGGAAGATAAGAGGAGAACCACCATACACAGAGCTAGGAAGAAACCTTCATGGCAGATAGGACAGCATGTACAAAGGCCTTCAGTAGAGTGAGCGTCAGTCGTAAATGAAGTGAGGGTCTCTGATCCTTCATTTATTGAAGTTTTGTGTGGCTACTGTATTCCTTCTCTTGCCAGGTACCATCAGTAGTTTGCTCAGCTAGACTCATGTCTCCCTTCCCTGAGCATCTAACACTTCGGTCTTCCCTTGAAGTATTTCTCCATCTGAGCTCATGTTGAATTCACTGAATGAGTGTCCTTTGAATTCTTTGAGGATAATGACTATGTATGATACATTCCCATTTTACTTCGTGCTGTCTGCCAAAGGAGAGAGACTTCCATCTAACAAAAATTTACAGATTACTCGATGAATTATGTGTTGACATTGCAAATATAACTCAGAAATTAGCTTACTTTTAGCCAGTCGTGGAGCTTATCTTGTTGATTCCCTCTCCTGATTGCTGGCCCTTCTGGATCTGTAGCAGCTTTTCAGTCCTTAGACTTAACCTGCGTTTCCACAGGATGCCTTGTTTTCCAGCTCAGGAGGAGTCCATGTTAGTTAGCATCCTCTTTCAGTTTCCCGGGGGGTCAGAGGTCTGGCACGCTCTGAGGCTCACGCATTGGACTTGGAGTTTCTTCTAGGGTTTTTCCAGTTTTGGCCAGAAGCTCGGGTGAGCAAGCGTGTTGGTCAGACCCAGCTGCCCTTCAGGCTCTGGTCTTAAACAGGCCACACTATTGATTGATGTGGCTCAGCAGTACGTGGATGGCTGCATGTGGTTGTGAGCCTGGAAATTTGTTAAGAGTTTGAATCAGCCCAATTTACTGGCCCTGTATGTTGGATGAATGTCATGGTAGAACAAGAAATGAGGCCAAACGTAGAGATATTCATAAATCTCTTTTTTTTTTTTTTTTGGTTCTTTTTAAAAAAAGTGGTTTGGCTGCCTTGCCCAAATAAAATCTTACTTGGAACCCAGTTCCTCCCCTCCCTCCCCGCCCCCTGTTTAAAATAAACAAAGGCTGAGTTCTACTGGTTGACTAGGGGCATGAGTTCAAAGCTCCTTCTTTTTGTTTTTTGATTCTGCAGATACTTATTAAGCACTTATTTTGCCAGGGATGCGGCAAGGAGCTGAAAAGACGGTTATACACCAGGAAGTTGAGTGACTTCCAGCTCAGAGCAGCTGGTGTGTTCTTCCCACCTTCCACACCACAGGGGCCCCTTGGAACAGAGTTTGCAAACCACAGTCTGTAATAAGAACAGTAAAATGAGGACACCTTGTAGGTTATTATCTGACATTTACAAATTAGTGTATTCCTGGTATATTAATAAAAAGTCAAAGTAGTGTTTTAAAATTTTTTTCTCAGTGAACACTTGGAGTCGAGCAGCTGCCATATACATTTCCCCCCGCCTGGAAAAACTTTCCCTTTTCTTTCAATCTCTCCTGGCCTCTTATGTATGACGTGTCCCTTCCTCCTACTCCCAGCCTAGGACTATTTTGTTTCTCCAGGTGGACCTTGGACTTTTGAAAGCAAAGGTTGTCTGAGATGTGAAAATTTTTCTAATTTTAGACCCCAGTTAAGATATCGTTGGGGTTCCTTGGTGGCTCAACAGTAAAGAACCTGCCTCCAGGTCAGGAGTGGCAGGTTTGATCCCTGGGCCAGGAAGATCCCCTAGAGTAGGAAATGGCAACCCACTCCAGTATGCTTGCCTGGAAAGTTACATGCACGGAGGAGCCTGGCATGCTATGGTCCCTGGAGCTTCAAAGAGCCAGACACGGCTGAGCACACATTCTGTCTCTCTACCTTGTCATTGGGCTTTGGCAGCCATTTTTAAAATTGGAGTACAGTTGCTTTACAATGTTCTGTTGTTCTCTGCTGTTGAGCAGACTGAATCAGCTATGCATATATACATATATTTCCTCTTTTTGATTTCCTTCCCTTCTAGGTCACCACAGAGCCCTGAGTAGAGTTCCCTCTGCTATACAGTAGGTTCTCATAAGTCATCTCTCTTACACATAGTATCATTGGTGTATATATGTCAATCCCAGCTCATCCCCACCGCCTTCCCCCCTTGGTATCTTTTGTTCTCTACATCTGTGTCTCTACTTCTTAGCAGCCATTCTTAGGCTTGGTGGTCCACAGTGCTATTTAAGCCCCCAGAACCCTGGAACAAATAGTGGAAATATGAACTGAGTCAAGAGAACTAGACTCTTAAGTACTGTTGTACTTGCCTTGGGGTACCAGCCCAGGGGCTTGTCTCAGCGTCTTTCCTCATCGGCAACTTTGCAAGGTTATGGTGAGAATTATGAATAGGGTCAAGAATGTTTTCCACACAGTACCTGAGACACAGCCAGAGCTTACAAAAAATGGACATTTCTCTTACTATGATTTGAGAGTCCAAATGAGGAAATTTAGGATCTCCCAAGTTACATGGCAGAGGAGATGATTCTTCCATGTGCCTGGTTTCCAAGGTTATTGTCCCTTCTTTACTATCATTGGTCAGATTGTCATTGGAACATCTCTCTACCCTGTTCATAGGTACTCGTTAAAAAAGGTGTGTGTTCTGGCAGAGATGTTGACATCTGTTTTTTCTGGTACGTCTTTATAGACTTGTAGGTAAGTTTAGGGCCACACATAAAATTCTGTGACCCAGGATAATTCAATTTAATGTATTAATAGCTAAAGACACCTCAGGCTCAATTAGATCCGGTGTAGGACGGGATGGGCGGGTGGGGAGGTGGGGAGAGCGTGGCATGGCTTTCCGGCCAGATTCCAGCGGGATTCTTTGAGGAAAGAGAGCACAGGGACATGACTGTGGAATACACACAGGCCAGCCGGGCATGCCTCTGGGATGGCCCCGTGGGCAGCTGCCCCTCCAGTGCTGGTTCATGTCTTCTTTATACCGTTTTAGAAACATGTCCGAGCACGCCAGTTGGCAGGAGAGGATCCTTGTGTTAGCAAAAGCTTGCAGAAATCCCGGATGCCCTGTAAGTGCAGCACTTTGTGAGGGGAGGCAGAGGGCATACCTTTAGGATTAATGAGTTTTTTCTTGGTGGAAATCCAGGGAGAGTCTCTGTCCTTGCCAAAAGAACATCACCTCCAGGCCTGTGACTTGGACGTTCTGAGCGGCTGGTTGGTCTTAGGGAGGGAGCCAGGAGCCTCCTCCTCATCGTTGGTTGCCTGCTTGGACTTGCCAAAACTCTTTGTGTCTCTCTACTTGCTCATCTGTAAAATGGGCTTAATTTTAATAACAGCCATGGAAGGGAGAACTCATCAGTTTGTATGAATTCCTAAATTCACCTTCAAGAAGCACTTTGAAGATGCGAAATTGTCTCCAAAGGCTTGGAGGTGTTGTAAATGTGTGTGACAGGAGGTGTTGCTGTCTTACATCTCTGGTTGGCCTGTGAACACTGGTCTGTTGAAGGCTTCATATTCTGGGGCAGAATGTTGAGCCTCAGCTTGTACTTCACTTGCTCTTGATCATGTTTTCTTTTTCTCTGAGGAAGTCATGACTTGTCTTAGATTACACACCAAGACTTTTATTGGAGTTCTACTTTGCTGCTCTTTCCAGCTGATAGGAAGGAGTGTGTGTGCATGTGTGCATGAGTGGTAACTTCTGTTGGAAGTGAAATGAAACAATTTCAAGATTCACTTAGCCAAGAAAGGCCAATTACCTTTTTTGTCTTTTGTCTTTTACTGTTAAGTTTGACCACTAGCTCCTTCCTGGAAGTGTGATAACTTCACAGTTGTATCAATTAGCTGCCTTCTTGTGTCATTGGAAAGGCTTGTTGCAACTTGGGTGAGTTTTCTTTTTGGTTTTCTTTTCGATTATTTTTCCACACTTCAGTGTGTACAAGACAGGTTTTCAGCCTGGGTCAGGTGGAAACCTGTTTTAAGTTTTGGGCTCTTCTGACCTCACTGGAAGGGTGAGAAGACAGGTGGAGATGAGGGGGAGGGACCCTGTGCCCTCACCTCTCAAAAGTGTGATCCCTGGACCAGCAGCATCAGCATCAGTTGGGTGCTAGTTACAGATTCAGAATCTTGGGTCCTCCCACCACCACCACCATTGCAGTTACTGAATCAGTCTGTTTTTTACCAAGATCACCAGGTGATTCATATCTGTGTTAAGATTTGAGAAGCCCTAGAACATTCTAAATAATTATATATATATATATTTTTTTTCTAATAGGACTCAAACATGTTGTGAGGGAGAATGATTCTGGGTTGAGAAGTTCATGTTTATGCTGATGCTATTACATGCTCCTTTCTTCCGAAGCATCTACATTATCACTCCCCTTGATTTCCGACTTCCTTTATGTGTTGTCCTTGACTTGTGTTAGAAAGCTGTGAAGTGTGACTGAAACTAGCAGTGAGTTAATGTTTCCTGTTCCACATCACACCATTAAAATGTCGAAATGTCTCAAAGGAGAAGATGCTGAGGGCCCAGATTGCTCAGTGACTGCAGGCTGCCTTAAGAGCTTGGGCTGGGTGGTTTGAAAATTTCAAGAGGAAGCCGCTCATGAAATGATGAAACAGAGAGCTGAGGCCACGTCAGGAGGGGATCAGATTATGACTTGTGCTCCTGACTCGCACCGATGGAGATGCCCCATCAGCAGTGCGGGCGCAGCTAGGGTGCTAATCACAGGCGGTGAGCAGGGCTCGGTTTTATTTAAGAGAATTGTGGTAGGTGGGGGCAGTTTTACGAGTAAGTCTGCCTTTCTGAGAGAGGGCTTTGGATAAGTGGCTTGCTGACATCATACCACTTGGATGAAAGAAGACTCAAGCCAGCCTTTCTTTGGGCAGGAGGTCCTGAGACCAGCAACTTCCCTCTTTAGAGGGTGAACCATTCCATTATGCAGGTGTCTGTCCTGAGTCTGGCTGGTGACCGATGTTTGCATGTTGTGGTTTTTGTAAAATAGGATGGACTGCAATTTATTGTCAAGCATCGGGGAGATGGCCCTCAGACCATTTTTCCCCAAAGAATGGGAAAAAATGTCAAATTGTATAAATTCAAGATTATTTAGGAAACACATGCAATTTTGGTTGCCTTATTGAATAAAAAGATAACTAGATTGCCCTAGCACAGAGAAAATATTGAAACTATGTGTAGCTTTATTCTCTTTTCTGAAATTATGAACAGGGCATAAATTTACCTGAGGATAGAGGATGGCATTGCCTTGCTAAATTCATCTCTAATTAGTTTCATTTTTTTTATCCTGATGTCAGATTTGAGGAAAATTATATTCATTCACTTTCTCCTACTGTTCCATTCTTCCTTTGCTTACTCTTCTGTGATTTTTTCCCCCAAAGAATACATTGCTCAGGGGTCTCCTTTAGGAAGCATCTGACGTGGGGAGTGACAACAAGTTATCCTTTGGTGCATCTGTCCCTTGCAAATTCATAGCATCCTTTGTGACGTGGGCATTTATAGCCTTATCTCCAGGGACATCCTAGGATCAGGATTCATGGAATATTGACACTGCAGAGTTGGATGGGAGTAGAAAACCCTTCTTAATCCTATGATTTCACTTGGTGGATCAGCGGCAACAGTTGGGACAGGTGGTAGAAACTTAGATGTGTAGTGTTAGTCAGCTTGATTTGTACTCACTGTCTGCTTTCCTGATCAGCCTCCACCTTGGGTAGGATCTAGTTTTGCATACACATATAGGTGTAGCAGGTACAGTGTATGTATATGCACTTGACTCTTGAACAACGTGAGTTTGAACTGTGCAGATGTGCTTATTCATGGCTTTTTCTCGATAGTAAATGCACTAGTACTACACGATCTGAGTACTACAATTGATTGAATTCACAGTGTGGAGGGTCCTCTGACATGGAGGTGCTGATAGTATTAATAAGTGATACACAGACAAACCCCCTAGCTGTTCAATGGTCAGCCATATGCATTTATGTGTCTTTGAAAAGGTTTGTGTATATCTCTGTTTGTGTGTAAATGTTTGTGACCTTGTACAGACATATACCTTTATATATATATGTCACTGTGTCTATAGGTATATGTATTATTTAAAAGCATTTTAGGGCATATCATGATAGAAACATTCTGGATCCATTTGTTTAATCTACTACACAGACAAGGACTCCAGAACTTTGAGCAGGAAAGTAACTACGTGGAGTCTTGGTAGCATTAGACAGTCTGGCTGGACTTCCCTCCTATTTGCTCTAAAAGAGTTGTAACTTCCCTGTCAGCTCTCTATGCAGCTGCACCTCAGACCCTGCACCCTGAGTTTTGCCGTATCTTTACAAATTTGGAATATAATGTGCTTAACATTTTTCCTCTAAATTGCTTTTAAAATATTTACTTATATATTTTAGTTAATATTTTTTATAAAAGAACATTTCAGAATTTGTCCATTATTGGATAGCCAGTATGATGGTGAACCCTAAAGGAAATAAAAAGGTAAAATTAAATACCTGATTATTAAATGTGTGTGTGTGTGTGTGTGAATGCAGGCATATTATATCTCCATTTGCCACCTAAAGCCATGCCACGTACCACCCAGGGCACTCACAGCATACTTGGGGAAGCACTGAGTTAGACCAGAAACCTCCAAATCAGTTTGCAAATGATGTGGCGAGTGAAGAGACCAGTCTGTAAAGGTCACTGCCCTGAGAACACTGCTGGTGGGAGGAACAGGGTCACTGGAAAGCCAGTGTCTCTCTTACCTTTTGATAGCAGGTGTTAGCTACAACCTTGAATGAGCTCAGACTGGTCTTACCCAGGACTTAAAACGTCTTAAACCTCCACTTTAGATTTTTTGCTTCATGGTTCTGCCACAAGGGTAGAAGCTGTAATTTGGGATATGGTTTTCCCTTTTCCCTGATGTATCTATCATTGACTTCTGATTCTTCAGTTCTTACATTAACCTTTTAAATATATATAGAACTGATTTCATAGATGTTTTCTTCATCCTTCATTGAAATTAGCCTTGAGTGAATAACTGGAATAAAATAATAAGATTGTGGTTGCCCCAAATTAATCTTCTGGTTGAGAGTATTCATGCTATCCATGGATTTGGGATCCAAGGGAGGCATGAAAAAATGTGGTTCTGACAGTTAATAATTCCTTTTGTATTTGGTCTTTTGAGTGGAGGAGAGAATTGAACTTTTTTATCACTTCAAAATAATAATAAAAAAAGAAGCATCAAATTTGCATGTTACGTAAAACACGAGGTGGAAACACATTGCTGTTTTCTGTCCCTGTCGTTTGAACCCAGCTCCCTAAAATGAATGGTGCCTTTAAGTTATTGAGCCCAAGAAGGAAAATTCAAGAAAAAAATGCTGCTTACCCTTTGCTTTGCTGTGTTTCATTTTCCTGTGCAGGAGAATATGCAAATTGCCTTTCTATGGATGCTCTGTCACATCCTTGTAAAGGTTCTGTGGGGATCCATGCATCTTGCTGAGTCGAGCCTTGTGCCAGCTTGGAGAGTTGGATTGTTTTTGCTAATAGAGACAGATTTTGTCATTAGAGATACTCAAGTGCAATGCTGCCTGCATTCTTCTGAGTCTCTGGTCACAGAAATCTCTTTGGCTTTAGGTGCAATTCAGTGGAAACACACACACACACACACAGGCATAGAGAATTTGACTGCGGAGTTGGCAAGAAATACGTGAGCCAAATTTGGCCTGTAGAAATTAACACTGGCAACTTCATGAGTAAAAATTACATGAAAAGCACTCATGAGGGAAGGAAGAAGGGAAAAAAAAAACCCTAGGATAACAGTGCAACAGACCACATTTCCTATCCAGTCTGTCTTCTCGAGGCTGTTTGTCTAAACAGCATTGCCAGTTTTTCTAAACAGTACTGCTGGTGTCCTCGATCTGTAATATGAAGTGAATTGACTACACGGACCAAATGCTCGTTGAGTTGAGAGTTCCTTTATTTGGCCAAATTAAACCCAACAACCTCAGCTCTGTCCAAACTTGTGCTAGTACAGGGCCAGCTAAGGCGCCTGTCCCCATTTGTAGATGTGTAGAGAAAAATGAAGTGACACGTTAACTGTTTCCTGTCCCTTGGATGAAAAAAAAAATTAGCTCCACATAAAATTTCATGAATTTTTGCCTCTGAAAAGGTGGAAATTTAATTCTTTGAGATTGCCTCCCATGTGAAAGAATGATCTATCACAAGGTGCTTCATGTGGTTTTTAGAAAGGTAAGCGTTGGTGTTATAATCTTGCATGGATGATCCACAAATTTCCTACATAGCAAAAAAAGGCGGGGGGAGCCCACGATCCAGAAGCACAGTACTCATTTTTAGGAAGATGTTTGCAGTGGTTTATGGTTTTGGTATTGGTGCCGAGTCTTACCCCTCATAGTCCATAAGATCAGATACAGAGATAATTGTAAGTCTAGAATCAATAATGATGGAACCCAGCCAGTGTGAAACAGATGCCAGGATAAACCATCTGTAAATTCCATAGTGGGTTGGCTTGGGACTCAGCAATGTTGATTTGCATCCTGTGGACCACTGTACCCGCCCTCAGGATGTGTGTCTTGTGTGTGTCTGTTACATGTATTTGAAGAATTGCTTTGGGCACTTTTGAGAACCTGCTCTAATTTTCGTATATATTGTGAATCCAGTGAATGAGGTTGGACAGTTTTGTTATAGATGACCAGCACGCCTGCAATCTGACCTCTGTTCAACAGCGTGAGTGATATTTTAAAATGCAATTATGGTTTTGTCCCACTCACCTGTTCACCAAACTGGAGCCCCTTCATTAGTCTCCCACCACTACCCTTATGATCAAGACACAATGCTATCACAAAATCTGTCCAGTCTTTCTAGTATGAATCCCCTCTCTTCTCATTTTGTGCTGCCCTACCGCCATCCCCTTTTGCTGCTGCAACCACTCTGGTGATGTCGTTTCTCTGATCCTTGGTGCCGCAGAGTCTCTGCACATTCTGTTCCTTCTGCCTATTGTGTACCTCCCTCTCTTCTTCAGTTCAGTTCAGTCGCTCAGTCATGTCAGACTCTTTGTGACCCCATCGACTGCAGCACGCCAGGCCTCCCTGTCCATCACCAACTCCCAGAGTTTACCCAGACTCACGTCTGTCGTCGAGTTGGTGATGCCATCCAAGCATCTCATCCTCTGTCATCCCCTTCTCCTCCTGCTGTCTATCTTTCCGAGCATCAGGGTCTTTTCCAGTGAGTCAGCCCTTCACATCAGGTGGCCAAAGTATTATTGAAGTTTCAGCTTCAGCATCAGTCCTTCCAGTGAACACCCAGGACTGATCTCCTTTAAGATGGACTGGTTGGATCTCCTTGCAGCTCAAGAGTCTTCTCCAACACCACAGTTCAAAAGCATCAATTCTTTGGTGCTCAGCTTTCTTTACAGTTCAACTCTCACATCCATACATGACTACTGGAAAAACCATAGCCTTGACAAGATGAACCTTTGTTGGCAAAGTAATGTCTCTGCTTTTTGATATGCTGTCTAGCTTGGTCATAACTTTCCTTCCAAGGAGTAAGCGTCTTTTAATTTCATGGCTGCAGTCACCACCTGCAGTGATTTTGGAGCCCCCCCAAAATAAAATCAGCCACTGTTTCCCCATCTATTTGCCATGAAGTGATGGGACTGGATGCCGTGATGTTAGTTTTCTGAATGTTGAGCTTTAAGCCAACTTTTTCACTCTCCTCTTTCACTTTCATCAAGAGGCTCTTTAGTTCTTCTTCATTTTCTGCCCTAAGGGTGGTGTCATCTGCATGTCTGAGATTATTGATATTTCTCCCGGCAATCTTGATTCCAGCTTGTGCTTCCTCCAGCCCAGCGTTTCTCATGATGTACTCTGCATATAAGTTAAATAAGCAGGGTGACAATATACAGCCTTGACATACTCCTTTTTCTATTTGGAACCAGTCTGTTGTTCCATGTCCAGTTCTAACTGTTAATTCCTGACTGCATACAGATTCCTCAGGAGGCAGGTCAGGTGGTCTGGTATTCCCATCTCTTTCAGAATTTTCCACAGTTTATTGTGATCTACGCAGTCAAAGGCTTTGGCATAGTCAATAAAACAGAAATAGATGTTTTTCTGGAACTCTCTTGCTTTTTCAATGATCCAGTGGATGTTGGCAGTTTGATCTCTGGTTCCTCTGCCTTTTCTAAGTCCAGCTTGAACATCTGGAAGTTCACAGTTCACATATTGCTGAAGTCTGGCTTGCAGAAATTTGAGCATTACTTTGCTGGCATGTGAGATGAGTGCAATTTTGTGGTAGTTTGATCATTCTTTGGCATTGCCTCTCTTTGGGACTGGAATGAAAACTGACCTTTTCCAGTTCCGTGGCCACTGCTGAGTTTTCCACATTTGCTGGCATATTGAGTGCAGCATTTTCACAGCATCATCTTTTAGAATTTGAAATAGCTCAACTGGAATTCCATCACCTCCACTAGCTTTGTTCATAGGGATGCTTCCTAAGGACCCCTTGACTTCACATTCCAGGATGTCTGGCTCTAGGTGAGTGATCACACCATTGTGATTATGTGGGTCGTGAATATCTTTTTTTGTATAGTTCTTCTGGGTATTCTTGCCACCTCTTCTTAATATCTTCTGCTTCTGTTAGGTCCCTACCATTTCTGTCCTTTATTGTGCCCATCTTTGCATGAAATGTTCCCTTGGTATATCTACTTTTCTTGAAGGGATCTCTAGTCTTTCCCATTCTGTTGTTTTCTTCTATTTCTTTGCACTGATCACTGAGGAAGGCGTTTTTATCTCTCCTTGCTATTCTTCGGAACTCTGCATTCAAATGGGTATATCTTTCCTTTTCTCCTTTGCTTTTGGCTTCTTTTCTTTTCACAGCTATTTGTAAGGCCTCCTCAGAGAGCCATTTTGCTTTTTTGCATTTCTCTTCCTTGGGGATGGTCTTGATCCCTGTCTCCTATACAGTGTCACAACCCTCCATCCTTAGTTCATCAGTCTATCAGATCTAGCCCCTTAAATCTATTTCTCACTTCCACTGTATAATAATGAGATTTGATTTAGGTCATACCTGAATGGTCTAGTGGTTTTCCCTACTTTCTTCACTTGTCCTTCAGCTCCCTGCTCAATAGTAGAATTCTGAAGAAATCATTTCTTGATTTCTCTGCCTTTGCCAACCCCCCCCGCCCTTAAACTTTCTCCTGGCCCCATTTAACTTGCTTGTGTGGCATCCCAATATAGTGTCTAATGTATCTTTGTTTCTGTAGTGATTAATGCTAGTATTCTTACCAGTTCCCACAGGCAAGAATATAACTTTCTGGGTACTATTTACTGTATTCTGGTCTCTAAACACAATGCCTAGAACGAAGTAGATACTTTATAAATACTACTTGGGTAAATGGCTATAGTAGTTGGTCTGTTTTTTCTATTTTGAAACATGCTATAATCTAAAGTTTTGATTATTTTGAGCCCTTTTGAAGTCCTCTTTTAAAACCAAACCAAATGGTTTACTATAAACTAAGTGGTTGCTCTTTAAGTGGTTTATGTTATCAGTTTTCTAAAGTTGTCTTTGTGTTACAGGGCTGAGTTTCTGTATTGTTAGGGGGGTGTGAGTCTATGTTTTGGGTTAAGGGCAGTTTGCGGTCATGATTATTTTATAGTCAAAGACCTCAGCATTAGTTACTAATGCCTATAATGGGGGGAAGAAACCCTAATCTTTGAGTTTTTCTCTGACCACTGTTTTCCTAATAATGCCTGCCCCCCACCCTCTCCATCTCTCTCTCTTTCTCTATAGCTCTTCACTTGGTGTTCTGGGATCATTTATGGCCCCACAGTCACACGTAAGCCACTTAACGTTGCTCAGTGTCCTTATGTGTGAAATGAGAGAATTGAATTACATGATAACTAAGTTTCCTTCTGGCTCTGACATTCTAAGTTTTATTTGTATAAATACTGACTCTTACATCAAAGACTCAGGTTCAGAAAACTTTTTATGTATACATCCTACAAAGTTTCATTGATGCTTGAAACATTCTTTGTTATCAATAAAACTTAAAATTATACTCACAACTTACAAATTGAAAAGGTATTATCCTGATTAAGGATACTCACTTTTTAAAAGTTCACTGGGATCCTCATGATTTTTCATGAGATTTTATGAAATCAGGTGATTATGGAGTAAATAAAAACTTTCTGTAGACAGACCAGTTAGGGCCACGCTTGGCTTCTTTCTCAGAGCTTTGAAATACACGTGTGCCTTATGAGTGTCTGGTGGGGGGAGTGGTATAGTATACTTATTTCTGATTACAAACCTACTTCTGTGGCCTGGAGTGCTAATCTTTAGAATACATGTGTATATATGTGTTTTGAGAGTGAGAGGAGAAGGTGCTGGTACAAATGACTTAAGATATGAATGAAAACTTAAGGCCGTATTTCCAAATATCTGGAATTCTCATAGTATGTGAACATAGTATATTTTGTCAGTACCTTTTATTTTATTTTTTTAATGAGTAACAAGAACAGTGAGAAAGTACCAGGAGAGTAGAGCATTCTGAATTAAAACTTGACAGTAGATTATTAACGTGAAGCCAGATGCAGGATTTGAAGACTAATGCATGGTATTATTAGACTTTCCTGCTCCATCAGTCACTACTGTTTAAAACTTAGAATGTCTGATCTCAGGCATCATTTTTATCTTGTGTGCTCTGTGACTATTTTATTATCCCTTATCCATGCTGTTGTCATAGGGATATCCAGTCTTTACAAGCAAGACTCTATTTAAGAGGTGCCTTTGAAACCCAGGCCTTCAAATTCTCCTTTTGTTCTCCTGGGCCTTCTTGTGACCTCCTCTTTTGACCTTCATCAGAGGGCTAGAGTGTGTCTAGAAGGTTCTCTCCAAAAGCTGCTGTCAGAGTAGTCTTTGGGGCAGAGGAAATGCCCCTTCATTTGTCCCACTCTTAATAAACGGAAATTAGACCTTAAATCTTACCCAGTGAGCCCTTAAATTGACAGACAAATGCATTGGCAGAAAGATATAGGAGTGGGGACAACATAAAGTGGTGTCTGGGGTATAGGAAGTGCTGCAGAGCTGGACAGTCCTGTGTCTGGGATGTTCCTGCCTTTCCAGAGCCGAGGGCCAGGCCCCGGGTAGATGCTGCCCAAGTGCTTCCTGATGAGAAAGTCCCCAGATGGAATGGAGGCCAGCAATGGGGGTCTGTTTAGCTTCTGTGTTATGAAACTGGTGCAGTGGGTGTGTATGACAGCAGGTGCCCACTGGAGCCTGGGGTCAGGAGGTCCCCATCACTTCCCACTGATGGTCTCAGGGAGGTAACTGGAAATTGTTCTAAAACTCTACCTGAAAAGTAGCTAGTCTGCTTATGGAAAGACTTGGGTGGCCATCAGGAATGGCAGTTGGGTTCCTTCTCTGTTGACCTTCTTTGGCCTTCTTGGTCAGCATTTCCGCTCAGGAGTTAGGCACTTTTCACAGAGCTACTGCTGTTGATGGAGGGATATGATTATGACTTGGAGCATTTCCTTTCTTCCCTGCCTCCTTCCTAGCTGTCTGCCCTCTTCTCATCCTTGTTTCTTTACTTTAATTACATATCTGTTTATTTCACAAGGAATAAATGTTGCTTAAAAAAAGAGGGGAAGTGGCGGGGAGAGGAAGAGAAGAGAACATAAATGCATGTGTGGTAGGCAATGAGAAAAAAAAGAGTAGATTGTTAATAGTAACATTTTGTGGTATTTCCTTCCATTGTGTTTTCTAGGCATGTGAGTGCACACACCCATATATATTTTCAAAAGTGAGATAGTATTGTGCCTGTGCTTTGGTAGTTGATCTTTTCCCTTTAGAATATATCATGGAGCTTACTCTGATATCTAAGATACAATAGATGACTAAAGATGTATGGTAAACCAAGCTGAGGAAATTGTTAATATGTAGCATCTTGGAGTTGGTATATGACTGTTACATGAATTGTCTTTCTTAACTTTTTTGACAAAGTTAAAGTTTTATTTTCATTAAAAATTGTTGAGGGGGATAAAATCCATTGAGGGATAAGAAGACAGAAACTAAACAAATAGTAAAGCTGTAGCATATATAGAGTGGACCTCTTGCTATATCCTTAATACAGATATATGACTTCACATTTTAGTGGCAGCCCCCAGCATTATCTTATATGGGTGTATTGCCATTTTTTTTTTAGCCAGTTCCTTATTGGTTGGATATTTAGGGTATGTATGTGTGTGTGTGGGGTGGGGAGGGGGGGAGGCATTTTGAATTTGGGCAGCCTTTCCTATCCATCAGGAGACAAAGCACCTCTTGAAATTTCTGTCTTAAGTTTTTACTCTTACTAAATGTGTGGACAGGTGACACATTAATTTCCAGTCAGTTTGCCTATATTAAGCAGGACAATATTTTTAATTAGTCAAACATGTTTAACCCCAAATGTGTTTGTTCTCCATTTTCTTTCTTCTTTAAAATTTGTGTATGCTGGGAGTTGGTTGTCATGGTGCCCAGGTGCTGAATCTGAAGGTGGAGGAGAGGTGGGGTCACTCACAACCCCTGTGTGAGACCCACCTTTTATTCCTGTGTCATTTCTTTCTATTCTTTACTCAAAGAGAAGACTCGGTTGCATCATTTTGAAGTATTTGGAGTGACATCTGTCTTGATTAACATTCACTTTTGGGGTAGCTGGACTTTCTTGTGCTCCAGGTGTGATTACCTTTTGCCTTATCTTTCAGTCCTCGGTCTAGGCTCACTTTGACTCTAGCGGCATCTTGTTTTACCCCCTTAACATGTTCATTGTGTTAAGAACACGACAGACAAAGCATTGGTGTCCCTATGACCAGAGTGGGGAGTATGGCAGACATTTTAGCCCTATAAATCTGCCTTTACCCCGACTGTGTAGATCTTGTGACGTTACTATGAAACGTAGTCTGGGAGGTAGTTATTTAGAACCCTCATGGAGTTTCAGGCAAGGCATTTGATACTTTGGGCCATTAAATAACTTTCCTAAGGGTGCCCAGGTGCAAGGATCAAGTCTGGCCAGCTCCCTACCCTGCAAGCCACACTGCCTGCCCCTTTCCTGTTCCTAGGCATTTGAATTGATTGCCAAACAGGACTAAGAACCATTAGTCCAGGCATGACAGGTTGTTTCAAAGATGCTAGGAGGAGACAGGCGCCATCAGGGCAAGAGACTGACCGCTCTGTATTGAAGCTCTTGCGTTTTCTATAGGAATAAGAACATTCATGGTCAGTTTTGAGAGTTTGGGGCTTTGTATATCAGTCACAGTGTTGGGCATTCTGATGAATGTGATCCTACTCTTAATCAGTGAGGTGGATATTTCAACCCCTGTTCTTCCCTCCCTCAGATTATCCATGACAAATCAAAAGAGATTGAGTGACTTGCCCTGGATCACAACTGTGAGTGGTGAGGCGGAATCGGAACTGAGGTTTCCCTCACTCACAGGCTGGTGCTCGTTTGGCCATCCACACCGGAGCAGATACGGATGCATGCTTGTTTCCTGTGTCATTCTCTGTGAGAGGCTTTACCTGCCATGTGTCAGCATCAGGCAGTCAGAAAACACAGGAAAAAGGTCATTCAGTCTCTCCTGTAATTCCTGGACAGAGGTGTCTCCTCTGCAGGGGGACCTGGAGTGGATTCATAAGCTGTAAGCAAGTGGGGCGAGGAGTTACAGATTTGTAGAAATCCTGTACACTGTTTCTGTCATAGTGTAAGCACTTGTACTTAGTCTGTGTGAATTTAAAGAATTATTTTGCATCATGTGGTATCTGTCCAGTAACACATCACTTCTATTACATCTTCTATGCATCAAACCATAGAGCCTCTAAGACATGCCCTCAACACCGCATCTCTTGGAGTAAGAGGTTGGTCATCCTGCCTGGTACTCGTGTGAAGCTGTGCATGGTAAGAATTAGTATCCCTCAGTTGACTTTCAACATCAGCAGTGGGTGAGAAAAATAGACAAGGTACCAGTCTTTCTTGAGAAAAACCATATCAAAGATGTTTGTTCTGGGAAAAATACATTTATTGCTTTTTTTTTTTTTTTTTGCAGAGGGCAGCGATGTGTAGTTCAGCTTTGGAAAAGTCAGGTTTCGAGGAATGAAGCAGACTCTAGTTGAAGTCCTGAATTTTTCCATGATGCATTCCTCAAAGACTCAAGAAGCATAAATGTCTGCATTTGGAGAAATGTTTTAAAATGTGTTACAGCAGGTTTGGGCATTTATTTGATAATTCTTCTGGGCATATATGCAGAACATTGATTCAGTGTAAGGGCAGTTTTATGAACACAGATTAATTTTGGGGTGCACAACAACAAAGATGCACCTTTGGTTGAATGAAGAAGGCTGTGCCTCTAATGAGTAAAGTAACATCAGGGGGAAAAAAAAGAAGTTACACCAGGAAGCATATTGTAATTTCTTGAAATAAAAAAAAATTTTGAAACATAAAAATAATAATCCACCCTAAAATTTGTAAATGCTGTAACTATCTCAGAGAAACAAACTTTTCACTTTTTTTAAAAAAAAAATTGTGAAAAATGAAGTAGGAAGAAAGTATCAACAGTATCTCCAGATCTCCTTTCAAGACTGTTAATTATTTGAATTTTTGAAATGGAAAATCACTTACAGGAATAATTAGCATTATGTGCCTGACTTGGTGCTTACTTTAAGTCCCTGTTGTATCCTCACTAAAACTCTTGAGTGGTGAAGCCCTATCGTTGACCATCTTTTATAGCCATGGAAGCTGAGGCCTAGAGAGGTGAGATTTAACAGAGACTTGAACCCAGGCAGCTTGACCCCAGAGTTAAGGTACCTAACTGCTGGGCCATACTGCCTTTTCAAGGCTTTTGTTTTAGTTTTTCCTATTACTTGTTTCATATTAGCCTGAAATCGCCCCTCCTCCCCCTGCCTTTTTTTTTTTTTTTTTAAAGGAAATTAGCTCAGACTCAGCCCCTTTTCATTGGAATGATAGACGAGCCTAAGTATAATTGTACTACTACAGATTAATGTGCTTCTTGGCCTAGTGCCTGCTGAAGGCAACATTTAGGCTGTTGTATTGGCACATTCATTCATTCATTCGCTTGTTCATTTGTTCCCTCAGTAAATTCCTCAGTGTCAGTTACATTGCAGGTCCTGTCTCACACACTGGGTATACAGCTGTGGACAGAACCGTTCCTGGTCTTAGGGTGCTTTCATCCTAGTAGAGGAGACAGAAACCAAATTAAGTGTGTGTTTCATGGTGGTAAGTGATAGAGACAAACTCATTCCGGGCCAGGAAATGGGGTGTGTGAGTGAAGGATGTATGGTTTTTACTTTAAGGAAGAAAAGGACAATGAGACCGGAGGGAGCCATGCAGAAGCTTAGGGGAAGGGCATTTCAGGAGGAGAGCAGCAAGTGCAAAGGCCCTGTGATGAGAACTCACCCATAAGAAAAGCCTCCCATTTATATTAATCTTACATATATAATATGTATATATAAATATGACATATTTCTTCCTGATTGAACTGTCACCCATTTCTCTGGGGAATGTCAGTGTCAATCTGTATTAAACGAGAAGGTGCCAGATAATGTAAACGTGGCACTTCTGGTTCCAAAGATTCAGTCAACATGGAATGGAGCCTGAAAGATTTGTTCAGTGATTCTGCCTCTTAAGATACATCCTTTTGTAGCCAAATGTGTGGTCTATTTTTAGTGGGCTGTAGTCTTATCATAGATATTAGACCGAGTTTCTGTATGTTCTACTGTGCAGTGGTTATGAGAGGATAAGAACTGGTCTCCCTGTCTTTGGTTACCCATTTAGAGCAGATGAAAAGAATTGCCTTTATGATTTGAAAATGGGGTAGCTGTTACATCATGTCAGAGTAAAACATCCTTTAACTGTTTTAAAGTCTTACTGAAAAGGTACCTCATTAGTCAAAGTATCAGATGCTACATGCTTCAAATTTACTTTGCAATACCATTACCAGCTGTTGGGATCAATCCACAGGAAATTATATTTTCTTGAGGAAAAGTCTTCTGAAATCCACAATTTCTTGCTGGACATTCATAGCAAAATGTTTATGTAAAACCCTTGTGAATGCACATATGGTGACAGTTCTGTGAAAGCCTGATTAGCTGGTTTTCAACTTGCTGGATTATTACTTAAAAAAAAAAACCCAAAACCATCCTTTTCAGTTAAGGGGGATATAAAGGCATCAGGAACCCTCTCACACCATTTCATTTCTGATATCCCTCAACATGGGCTAAACAGTTAACTTGATTTGAGTATGAATTGTCTCCAGAATACTTCTTTTCTGCTTGGCAGCCCTATGTAGAAATCTCCGCCTGTTGCAAATGGGAAGTCTTCACACCGCCAGCCCCCCTGAAGAAAGGTTTTGATAGTTGAGCTGTTGTCAGACCCTGCGCTCTGCTGCCTGGCGCTGGGGGCCTCTGCGGCGCATTGGCTGTCGCTGTCGGAAGGGGGTTGTTGGCAGCTGTGAGCACCCCTGCCTGACCACTTCTTTTCTGACCAGGAAGAAGAGGACAGTGATCAAGCAGAGGGTCTCAGCAGAGGTCTTAAACCACCCGGTAACATGAGAATGGATGTATACAGGCTGCCAGGGAAGTGGGCTCAAAGCTCCAGAAGTGTGCAGAGACTGAGAATTCTTATATGAACACCTAGGTGACTGGTGACTTACTCCTTATGGATTAAACAGGACCCAAGTTAATTGATGCTAATAGGACATACTGAAATGGAGATATTTTTGGTCTCTGGTTTTTTTTGCTATTTATGATCTGCTGGCAGGAATATTTCATGACATCAAAGACATGGCAGAAAGCAAGAAAATGTATATATATACATATATATATGTACACACACACAACATCTTCCATATCTTACAACCCTGCTACCACATATGGCCTTTGCGGACAGAGTACTGTGTGTTGTTTTGTCTTGGAAATTCTTTTAAAGATAGGACGTCATTTACAATCTTCAGGCCATATGTTTACTCAGACTTAAGAAACACGGGCTAATCTTTTTCTATTTTGAGGAGTAATAAATTGAAAAGATAATTACATAATATGGTGCATAATGTAACTCTGGCTTGAGCCATATGTGTTTAATTTTAGAGAAACATGCGTGATGACAGGTTATGAAAGGATGAAACTATTTTAGTCATTTTAAGGATTAGAAGCATGATTTCTTTCTTTATTTTTTTTTAAAGTAAGTGTCCCTTATTTCTCCCCACCTCCTCAACAAAACAACCCAAATACACAAACCCAACAAAAAACACCCTCCTGAAAGCAGTTTGTTTCTGTGGTGACCACTGGCAAAGGAGATTCACGTTTGGGGGCATATTATTCCCAAGTTCTTCTACAGTTTGATGCAGGCTTCTGTGTGCTGAGGGGAGTGGGCGCCATATAGTTCCTAGTGCAGGAGCAGAGTGGAGTTGCTGGATTTGGAATCCAGCAGAAATTGTTCATGTGAATATCCAATTAGATTCTGGTTATCTCCTTCCTTATTAAACTTGATAGGATATCTGATACAGAATGCTTTGGCGGGAGGAATGCAAGACCCCTTCTTTTCTTCCTTCCGCAGATGCCTCTGGAACACCTTCTGTGCTTCAGCCACTGTGTCGTTGTGGTTTAGTCACTAAGTTGTGTCCCGGCTCTCTTGTGACCCCGTGGACTGTAGCCCGCCAGGCTCCTCTGTCCATGGGATTTCCCAGGCAAGAATACCGGAGTGGGCTGCCGTTTCTCTCTCTAGGGATCTTCCCGACCCAGGGATCAAACTCACGTCTCCTGCACTGAGACGCCTCCTTTACCGCTGAGCCACCAGGGAAGCCCCTGGGCTGTTACCTTGGCACCTAAGTCAAATTAGATATTCCCCGAAAAACTATGAAGTGAGCAAGAGGCTGATATACCGAGACCACATTTCAGGTCACCTTTAGAATGTACTCCTTTAACCATGATCCTGCCCTAGAGGTGAAATTGTCAGGTGTGGTAGGCAGTGTAATGCCACCTGAAGATACCTTTTTCTGGATCCCTAGAGCCTGGGAATACATTATATGGCAAAGCGGAACTAGATTTATAGATGATATTAAAAGTGCTAATCACCTGACCTTGCATGTGGAAGATTATCCAGGATTATCACAGTGGACCCGGGGTCATTGTCAATTCAGTTCATTTACTCTGTTGTGTCTGATTCTTTGTGACCCCATGGACTGCAACACGCCAGGCTCTCCTGTCCATTACCAACTCCCGGAACTTGCTCAAACTCATGTCCATAGAGTAGGTGATGCCATCCAACCATCTCATCCTCTGTCGTCCCCTTCTCCTCTCACCTTCCATCTTTCCCAGCATCAGGGTCTCTTCCAGTGAGTCAGTTCTTCGCATCAGGTGGCCTAAGTATTGGAGTTTCAACTTCAGCATCAGTCCTTCCAATGAATATTCAGGACTGATTTCCTTGAGAATGGACTGGTTGAATCTCCTTGCAGTCCAAGGGACTCTCAAGAGTTTTTTCCAACACCACAGTTCAAAAGCATCAGTTCTTCGGCCCTCAGCTTTCTTTATGGTCCAACTCTCACATCCTACTGGAAAAAATATAGCTTTGACTAGACGGAATTTTGTTGGCAAATAATGTCTCTGCTTTTTTTTTTTTTTTGTCTCTGCTTTTTAATTTGCTGTCTAGGTTGGTCATAGCTTTTCTTCCATGGAGTGAGCGAGCGTCTTTTAATTTCATGGCTGCAATCACCATCTGCAGTGATTTTGGAGCCCAAAAAAATAAAGTCTCTCACTGTTTCCATTGTTTCCCCATCTGTTTCCCATGAAGTGATGGGACCAGAGGCCATGATCTTAGTTTTCTGAATGTTGAGTTTTAAGCCAACTTTTTCACTCTCCTCCTTCGCTTTCATCAAGAGACTCTTAGTTCTTCTTCACGTTCTGCCATAAGGGTGGTGTCATCTGCATATCTGAGGTTGTTGATATTTCTCCCGGTAATCTTGATTCCAGCTTGTGCTTCTTCCAGCCCAGCGTTTCTCATGATGTACTCTGCATATAAGTTAAATAAGCAGGGTGGCAGTATACAGCCTTGACGTACTCCTTTTCCTATTTGGAACCAGTCTGTTGTTCCATGTCCAGTTCTAACTGTTGCTTCTTGACCTGCATACAGATTTCTCAGGAGGCAGATCAGGTGGTCTGGTATTCCCATCTTTCAAAGAATTTTCCAGTTTGTTGTGATCCACACAGTCAAAGGCTTTGGCGTAGTCAATAAAGCAGAAGTAGATGTTTTTCTGGAACTCTTGCTTTCTCAATAATCCAGCAGATGTTGGCAATTTGATCTCTGGTTCCTTTGCCTTTTCTAAATCAACTTGAATATCTGGATGTTCATGGTTCACATATTGTTGAAGCCTAGCTTGGCGAATTTTGAGCATTACTTTGCTAGCGTGTGAGATGAGTGCCTTGAATATTCTTTGGCATTGTCTTTCCTTGGGATTGGAATGAAAACTGACCTTTTCCAGTTCTCTGGCCACTGCTGAGTCTTCCAAATGAGCAGACATATTGAGTGCAGCACTTTAACACCATCATCTTTTAGCATTTGAAATAGTTAACTGGAATTCCATCACCACCACTAACTTTGTTCATAGTGATGCTTCCTAAGGCCCACTTGATTTCGCATTCCGGGATGTCTGGCTCTAGGTGGATGATCACACCATCATGATTATCTGGGTCATGAAGATCTTTTTTGTATAGTGTTTCTCTGTATTCTTGCCACCTCTTCTTAATATCTTCTGTTTCTGTTAGGTCCATACCATTTCTGTTCTTTATTTTGCCCACCTTTGCATGAAATGTTCCCTTGGTATCTGTAATTTGCTTGAAGAGATCTCCAGTCTTTCCCATTCTTTTGTTTTCCTCTATTTCTTTGCATTGATCTCTGAGGAAGGGCTTCTTGTATCTCCTTGCTATTCTTTGGACTCTGCATTCAGATGCTTATATTTTTCCTTCTCTTTTTTGCCTTTCCTTCTCTTCTTTTCTCATTATAGTATCCTTAAAAGTTGAAGTGGGAGATTGAAGGTATAGAAAAAAGGGATGGTAGCGGGAGAAGGCCCTGCCCGTGTGCCTGGCTTTGAAAATGAGAGCTGGAGCCACGTGCCCAGGAGTGCAGGCAGCCTCTAGAAGCTGGAAAAGACAAGCAAGGACGCAGATACTTTCCTGTGGCCTCTGGAAGGAACACAGGCCTTCCAACATTCTTGGTTTTAGCCTGGTGACTCATTTTGGACTTATCTCCTGCAGAACTGTAAGACTATAAATGTATACATTTTTAGTCCCTAATCGATGGTAATTGCTATAGTAGCAGGAAGAAACTAACACATTGGAGAAGAAGCACACTGCAGGTGTTAGATAGTGACTAGAACAGTTGTTCTCAAGCATGACTGTACCTGGAACTTCAGAAATGCTAATACCTAGAGCTTAGATACCAGAAATTGCAATTTAATAGGTCTGGAGGGTGGTCTAGGTGTGAGAATTTTGCAAGTTCTCCCAGTGACACATATGCACAACCAGGGAGATGAAACACTGGTTTAGGGGATAAGCTTTGGCTTCAGATAAACCTGGTTTCCTGTTCAGCATCAGTCTTGGACCAGCTGGGTGAGTGAGCAGGTTACTCATAGCTTCAGATTCCCCAGCTGTAATATGGGGTTGTGGGGATTTTCTACCTTGAGTTGTAGGATCCTGACATGTGGAAGGGACATTTGTTTCTGGCATGGTGTTTACTCCATAAAGGGAAGCTGTTGCCGTGACTATGTGATCGCGACTTGGACACACCCAGCTGGCTCCCTGATGAGTTTAGTGGACACAGAGCCTCGCTGACTTCGTGCCTTGTGCTCACAGCTGCATTCCGCACCCGAGTCTATTAGGAGACCCACTGCATGGAGTATCGAGAGGATCAGTAAAGTTAGGTAGCTCTTCCATGATAAACCTTGGCATCTGATCTTGAACCAACATCCCGCTCTGAGCTAAAGGCTGTGTCTTCGTGCCCCTGGGCAGACCTCCAGGTAAGGCTTGCTTGCTGGGCAGCAGTGGAGGATTTTGGAAGCTGACGGCGCCAGACTCAGCCTTTGGAGGCGTTTCACAAACCATTGCCTGCATCAGCCCTCAGCCTGAGGGTGGCACTTTGTATCGGATTCAGTCTCTGCATGATAAACCATACTGCCCTGTTGCCTGCCGTCAAGGCGCAGGAGGTTGAAAGCCATGGGAATGATGATTCTTAATGGTTATAGGCTGTTTGCCTCTGTCTGCCATTTAATCTAATCTTGGGTTCAGTTGATACTATTGATTAGGTTCTTTTCAAAACCGTATGCCGTGTATGGGGCTTCTCTGCATGGGGTAAAATGTTATTCTTCTCATATGTGAGTTGAGAAGAAAAGGTGAAAGTATACAATTAATTTGCCTGCACTTTCTCGCAAATTGTATGCTGGATTTCTGTGAAATGCCGTATGGAACAATAATCCAAGCAAATTATTGTTATTTACTGTGACTTTTGCCTGCATATTTAAAGTCAACAATTATGTTTCCTTTCTGTACTCAGTGGCCTTTGTACAACATTTTTAGAAACCTGGTCAACTGTCAGTAAGAAAACCTGCACTTTGACCCCGTGATTCTTGGGGAACAGGTTAAAAATATCAGGCCCAACAGTCAGGTCTGGTTTCCAAAAGAATTCACCCAACTCATTGGGGCACCCTCAACCATCCCTTCCTTTGAAGAAATTAATTAATAGGCCATTGTTATAAGTCTTATTTTTTAAAAAACACAAGGTCTCTTGTCATGGGTATTACTCTTATTATTGAAAGGAAATAATGTCACTGACTTTGATCTTAAACTTCTTTCCTTCACATAGCTTACATTTGGATGGACAGTTTGCTTGTCTTTGGAGTTCTGTCATTCCTTGGGTCTTTCTCATAAAGGTAGGGCATGTGTGTATCACATCAGTCACCCTTCTCTAATCCCAGTGCAGGCCCTGATGGTGCCCTTGATTTTGTGTGGCCCTTCCTTCCATTTCCATTTAGCAGCCATCAACCTAGAGATATTGGTGGGAAGCACAGGTAGTTTTTTTTTTTTTGAAAGGTGTCTCCAGTTTGGAGGTTCAGGCAAGTTTTTGTTTTATTGAGGACTCATCATCCTCACTCCGAATGGACCCAAGAAGAGCAACTGATGGTCAGCCACGTGTGAACAAGCTAGGGTTCTGTGAATTTGAAGAGGTCCAGCTTCTTTATTCCCTATCTCCAGATACTTTGGGTTATGATATTTCCAACAAAACAAACCAACCAACCCAGTAAATCCCCCAAAGAAGACTTTCTCTTTCGAGAAATGAGTCTGACTTTGCTTGTAAAATCTCTTCATCTAATGAAGAGTAGGCTTGGTCAAGTGTATGTAAAAAGACCCCCTAACTGATGGAATGATTTTCAAATCGTTTTCGGAATTGTATTTGATAGGTGGCTGGAGCAGGAGCCCAGGATATGTAAAAGTGAGAGGAAAGCACAAAGATGAGCGGTCACCTGCATCCTCTGCAACCTGAATGACAGTCGTTAACATTTTGTCCTGTTTGCTTGTGTGTGCTCAGCTTTCAGTTGTGTCTGACTCTCTGCGACCCCAGTGGACTGTAGCCCATCACACTCCACTGTCCGTGAGATTTTCAGGCAAGAATACTGGAGTGAGTTGCCATTTCCTCTTCTAGGGGATCTTCCTCACCCAGGGATTTGAACCCATGTCTCCTGTGTCTCCTGAGTTGGCAGGCAGGTTCTTTACCACTGAGCCACCTGGGAAGGTGCCCCTGTTTGCTTGTGGATCTATTTAAAAGGAATAAAAGGTTTCAGCTCTAGCAGGATCCCCTTTTAACTGTTCTTCTCATTCCTCAGAAACACTTTTCATTAGGAGCTTGGAATTCCTTATTCTATTCCATTTTTATATGTGTATTTACATAGTTAGCCTTTTTGGAGTGTGTTTAGTTTATAAGTTTAGCATCAAGATGTATTTGTCTCCTAACTCCTTCGTGCTTTCTTATTCATCCTTGATTTGAGAATGATGTAGTGTTAATATGTATAGATCTAGCTATTCTGCCTTCTCTGGTATCTCAGACAGTAAAGAATCCGCCTGCAATGCAGAAGACCCGCCTTCGATCCTTGGGTTGGGAGGATCCCCTGGAGAAGGGAATGGTTACCTACTCCAGTATTCTTGCCTAGGAAATCCCATGGTCAGAGGAGCCTGGTGGGCTATAGTCCATGGGATCACAAAGAGTTGGACACAACTGAGCAATTTTACTTCACTTCAGCTTACCTTGCTGAAATTGCCCACTGTATTCTGATGATGACTTGTGCCTACTCATTCCAACAGTGATGGATGTTTATAATTTTTTTTTACTGCCATAAACATTTTGGCATGTACAGTAGTTTCTTTAGAGTTAACACACAGAAGTAGAATTGCCAGGAGTTAATTGGACTTGCTAAGGCATACTGGTCCCCCATTTGGAACTTGTCATCATGGAGTGTAGGAAGGTACTGTGGTGTCATTCCTTTCCTCACGGACTCTCTCATCTGGAGAAAAAGTGGAGGAGAGTAGTTCTGTCTTCAGAATAACTTTATTCCAGCTGGATTTGATTCCTCCTCTTGAGGATAGCAAATCCTCAAGAGGGGGCAATGATCTGCTCAGGTCCCTAATATTTTATAACAGATGGTTTGCGTTGTATTGTGTCCACTGATTTCATTCATTTAAAGGGAAATATCGCACTCCATTGACTGACTAGCAGTCAGCTTCATCTTCTGTTACAAGTAGGATCATGGTTTATAGAAGGAAGGCATCAACCAATTAACCCAGTGAGAGAGAGGTTCAGAGAGGTTGAACCATCAAAGGCCTATTTTTTTAAACTTTCTTGACCATCACTTTCAAGAGGCTAATGGAACTTTCCAGAGTATTGTTCGAAGCAACAGCACACAAAAATAGAATAAAAGAAAAGAAAGTGTTAGTCGCTCAGTCATGTCCAACTCTTTGCAACCCCATGGACTGTAGCCGACCAGGCTCCTCTGTCGATAGAAATCTCCAGGCAATATTACTAGAGTGGGTTGCCAGAAAAGAAAAATATAAGAATAAACAAGAGGAAGAATTTTGATGTGAAGGAGGCTTTCCACTATTCCTTCTCATCCTGAGGTGTGGTAGGTAGGTAGATCAGTCCTGACAGCTTGTGGGGACGAGATGAATTTTTCAGGCAGTATGAGAAATGCCATCCACACCAACTGATACCTTCCCCTGGCAACCGCCTCACTCTCTATCTTTTATCATTCCTCTTGATCCATCATCTAGAGAATGCTAGAAGGCAGGAGAATGTAAGTTCCAAATAGGCATTGGTGCCTGTCTTCTATCTTGGTTTATTTTCAAAAACCTTTTTGAACTTTTGAACTGCTAGTACCCACGGGGCAGTATGCAGGGGAGTTGATAAATAAAGATAATGTGGATGTGAGTGCAGTTTCTTTCATATGTAACCAAAGAAGCATGTGAGCTCCAGATAAGCTTTTCTTAGGGAAAAAAAAATTCTAAATGTCAGAGTTTTTTGAGTAGGGGTAGGGAGGACTCGAGCGTTAAAAGACATCCTGAGACCTTAGACTGATGAAGAAAAAATCAAGCCGACAGCTTGTAGGGAAATTTGGCTGAAGGCTCTTTGGTTTTCATTAGGTTTAGAGTTCTTTCTCCCGTATGTGTTCCCTTACATCCTCTGTTTACTACTGTAATTTTACTCTCTGTTTTTGTCTGTAATGGTCACTTTCTTATTCCTCCTCCAGTAGATTGAAAACTGAGGGTGTCTGCAACTTATGCAATTTGTTGGGTGGATATGAGACTTTGTTCTTTTCCTAACAGAACATCTGAGGAAAAAAAAATTAGCTTTTGTTATTTCTGAAGCATCTTTTGAAAACCTGAGGTTTTTATATTCAGGTGAAAGTAAACATGAAGCAATAATTATAAGCTAATTATCAAAACAGAAAAGACTGTACTTTATAAAGACCCAGTGCAATTAAATACCTTGTTTTTAGATTGTTTATTACCATTTTTAAATCAGTGGCTTCATTGCATTTCTGCCAATCCTGAGTTGAATCAGCCAGCTGATGATATCGACAAGATTTACCCCAGTATTAGAGATATAAGCCTAATATTTCACTTACTTGCCAAAAAGTTTTTTTTTTAATTGAGGAAAAGATAGTTCAGCCTCTGACCCTCCCAGAAAAACATACACTGCCAAGTGCAAGAGGAAAATTGAGAGCTTATTATTATTTAAAAAAAAAATATCCCCATCTCTGCAAATCTTGGTAGTAATTTTTAACATTAGATTAGGTAGATTGGGCATCAGTGTCAAATTCCAACTTTTTGCCCCCGTATCTACGTCTTAATTATCCTTGGATTAGCAGATCAATGTGGAACACAGTAGACATTGTCTAGATAGCTGTTGAATTAGCAAACAGGGAAATTTCTAAATGAATTGGTTCAAAGCCTGTCTCACGTAGAGATTTGACAGTGAAATGAAGTTTTGTAAGAAGTGCAGAGGTTCAAGTGGCTGACTGAGATTTTGTATGGAATAACCTTGCTCTTGCTGAAGTCTGACCACGTGGACTTCTGATACATTTGACTTACATATCTCGGGTAGATGCACTTCAGGCGTGGAGACATGGTGGGAGAGGACTCTTCATCTCATTGCGTTCCGTCTCGGTAGGCTGCCGGGTGTTGAAGCTTTCACCCCGAAGCCCTCATCTCCCCCCTCATCTCTGAACCTTTGTTACTAGTGCTTCAGCCTTGGTGGATGGTAGCCCTCTGTTCTGTGCAGGATCAGGCATCATCTGATTTTTTTTACTGATAATGGAGAAACTTACAGGGTTTTAGAACTTTAGGGATACCCAAATAATGGCTTATTTTAAAACCTGCTGGGGTGCCTTACTCCTAGATGTCACAATGAGAGAGATGGTGGGAATCACAATAAATGCCACATTTTCTTAAATCTCTATTTAGTCCCATTTTCCTTCATGATTTGGGGGTCCTCAGAGAATGTATCACATTGAGAAGTTGATTGAGTCCTGTATGAGTGTGTGTATGTGTGCACATGTGCAACACACACTTAGATGTAATGTATTTGTACTCATGCACAATACATACATATGTAATGTGTCTGTGAACACAATACGTAACATGTGCCCACACATGTACACCAAAGTGTATACGCACGCACCCATATGTACGCTTGTTACATTTTCTCAACCCAAATAACTCAGGTTTCTTACCTCCCAGAAAAAATCACTTCTATGAAAAGTTGAAAAATAAATATTATAATCAGCGAGGCATCACAAATAACTTTTTATGTCTCGATCAAGCTATTAAATGCTTTTTTATTTTTAAGTAGATAGGGGGATAAAATTGCTACATAGTTCATAAAGTGGTATGCCATTACTGCCTGCTGTGCCCAAGAATTATGCCAGCTTTTTACACTCATGAAGTAAAAGCGGATTGGAACTGTGATCAGTGTATTATCCTATATTTCTTATTGTGCATTCTCTTTCCTCTCTGAGCACCTTTGTAGACTAAATGGCTACTAATGACATAATTACAATTGTTTGTCACCACCATAATGCGCGATTTCCGATCTCATCATGAAGATGTAAGTTAGATAAAGGAGGAGTTTTGGCAGGAAGACAAAGTGCAGTGATTTATTAAAGGCCAGATGTGGTTGTTAAAAGCTTTTCTACAGAAGGCTCAATTGAGTGATGGGAAATAGGAAAGAAAGCGCTCTGTACACCCAGCCCGTGGTTCTTGGTGTGAGTGACACAGTTGCTCATGGAAGCATGACAAATGAGCCACATATTTTATTGTTGTGTACAAGTTTTATGTTGAAATTTAAACAGGGTGAGAAGGGTTCACATTAGCTTACATCCGCCAAGTAGGTGTTTAAAGGAAACTAATGAGACTTGAAGTGCTGGCGATATTTTCAATTCGCTTAGTGCCTCATAGCAAGAACTGAAATATCTTACGTTTCTGTCAAGTTTCAAAGAGGGAAAATCCCAGCACTGTTCAAATAGAGACAGAGAGCACGAGAGAGGTTAATATGAGAATTCAGAGAAATCAGAAGCAAGTGGAGACAAGATATTGCTTAAGCGCTGTTGACATACATACCGTACACACAGACTACATATATACAGTCAGACTAGAGAGCTGCTTCTAGGGAAGGGGCACAGTTTCTGGTTTTGGTAGTATTTGTGCACACAAAGCTCTGTTAAAATAATGTGAAGACCCTGTGTGAAGTAGGCTGTGAGTGGGTCAAAGAGGGGTTTTGAGCTTTTTGGAGGAGGAAAGAGGAAAAAAAGAAATGGTTCTATTTTAAAGCCATTCTCTGGTCTCCAGGGAGTGATCTGCTTCTCTCTTCCTTCTCTCCTTCCTTCCCCTCTAGCCCCCTCCCCCACTTTCACTTTCCCATATATGGAGAGTGACACCGTAGGATTGGGTCTGCATGGTATGGAGCCTGGAACTGTACTAGGCTCTCTCTTCCAGGGTGGATAGCAAAATCATTTAAAATTGTCTGAGTTGAAGACCTCAAGTATTTTTGCTTAATTCTGAGTCCAGCGGGAGCTTTAGTGCAGTGTTCATGATACTGTGACCCCCCTGCCCTGGCCTGTCAGGGGAGACTCTGAGATCACGTTCGTTTGTTTTCTTCTCTCATGGTTCCACAGACTTGATAGGTCTTACCACACTTTGTGACTTCATGTGTCTTTGTATATTACCTGACATTTATTCCCAGTTTTTGGCCCGTTAGTTCCACAGAGGCAGGCAGGCGTGTCCCTGGGCCTGTCACATGACTTGGCACTTGATGCACATTAGGAAAGTGTTTCTAGAATGACTCAAAAGAACCACATGGACAGTGGCTGACAATTCAAGATGTCACTAGCGACTCTTATTTAGATGAAACTTTCTCAGACTATCAACCCTTGTCCACCTAATTAATGGAGCAGTTTAGATGCCTTGCTTGGCATCCCCTTAAGGTGTCTGGCCTCAGAGCCTAGTCAGATCTGCTCCTTTCCAGGTTGAGTTTTGTCTCCTGGAGCTCATCATGCAGGTCCAGGGGCCGCCACTTGGTGTCTCATACCCAACCCTTGCATAATTTAGAATAAAGTCAGAAAAATGCACGTGCTTTCTCCACGCCTTGATTCTCTCTTCCACTTTAAATATTATATTTGTCCTTTGTGACTCATGTATTATTCTTTATAGAGAGATGAATACAGTTGAAATGCAAGGAGTAACGTTTCAAAGAAATGAGACATGTAGAACTGGGCTGCCTGCAGGGGTGGGTGTATTGCCCGTACAGGCGAGGAGCTGTACTCAGAAGGCCCCTGTGGTCGCTTTGATCCTCTGCTACCGCCATCTTGAAGTTCTTATACTTCTTAACAAGGGGTCCCCTGTTTTCATTTTGCACTGGGTCCTTCAAATTACGTAGCTGGTTGTACCCACTGGTACGTGTTTCTTCTTTCATTGTGGTCACCTGTGACTTTTCAGGTTCCTAACGTTCCTTCACCGACCAGAATTTGTGTTACCTGAAGGTAGGTTCCCTCATACCTGATCTTACCTGACCATATAGCTTCTAAAGGTTTCCTTGAGTGTTTGGGAGGAAGTTGGTCCTCATGAGACACAAGCAAATGGGATATGAGCTTTGGCTTTGACCCACACTTGTGTCTTCAAATCCTGGCTCTGCCATGGGCTGGTTACTTAAGCTTTCCAGGTCCAGCTTCCTCATTTACAAAAAAGAAGATGATGGTAGTGTGCCTAAATCCTTGGCTTGAGGTAAGGATTGAGGTAGAACGAACTTCCTAGATGCCTGATTCGGGCGGGAGCACTCACTGCTAGGTACTAGAGGGATCATTGGACACCACATTTCTGGTCACACCTGACACTTAGTGAGCTTCCTACTCTTTGTGGTTGTTCCTCCATTGAAGTTGCAGGATTCTCACTGTGCTTTGATGCTGTGACATGCCAGCAATCGAGGTTCTGTGTGGCCTGGTACTAGAGTTCAAGAGAAGACTTGACTCAGCTCTGCTTACTCCCTTTTCCTACCTGAAGCCCAGGCCACTCCCTCTCCTCTATACTTCCTCATTTACTCAGATGATTGATTGACACAGAAAGGATTTGTATAACTGGACTTAGCATCTTGTAACCCATTTCTGTTTCCCAGTTGCTACTCAGTTCATCATTTAAGGAACCAACCTCTTTTCTGCAGAACATTTAAAACACATTTTGAAGCAGCTAAGTAGCTCATAAGTAACCTCATCCTCCCATCCAGGAAATTTGTAAAACATTGCGCTTGTCATGGGGACTTGTGTTCTTAGGGAGAAAGTCAATGTTATTGGGGACTGTAATGGTGTGGTATATGATCCATTTATTTATTGAACAAATATCTATTAAAGAATGTGTGCCAGACAGCTATTTACAGCACCATCAAGAAGCTTGCTGTTGTATGGCTGATACTGTGTGTGTTCGTCGCTCAGTCATGTCCAGCGGTTGGCGATCCCATGGACTGTAGCTCTGCAGACTCCTCTGTCCATGGAATTCTCAAGAAGACTGGAGTTGAGTTGCCATTCCCTTCCCCAGGGGATCTTTCCAACCCAGAGATTGAACCAGGTCTGCACTGCCGGCAGATACTTTACTGTCTGAGCCACCAGAAAAGCCTGCCTGACACTCTAGGTGGTGAAGTATTAGACTGTGTGAAGGATGGTGTCAGATAAAAGTGCTGCGCAGAAATATTAAAAGAGGTGATGGAAGAAGGGTGCCTCTGGGCCACTTTGGAGGAGACACACAGGAAAAGCTGATCAGAGGAAGTGACATTTGAGCTGAATTTTGAATGGCAGCAAGGAGGCAGCCAGGGGAAGGTTGGAAGATGCACATTCTAGATTGAGGCGCAGCCAGTGCTCAGACCCTAAGGTTCCATGAGTGTGGTGGATTTGAGGAAGAGAAAGACGACCAGTGTGGCTGGAATGAGGTGTGTAAGAGGGAGAGAAGAAATTGGTTGGTCAGGAGAACTATTTGGGGCCTGATCTTGGGCTCTGTAAGAGAGAGTCATGTGATCCCTGAGCTATAGTGCTCTGTCTGTTATTTTCAGGCTACACGGGAACAGGTTTGGGTGGATTTACCTGAGTTTATCCACCTCAGTTCTCTAATTAAGAGGCATAACACTGAAAGGAACACAAGAATTAGAGTCCCAAGGCAAGTCTTAGCTCTATGGGGACAAACTGTCTCATTTCCCTAATGAGTCATTTCAACCATAAGACACTAGCTTGGTATAATAAATTAATTACTTAGGGCTTGTGACAACTACTTAACAAATGCAAAATCATATTTGAATATTAGATAGCTATTATTATTGATAACCTTTCATTTGATAACCTTCCCTATTGAAAGTACCTATTTTCCTTAATTGCAAAAATGCATTTTTCTGTTCATTAAAAAGATTTTGTATTACTTATGGAGAAACCTAGTAGATACATTCTTGCTTGGGTATAGTTACTTTATTCCTTAAATGGTTCACAGGTGCTGGTTCACACTCTTTGGTAACTTTTTGACCTTCTTTTTGAAGACCTGGGATGTTAGAACAAATGGCTACCACCTCTGGAATTGTGTCTCCTGGATTCCATGTCTCTTAACTGAACTGACTTTGAAATATGGGAGAGCTTAAAAAGAATGGTTAACTGGTGATTCAAAGGACTTTCCTTTAGAGGGAACACTCCAGAGTTACTATAAGACAAAAATCCCATATCTCCAAAAATAACTGTTGATTGCCTTGGAATTGAGCTTGTAGATATAAGCAGTTTACATGCTGGTCTATGGGTGCGGTAATTCTTGATGAAATTCTTGTTGAAATTCAGTCTACATAGTTGACATTTTGGCGAAGGAGTTGACTTTTGTCTCTGTCTGCTTCTCAGAAACTCTTGCTGTGCTCATCAGGACTTTTGTATCCGTCAGAGAATCAGAGAGAACAGGTTCTGTCCGTCCAGTTCTCCAAGATTAGTTCTCAGGAGCCATGTAAATGGTCCCAGAGAATTTGAACTTTAAAATCAACATTTGCTTGATTTCGTAGACATCCCTTGGAAAGATTATCTCACATTACTGGAAAACTTTATTGTTCAGGTTTAGAGAATTTTGCATTCTGCTTTGGAGTCATTTTCAAGTTTTATTAGAACATTTACTAGCAATGGCACTAATTATTTTAAATATGACCCTGGAAATGGGCTATGTCAGCTTGAAAAGGCTATTTTTAACAGAATTTGGTTTTAAAGGCAGGTTTTATAGACGTTATAGTAATACCATTGTTATCTAATTAGCATCCACTGTGCAAATGTACGTGATATTAGAGAGGCGAGTATACATAAAATTATAAATTGTGACATTTTATGAGTTTTTTTTATCATGAGTCTTATACAGTCATCATTACTTAAGGGTGTGAATTGTGACCTTAGACATTACATCATGTAAAGACCAGGAGACAGAAAAACTGAGGATCAATTTTTGATTATAATAAAGTTTTAGTATGAGGCACTTCTGAATATGTGTCACGAATGTGAGTCATGAATTTCACACCAAACCTGACCTAGTATGATTATGTTTCGACTTCAAGGGGTTTTCAGTATTTCAAGTCTAAGCCTAATTCTAAGGTTTCAAAATGATTCACATTCAAATCTACTTTTATGTTTTATAATTAAATAAGAAAATATTGCTTATACCTACATTTTTACTATTCTTGGACATATTATAATTATTTCTTTAATTTCACCAATAAAATAGCCCATTTCTTCATTAGTAAATTACAAGGCTATCTCAGTTAAAAAAAAAAAATTAGTTTGAATGTGGCTTGCCATCTCAGATAGTCATTTCAGCTTGGAATTTTCTCACTTCTTTCATTAGTTCTTTTTGTAAAATGTGAAGATACTTTCTAGGTAAATTAATCCCTTCCAAGCGGTAAAATAACTTCCTTTTGGAAGAGTTATTAGAGTCTTATTCTTTATAATCTTAAATACCACTTATGTTCAAGTGAACAATACATGAAAAAATTACACTAGTTAAAAAAAGAATGATTACGACCTAGGCCAAGTACATTGCAATTATATGTTCATGGAAAAGTGAGCTTTCTACTGGGAAAAGCATGATATAGATGCCCAGGAAATTTCCAAAGTTTTAAGTATTTTTGTAAATTAGGTTGTTCCTAGTTAAACAGGTGGCTTTAAAGGCTGGTTTCACTGTTGTTTTAATCATAGTTTAGTTACCATGGAGAAATATGCAAGTTAGCATTTATACACAGAAGTGAAATTTATGCTGCATAGATAATAGCCTAAATTTAGCTTGACTTAAGTTTACCACTTCCTTTTTTTCAACCCAAAAGAATAATAATATATCCCATAAATCCATTAACAAGTTAATTTCTTTAAACACTATTGCTATATTTTTAGAGATTTTATTTCTTAAGCTTCAATGGACACCTCTGTCAATGTGGCTTCTTTGAGCATAGTATGTCATGTTACATTTGATTTGCTCTAACTGTGTCACTCTTAGGTTTAATAAAAGGTTCTGCTAAGTTTAAAATCAGTCATGTGATGAAAAACTAATGTTTGGACACATTGTATCTCGTGGGGTTTTGCAAAAGACTTTTGTTTTATTCTGAAAATCTTCAGAAAATATACAGTGGTGTTGGGACCGACCTGATTTCAGAGTCCAACAATAGTTTTGATGACCATTCAGCTATATTTTCTGAGACAGGTCTTCATAATGCACTGTTTGGTTCTCAGTGTCCTCTTAGCTGGGTGATAGATTTTTTTCACCCTGAATTAAGAGGTTCATTTGTGTGGAATACGGCAACTGGGAGCTGCCTTTGCTGCCATTTGCTCTACCCAGTACCTCAGAGCGAAGGCTAAGTTTTCAAGGACAAATGTAGTAAAAGTGTCCTCATCCAACATGAGGTCCCCCAGCACAGGGAGAGAGCAGCAGATCCCTTTCAACACCAGCTGTTCTCACAGATATAGATTGCTGCAGTGAAATTTTCTTAATATAATTCAGGAAGCTCTAGAGAATTCTCCAAAACAACTGTGCCAACAAGGAAAATGTTGAATTTTTCATCAGCTGCCCAATGCTGAGAGTTACTAGGCAATCCGTTCATTCATGACCAGATGTTCAGTGTGGTAACGCTCTGCAGTTAACTTGAACCCTGTGGCCTGTTTACCATTGGCTACAAGGACATTGGCAGCAAGCTGGCATTGGAGAATTGAGGCCCGTACAAGCAAAAGACCGAAGTGTGTGTCTGTGGCTTCCTGGTTTTCACCAGCGACCAGACAAGGTAGGGAGTGATGAAAGAAAGGAACGCCATCACATCAATCATTCTGGAGGCAAGGAGTATTTGCTGTAGGATTGTGTCCTGGGGGAACAGTTGGCAAATTCTTATACTCCTTTTTATTTGGGAAGAAAGGCAGTCTTTGTTTAGTTGAATAGATTTTTTTTTTTCAACCTGTGTCTAAACCATCAAACTTTTTGTGGTGGGGGCAGTAGGCGTGGGTGGTTAAGACAGTAAGAAAAAGGTTTCTAATTTTAAACTAGAGGAAGTCAATAAAAGTTGACTCTTAATATTGAAACCTTACGAGGTCCAATCTGGAATTGGAAATATGTGATATTTTTGCCCTGGGTAAACTTTATTTTTATATGTGGGGAATATTTAGATCTTCCATTCATACAGAGTCACCATTTCCTTTATATACATGTTTTGGGCCCATGACATTTTTGTGAACTGTTTTAAGTCATAGTGTTTGGGGAAAGAGGGGACTTAGATGAAGGAGGAGTTTTGGAAAAAACAATATAATTTTCCACCTTGAAAAGGATGCTTCCTTAAAATGATGAACTGTGTTTGATTCTGAAACTGAGCATGCCAGGCACAGGGAGGCAGAATTTCATAACATATAGTTTTGTCTCAGATAGAGGACTTTCCTTCCCACCTCCATGGCCCTGCATGGTGATTTATTTTAGTAAAATACGCAGGACATGAAATTGACCATTTTAAGCAACTGCACTGTAGTTTAAAGTGTTAGTTCAAAGCTGTATGGTAAAAGAAAAGCAGTTTTCTTATTTAGCCATTTTTAATTTGGAGATCAAACAGTGCCATCCCAATAAGAAGATGGCCTTTGTTTCCATGAAGAGAAAGACATCATGAAATAAACCTTTTGCCTTTTGGAGACTTGTGCTGTTTTCTCTTCCTGGAGAATTCCTGATCGCCTGGTCCATCCTTAGTGACACCAGTCCATCAGGACACAGAGGGAACTTGGAGGGTCTTTGGAGCAGCAGAGCCCTCGCAGTAACGATGTTTGCTTTGGCAGAGCCTTCTGCCTTTGGTTTATAGGGCTATAGTCAACACTTCCCTTGCATTTCCTGCTTGCAGAGAAAGCTGGTTACATGTTGCGCCGAGATATGGAAATTTCTCAGTACTCCATTTAAACCTGCATCTCTCTAGCCCTTCGAATCACACCGAGCGAGTCTGTGTTTCATTTGTCTGGCTGATTTTCCCCCCTCTCCTTTCTGAAAAGTCCCTTGGCTTGTTGATTTGGAAAAACCAGGTTTTGAATTACAGCAGGTATTGACGTCGGGCTGCCGGGCTGCGCTGTTTTCTGGGATGCTAAGTTGCTGATAGAAAAGCGAGAACCAGTTTACAGTAGCTCTGACACCACTGTTACCTTTCTGCAGTCCCCTCCAGCTGCTCCCAGCCCTTCGGATGCCTTTGCCGTGCACACAGTTTGTTCTTGGGTGTGAAAGCAAACAGTATTTGAGTTGGCAGCAACTTCTCTTTCAGTGGAGTTTGCTGCCTCGGCAAGAAACCGCAGCGTGAGCTTTCTGCTGCTGAAGGTTTCCACTGGCAGGATGGCCTTTTCCCACATTTCCTTGGTTTAAGGAAACAGATTTCTGAACTTTTTTTTTTTTTTTAAAGACAAAATGCCAACATTTAACAGCTGGAGTTAGTATATAATTTATGGTTTTCACTTTATGTTCTTGTGGATGTATCAAAATTAAAAATCTGCAATTATTGTTAAATTATGCAAGGTTTTGCAAAAAGAGTGATTAAAAATAGACTCTCTGTTACGAGGAATTCAAGAAAGTCATTGTTACCCAAACAGGTATTCTCAATTATTCTATCTTTAATGGTTTTTAATTGTTATAATTTACTCATATTCTATTACATCTCTCAGAGGTGTTTCTGAAAGCTCTTTGTTTTTCCTTTGGGGAACAAGTAGGAGTTTGTTCATTTGCACCTCTTCAACTTTTTTCCCCCTCCAAATTTTATTTCTGTTTTTTTTTTTTAAACATGTCAGTGTTAACCTCACTTTAAGGAACCCTTCTTGTCATAGTGGTTTTGTCTGGAGAATCTTACCTGTGAGGGCAAAGCAGACAGACGTGCTGCGTGTCAAGGTGACAGTCTCTGTCAGCGAATACTCGTGTGCCACTCAAGGAGGTTATCCAGGTCTTTGTTACACCAGAGAATCTGCCTTCTAGGCCACTGTCGGTTTGGGTTTTGTATATTCCTTTTAGGAAGAATTTATAGCTACACCTTACAGACTTAATATATATATTCTTCATTGACTGGAGGCCTTGCTACATTGGTAAAATATTAGAATCAGGAAACAAATGCAATCAACCAATTAAAAAAAAAGTGAATATTGCCTCCTGTTAGGTAGTATTTTTGTCCTATCGGTACCTAGAGACTGGTGGTTTTGTTATTTCTTTTTCTGTGGATAGAGGCGGAGATTCTGAGAAGCTTTATTAAATCTCCAAAAGCCACGCCTTTAATGAAAAAGTGGCTCTAACATACATGTTTTCCTGATTTCTCAGAAAATAAAATAGGAAGTGAGAAGGCCGTTTTCCTTGGTACACTGTGAAACTCTAAAGATCATTCGATCTACATGTTAGATTTAAGATCAGAACATTAGCTGTGATAAATAACAGGGGACAAAATTTTTCTTTTCTTTTCAAGGATAGTGGCAGTTAATCATTTTTATCTGCCCGCTTTGTAGACATGATTAGATTTATTATGTATGCCGCATGTTTATGGCATTTTTATTATATGTTGTTAATTTGTTGTAACTGCCACCACATTTTTTTTTTTCCGTTTTCTCCCTGGAGGACCCTTGAGAGCATCTTAAGTGTCAACTGTTACCTTGTGTGTTACCTTTAAGAAACTTTAATTTTTAATTTTAAAAAGACATAATAGTCTACCAGTTATAAAAAAAATTACCAGTGTTATAATGAATCGTCATATAAAAGGAAGATTTGCAGTTGTGTTCTGCTAAACACTTAAGTTTTTTATTGCTTATGTAGTGCTACACGTTGGGGTGGATTTAGAGAATGCACGGTTTTAAAAACACTTCACCTGAAACCCAGAAGGGAGAGCCGTCAAACACACACACTCAACTGTGATTTTCTTTATTACTGGAAAGTCATACATGTAGTTTGCAAATCACTGGTAGGTAAGACAGTCGCGATGTGCATCACTTCATCAACAGCCAAACACTTAGGCTGCTTCAAGAGTCAGGCAGTCGAAAGATGCATTTTAGAACAACACACTCTTTTTTAGCTTACTGGCACTCAGAATGGATGTGAAATCTGTTAAATATAGAGGCAATTCTTTAAATAAGGCCGGCAGTTAAAATTGGGAAGTAGGAGAATTAGATTGGAAATGATTTACGATGAGTCTACAGGACATTCAAAAAATAAAGTTAGCAAAGGAAATCCACTGGCTGTATTGGCTACATTACAGCAAAGGATTTTTACTTTTCCTCCCTTTTGAATTGGCCGGGTATATAGGCAATGCAGAGAAACAGACTTTCAGGCGGAAAAATTGACAGCGTTTTTCTTTTTACTGTATGTTCTGGTGTTGGTTTGGTATTGGCATTATAAGTCTCTGACTATAACTAAGTCAGTTTCTTGTTTTGACAATTACAAACTTTTCAACAACAGAGAACCACCCATTCTCTTAAGAGTATTTGATGTTGAAATAAATAGAAGCTGGATTGAGCAGCAGCTTTGCTTTTGTCATGCATCATGAACATGTGGGTCCTTAAAAAAATACCATTCGAAGATGACGTGGGTGTGGTTATTGAGCTTGTAATGTATAATAATCACAGATGCGTAGGTCACTTTTAAAAATTGGTATGTATTTGTCCATACTCCTCTAGAAGAAGTTTATACATTTCTATGGAAAAAACTATGAATTCAGAGAAGACAGATTAGAGGCAGTGTTAAATCCTTTAGGTATGAAACAGTTCCACTGACAGCTAAAATTTGTTCTTATGGTGGCTTATAAAAGCCTTTAAAATTCTTGTTTATAATGGGAGGAGAGAAAAGAAAATTTTTGGAATTTTAGATATAAAATCACCAATTATTCCAATCATAGCAGTATTAAATGAACCAAGAAAAGGTTGTGTGCGTACTACCTAGTGGTAAGGAAGTTCAAGGGGCTGAAGTTATTAAGCCAATTTTTTACTTTAGTGTTGTAAGAGATGCAGGATGTCTTATATGTGTGAGATGATCATTTGATTCCTTCCTCCTCTGCTCTAGTCACTACTTAGCTCAGTGAGTGTTTAAAATTGCTATAGGAAATTTTGAAAAAACCGAAAGTTCATGCTGAAACACTGTATTTAGGAACAAAGTGCTAAGAGAAATGAGATATTTCTTTGCCCCCCCTAGAGAATTTAAGTTGCAGCTTGCTAAAGATATGAACGTTAGATATTTGGGTTAAGAGAAGAGAGATGGTTTCCTGACTGATGGGAAATAGAGTGAATAAAGAACAGGGGCCAAAAAGCTTAGTGCTTGAGGAGAACAACAAATAATTCCCTTTGGCTGGGACATTAGAGTTTGTAAAGGGCAAGAAAGAAAAGAAGTTGGTAGTTAGCTGACACATGACCATTGAGGACTTCAAATTTAGGTTAAGAAGCAAGGAATTTATTCCATAACATTAATTAATGTTAATAATAGCAGGCAACATTTGCTGTAGCATCAGGCATACGGATTTACAGTTCGTTATGATTTATTTACTTCTTGTAAGCATCTAAGGAAGGGGGTACTGTTATTTTTCACAGTTTACTGTACAGATGAGATTGGGTCTTGGAAAGAATAAACCTTCTTACCATGGGCACATAGTTGTGAGATGGAGCCAGGATTTCAAGTTGGTTCTGTTTCAAGGACCAGCCTTTTGAAGATTCTGATGACACAGCCTGTAGGCATGACCAGGGTTTTTATGAGCACAGTCATCGCTCAGTCAGAGGTAGGCTCCAGAACAGTCCGTCTTTCGTTGTTTTATAGAATATGGTGAGGAACCCAAGTTAGAGAAAGTGGCCACATTTCTGAAGAGCCACAGTCAGAGTCTTCAGTAGGGTCATTGAAGGGCTTGGGAAAGAGATGACAAGGGGATAAAAACCCCCTTGAAATTTAATTGGTTGAACTTGGTGTGAAAGAGGTGGACAGTTGGAGAACTAGGTGGGTATTCCCAATAGTTGATTCTAAAAGAAGAGAGGAGGCAGAATGGGGAGTGATGAGGTGAGGTTTGGATGTCATTTTAGGTCCAGGTACCAATCTCAGGCGGAATTTTTCTGGAGATGATGAACAGCTGGGAAGGTAGAACAGCTGGAGATGGAGATCTGATGCCAAAAAAGTATATACAGAGAGGCAGACTGGCTACATCCAGTGAGCGGGGTGGGAGGAGAGAAGAAAGAGTGGCTGGAGAAGGCAACCAGGAAATAAATCAGCCTCATAAGATAAAGAAAAATCCTTCTGCACATTGAACATGACAGATTTGTAGACCATGCTTCAGACACATACCTATACATATTCATTTTTGTATACATATTCATGTACATATTTATATACGTATCCTTATATACATTCATATGTATCACTGTGTGTATTTGTGTATGTATTGTGAGCATGCGCCGTGCCCTCAAGCACACAGATGCAGTACTTGGGAGCCTTTCCCACGTCCGGTCGGCTGGGTACCCGTCTCTCCCTGGAGCTGCCCACCGGGGGTGATTCAGCTCGGTGGGGCTGCGACCTGATAGGTGGAGTTTACTTCTAGCAGGTGTGAGGTTCAGACCAACACACAGCATTTTATACCCCCTCCCCCCAGCGCGTTCCAGCTCAGAAGCCTGGCTGCTTTAAATGCTATGGTAAATGCTAAGTGATCTATAATAGGATTTTACAGAATTCAGCAAGATTACCATTATGTTGTGAAATATGGGCTAAGAGTGTGGTCAGTAAATGTGTTAACTTCTCTTGAGGGGTGATACTTTTTCTCCTTTGAAAATCCATTCATCTGCTGAAATGTGTTTGGGAAGCTCATGACTTACATTGCTATGGCCAATGCAGGATGGCAATTCAGAATTTTTTTGCTTCCTTTCCTTGGGCATCTTCTTAATTTCTAACAGGGTTCACAGGGATGACTTTCAGTTCTTTCTTTCTTTATTCCCCCAAAGTCAACTAAATACTGTGTTACTGCTACAGTCTGTTTGTGTTATCAATTGAAGAGGGAAGCGGTGCCCTTTTTTCAAGATGCCACTTAAGTGATTCCTTTTCAGGGTTCTTTAAAATGTCACCCTGATGAAAATTGCCCTCCCCCTTTAGTAAACTTAAGCTTCTGCTTCTTTCCTTACGTGGACATTGACTCAAGGAACACCTTAAATTCCTAAAAGCTTGTGTGCCACCTACTCCACACACTGTGAACTTCATAAGAACCCTTTACAGATGGTGATACTCATTTTCAGAAAATAGATTTAACAAAATCATGCCAGTCTTCACACAACTGTCACTTGGGATGTTATCCATGTTTCTCCCAGAGGCCCCCAGTTGGCCGTGTGGCTGAGGGCTTTGTTGTGATGGTTTGAGAAGTAATTTTTCAGCAGAGGTCACCCTGACTTTGGAGATTCTGATAAAATTGGCTTGAGCTTTTATCTTATTCCCTGTGGGACTTCCAATGAGAATTTTTGGAGACTTTATTTTCATGATTGATGTTGGTTTAAGAACTCTTGGTAGTGTCTCTTCTCATTGCCGTGCCCTTTTCTCCTCCTCGGATTGGAAATTAGCTCCTCTCCGTAATTTCCTTCCAACGCAACTCACATAAGGCACTGAACTTGAGGGACTTCTCAAAAGTTTGCATCAGAGAAATTTAGAATCAGATGTTCAGCACGCTTGTTCTTAAAACATATGTTTTCCTGCTCCGAACCTGTCCTTGGCTAGCTTTCTGTGTGGATCACGACCTCCAAGTTTGTCCTTCCTTCTCGCCTCTCATTTGTTTTGCTTTCTGTTACTGATTCATACTTCTTAAAAACAGTGGCTGACTTTTCACTTTCTGTTCACCATCTCCTTCCAAGTTGGGTAATTGGGAACCTTGTTTTCTGCATTTCAAGTACTGTATCCATGCTGACCGCATGGTTGGACCATGGATTGTCATACTGAAAGAAATAGAGACAAATCTCGTGTGATATTGTTTACCGGTGAAATCTAAAACAAGACTGCAAGGAAACTTATCTATAAAACAGACATAGAGGTGCGGATGTAAGAAACAAACTCATGTTTACCAGGGAGTAAGTTGGGGATAAACTGACATATATGTACTATTGTATATAAACTAGATCACTAATAAGGACCTACTGCATAGCACAGGGAACTCTATTGAATACTCTGTAATGGCCTATATATATATATATACAAGGATGGGCATGATAAAGAACAGAAACTGTACGGACCTAACAGAAGCAGAAGAGATTAAGAAGAGGTGACAAGAATACATGGAACTTTACAAAAAAGGTCTTAATGACCCGGATAACCACAATGGTGTGGTCAGTCACCTAGAGCTAGACATCCTGGAGTATGAAGTCAAGTGGGCCTTAGGAAGCGTTACTATGAACAAAGATAGTGGAGGTGATGGAATTCCAGCTGAGCTACTTAAAATTCTAAAAGATGATGCTGTGAATGTGCTGCACTCAATATGTCAGCAAATTTGGAAAACTCAGCAGTGGCCATAGAACTGGTCAGTTTTCATTCCAGTCCCAAAGAACGGCAATGCCAAAGAATGTTCAAACTACCATACAGTCATGCTCATTTCACATGCTAGTAAGGTTATGCTTAAAATCCTTCAAGCTAGGCTTCAACAGTATGTCAACCGAGAACTTCCATGTGTGCAAGCTAGGTTTAGAAAAGGCAGAGGAACCAGAGATCAAATTGCCACCATTTGTTGGATCATGAAGAAAGCAAGGGAATTCGAGAAAAAACATCTACTTCTGCTTCATTGACCACATTAAAGCCTTTGTGTGAATCATGTCAAACTGTGGAAAATTCTTAGAGAAATGGGAATACCAGACCACCTTACCTGTCTCCTAAGAAACCTACACATCAAGAAGCAACAGTTAGAACTGGACATGGAGCATCAGACTGGTTCAGAATTGGGAAAGAAGTACATCAAGGCTGTATATTGTCACCCTGCTTATTTAATTTGTATGCAGAGTACATCATGAGAAATGCTGGACTGGATGAAGAACAAGCTGGAATCAAGATTTCTGGGAGAAATAACAATAACCTCAGATATGCAGATGATACTACCTTAATGGCAGAAAGTGAAGAGGAGCTAAAGAGCTTCTTGGTGAGGGTGAAAGAGGAGAGTGAAAAAGCTAACTTAAAACTTAACATTCAGAAAATTAAGATCATGGCATCCAGTCCCATCACTTTATGGCAAATAGAAGGGGAAAAGGTGGAAACGGTAACAGATTTTTCTTTTCTTGGTCTCCAAAATCACTGCGGACAGTAACTGCAGGATGAAATTAAAAGATGCTTGCTCCTTGTAAGGAAATTTGTGATAAACCTAGACAGTGTGTTAAACATCACTTTGCTGACAAAGGTCCGTCTAGTCAAAGCTGTGGTTTTTCCAGTAGTCATGTATGAATGTGAGAGTGGGACCATAAAGAAGGCTGAGGGCCAAAGAATTGATGTTTTTGAATTGTGGTGCTAAAGAAGATTCTTTAGAGTCCCTTAGACTGTGAGATGAAACCAGTCAATCATAAAGGAAATCAACCCTGAATATTCATTGAAAAGACTGATGCTGAAACTGAAGCTGCAATCCTTTGGCCACCTGATGCAAAGAGTTGACTCATTTGGAAAGACTGTTATTGGGAAAGATTGAAGGTAAAAGGAGAAGGGGGTAGTAGAGGATGAGATGGTTAGATAGCATCATGGAATGAATGGACATGAATTTGAGCAAACTCCAGGAGACAGTGGATGACAGGGCAGTCTGGCGTGCATGTTGCAGTCCGTGGGTTCACAAAGAGTTGGACACAACTGAGTGACTAAACAACAACAATGGCCTATATGGGAAAAGATTCTAAAAAAGAGTGGATGTATGTGTATGTATAATAGATCACTTTGCTATACCCCTGAAACTAACATATAACATTTGAAATCAACTATACTCCTGTAATAATTTTATAAAAAAGAAAACGAATGCCTAGATGAGGGGGAAAAAAGACTGTTGTGTTGGTTGACTGGTAAAAGAGTCATCTTTTCACCTCTTCACGTGCATAGACACAACTTCTTTTCTCCCTTCTCCCTCTCCCTCACATGTAGCATCACTGGGACTACTTTGCATAGAGAGAGACATATTAGACGTTTATTCCAATTCTGGCCCTACCCATCCAACTCTAGTCTTTTCAATTTTTCCCCTTTACTAAGCCAAAGAAACAGGTTTTGTCTTGAATTGCATAGAGGCTTTCAAAGTGTAGGTTCTAAATACTAGTATCTTCTCATTGATAGTTACTTTCTTATACTAGATCAGCAGTCTGTCTTTCAGTCCTAGGGCAATAAAACAAAATCTCAGCCTTACAAACACCTAGTTTATAGGAATACTTAATAGCATTTTATTTGTTCCTTTGATCATTTCATCTTATTCGTAATGTCTGCCACCCATCTGCCATTCTTAAAATGCACCTTCTGAGATAATGAATTTTCTCTTTTCCCCTGAAAGTGAAGGCTGTTAGTGAAATGGTTAAGTGATGCCTTTTGCTGCAGAGCAAGCTGGAAGCGTTTGCGGTCATTGAGCCACCTCTCCTCATGTCACTTCACCCTAATCGTGTCAGCCAGCATGGCCATCTTATAATTAGATGAGAAGCATCAGGCAATTTCCCAATGTTGTTATCTTTTGTAGTTTTCATAGCACTGTGCCCGACCTGGGGTTACAAAAACTCTGAAAAATATCCACCACCCTTGAAAAGCACAATTACTGATTATTTTACATTTTCTGATACCTGCATCTATCTATCACTGGAGCAGTAAATAATAATAAATAAATAATAAATAATAATAAATAAGTAAATAATAATAAATAAGTAAATCAATCACTGGAGCAGTAGTTCCCAATGCCTGGTATATTAGAATTCCATGGCTTTAGGAAATCTAAATGTGAAGCGTTTCAGAATTTAAGCTAGTAGGATTTTGGTTGTAAGCAACAGAAAGTCTAGTTCGGAAAGCTTCAACAGTGTCATTGGCAAGTCCTTGGTGGACTTCAGGAAAGATTTGATCCAGCTTGTTGCCCTGTTTTCCTCTGTGGAGCTGCTTTATCTTTAGACCCATCCTATGTGTAGTCATAGGACAGTTCCTAACTATTGCTGGGCTGTAGATTTTCTTGACCAAGCCAAGCAGGAGAGTGTAAAAGGGAATCTTAAGCTTTTTGAAAAGATTCTTGAACTCTAATTGGATGAATTTCCAGCACATTCTACTTTCCTGATGGCCAGGGGTATGGGATGTGTTAATATCATAGTTAATATTTTTACATCACTGGAGCTGAATGTTGTCAACCTCCCGGGAACCCTATGACTCCTCACTGTCCCTTGGTCCTGTGTGAGAGGGATTTGAAGAAGAGGATCCTGGGCCCACAGCTTCAAATGTAAACCTCAGTGAGCTGTTTTTTATGTTTCAAAAGGCCTAAAGTTGACTCAGTACTTTTCATGAAAAAGCACTTCAGGCGTTAAGCAAAATGTCAAGTTCCTTTGGCTTTTGGCCATGAATATTGTAATCAGTGAACTCTGGCAGTTTGGTAGATACTGTCTTAATTCTTAACAAATAAATATTAGTTGGTAAAATCTTCTGAAACTTTGTGGAAGTGAGAGTGCTTTAGAAGTTAATAAAGTAGTTCATTGTGGTTAAAGAAGAATTTGGAATCTTCACCCTTCTGAGTTGATAGATAATAGATTGAACAAGTTTGTAATCCACCTAAGAAGTGATGACCAGTTGAAATACTATGCAGATATAGAAAGAAAAAGTGACCTCTAGTTGTACTAGTTTTATTTCTACAATTTAAAATTCAGCCTTTCAAGTTTTTCTTTCCAGATACAGGAAATTCTGTGTTTTACTAGCACGTTTTTTAAAAACATTAATCATATGGAAAGAAAGAGATGATGAATTTTAACACTACTGTGATAGAGTCCATGACTCAGCAACAGAAATTATTGTTGGTGGAACCACCAAAAAGCATTTCTCTCTTGGGGGAAGGATGTTTAGTTGAAAGTCTTCAGAAGAGATGCATATTCAGTAAGAGTAATGAGAGGCAAATACAATAATGAAAGATTGTTTCACAAAAAGAAATCTCTAAAAAGAAGATAGCCAAGTTGTTGTGTGCTTATAAAACATTGAGGAGTGTCAAGTGTGTTGATGGTAATGTGAACTTACTCTAAGGTGCAGGAAGTCCTCCATGCTCCATGCATCTTGGAAGCATTTCCATCAGAGTGAAGAAAGCTATGGGAACCTTCTGAAGTCACACTGGATATTCTATCTGTGCAGAGTGATCTTCTCTGTGAAGCGTTTGGCCTAGCTCATGCTGAGCTGCTTGGCCTTTTGCTGTTGTTTTACCTGACTTACCCAGCATTGGTTGTTTTGGACTGACTGCCTTACCCACTGCCAGACAGGAATTCTTGGCCAGTGTGTCAGGGTCTTGTGAATGTAAAACAAGACCCTGCTGCTCCTGATGGGGATGCTGGCCGCCCTGGTGTTCTTGGGTAGCCTGTCTGACCTCCTATCCACTAGGGGTCCACAGCTCAGACTCCACTCTGACCTTAGAAAACAGATCGCTACATCTGAATATCGTATTGACATAGTCTTTAGTTTTGTATCCCAAGCCTCCTGACTGCACCCATCTTCTTGGTTTATTATTTTTCAAACATCTTTGCTTTTCTCAGGCGTTTTTCATGACTTGGCTTATGGTTTCCCTGGTTTTGATATAAATACCTCCTATACTTTATGAGCTTTAACTTCTTTCACTTGTTAGACTATAGATGAGTCTGTTTAAAAATGAGATTTTACATCATTCCTTTAAACAAAAGGTGGTATCAGTTGCCAGAGTTTGACTGTAACCTAAAATAACTACTATGAAGGTAAAATGGTAGTTACACAGGAGTTGGCAAACCTTTTCTGTAAGGGACCAAGTAATAAATATTTTCAGCTTCACAGGCCTCCTTGTCTTTTTTTTGCAACTGCTCACTTCCATTGTAACCCCAGATCAGCAAGGAAACAACACATAAATGAGTGGACATAACTGTGTTCCAATAAAGTTTTATTTTTGAACATCAAAATTTGATTGCCATAATTTTTTCATTTTATGTAATATTCTTCTTCTTTTTTTTTTTTTTCCCCACCAAAGCCTTTAAAATATAAAATGTCTTCTTATCTCGTGCACTTTACAGAAACCAGCAACAGGCCAGGTTTGCCCACAGACCATCATTTGCTGATCCCTGATATTAGGTTGAATTTTAAATCATTATAACTAGGCTCAAACACATCTTTCTTAATCAAAATAGGAACCATTGTAGTCAACACATTTTTCCAATGAGAAATAAGTTTGTTTATTGCTGTGGTGTAAAAATCTGTTCTTCAAGACCTGAGAAACTCCTGGAAAGCATCTTCTGCCTCCTGCTGGTTGTGGAAGCGTTTCTGTTGCAAAATGTTGTTGAGGTGCTTGAAGAAGTGGCAGTTGGTTTGTGAGAGGTCAGGTGAATATGGCAGATGGGGCAAAACTTTGTAGCCCAGTTCGTTCAACTTTTGAAGCACTGGGGACATGTGACATGCGGTCGGACATTGCGATAGAGAATTGGGCCCATTCTGTTGACCAATACTGGCCGCAGGCATTGCAGTTTTCAGTGCCCCTCACCAATTTGCTGAGCATACTTCTCAGCTGTAATGGTTTCACTGGAATTCAGAAGGCTGTAGTGGATCAGACAGGCACCAGACCACCAAACACAGACCGTGATCGCTCTTCTGGACAAGTCTGGCTTTGAGAAGTGCTTTGGAGCTTCTTCTCAGTGCATCTAATGAGCTGGTTGTTGCCAGTTTTCATATAAAATCCACTTTTCATCGCTCATCACAATCCAGTCAAAAAATGTTTCATTGTTGTTGTGTAGAATAAAAGAAGACTACACTTGAAAACAGTGATTTTTTTCTTGGTTTGTGGTCAGCTCACGAGGCACCCATTTACTGAGTGGTTTCACCTCTCCAGTTTGCTTCAAATGCTGAATGACCATAGAAGGGTTGACACTGAGTTCTTCGGCAGCTTTTCCTGTAGTTGTAAGAGGATCAGCTGTGATGATAGCTCTCAGTTGGTTGTTGTCAACTTCTGATGGCCATCCACTGCACTCCTCATCTTCAAGGCTTTTGTCCCCTTTGTGAAACTTTTGAACCACCACTGCACTGTATGTTCATTTACAATTCCTGGGCCAAATGTGTTGTTGGGAGTTGCCTCTGCTGCTTGACCCATTTTGAACTTGAAAAAGAAAATTGCTCCAATTTGTATTTTGTCTAACATCATTTCCATAGTCTAAAATAAATATAAAATAAACAAGTAATAGATCATTAGCAAAAAAAAAAGCAAGAAACGCCCATTAAAATGATGTATATAACTGCATTTATTTATGAATGTATTCCAGTATCAAACAGCAAAGTTCAACAATGCAAAACTGCAGTTATTTCTTCTCATCATATCCTGTTGCCTCCTTCTCCTTAAGATACTGAGCTGGAGGGGTTCTTTCTCTAAAGCAATGGACTTCCGCATCTGTGAGGTGTCTGCGTGCATGTATGTGCAGTTATTTCAGTCACATCGGCCTCTTGTGACTGCATGTACTGCTGCCCTCCAGGCTCCTCTCTCCATGGGATTATCCCAGCATGAATACTGAAATGGGTTGCCATTTATGTTTGAGGTGTCAGTTCAGTTCAGTTCAGTTGCTCAGTTGTGTCTGACTCCTTGCAACCCTATGGACTACAGCAGACCAGGCCTCCCTGTCCACCTCCAACTCCCGGAATTTACTCAAACTTATGTCCATTGAGTCGGTGATCACATCCAACCATCTAATCCTCTGTCGTTCCCTTCTCCTCCTGCCTTCGATCTCTCCCAGCATCAGTCTTTTCAAATGAGTCAGTTCTTTGCATCAGGTGGGCAAAGTGTTGGAGTTTCAGCTTCAACATCAGTCCTTCCAATGAACACCCAGGACTGATTTCCTTTAGGATGGACAGTTTGGATCTCCTTGCAGTCCAAGGGACTCTCACGAGTCTTCTCCAACACCAGCACCCAAATGATCCTGACATAATTGGAAGGGTTGAAATGGAATTGGAAAGAGAATAACTATGTAGTTCCATGTCATTTGTTGTAATGTGTGTACTACCCACAATCATCAGAGTGGTTTAAGTCCCGAACTTCAGGGAGTATTGCCTTGTGTCTTGGTTCTACCCAGTTCTTCTAATCATCACCCAGATAACATCAAGGGAAAGATACAGATAGCACCAGAGTGAAATGAAAGGCAGGGAAAAGGAGAGAGGTTCAACATCATAGCTGGAAACAGTAAAAATTCATGATGAGAGAGGAGGGGGTGAGAGAATGACTTTTTTGGATAAGGGATCAAATATCTGAGAGAGGAAAAGAAGAACTTCTTACACCAAAAGTTGATAAGAATTTGAGTGTCTTGCCAGCCAATCCATTACCCTGTATTACTCATTCACCTCGGGAGTAGCATCTTTGGTGTTTGTGTGTCTTGTTATTCTATTCTAGAAATTTCTGATGTTAGTATTTCATCTCCCTTGGGAAAAGGAACAAGGGAAATTGGTGACCCAGGATAATATTTCTTTATTCAACACTTTCTGTTCCTTTGTGGTAGCCCATTGAGTGATAAACCTTAAATTTAGGCTTTTTATTTTCTTGGCCTGTATTGATTCTGTTTTGCATATGACTTGCACAGGAATGGCCTGACGTATTTCTTGACAAAATTCTGTATTAAAAAAAGTAGAGCTAGTGTGACTTCAAGTCATAACTTGAGATAAACATCTTGAAGGTACAAGATTTTAGGTGGTAACAGTATTGGACTATTTTGCTTTCTATTGTGATAGATAAAACCAACAATTTCTGGGGAGGCATTTTTATATAGCATTCGTAGAGTGATGATCATTACTACTATAACCTGAAAAGTAATCAGTGTTCATGTTACCAGTAAAAGAATGATTTTTATTTCATAACAAACTTCTTAAAACACAGTTGTTTTTTCAAGTTGCTTTACTTTCCAGGATCAACATGAACCAGGAAACCTTATACAGGGGTATTAGTTGATATGTTCTTAAGTGTGGTAGTAGAGCTTTTAAGTAATTACTCAAGTTGGGAAAAGAGATCTGGTTTCAGATTCTGGCTAAGCTACTTAGTAACTTTGTGACCTTCAAAAATTTTTTTAAGCCTCAATTTTCTCATTTGAAGATGCAGGTGAAAAGTCACCTACCTCACTTCAGGAATTGAACATAGTCTAGTTTATCAGATGCGTTAGGGTTGAATGGGCTTATGTACAAACAGTTTTGCATAAAACTGTTGCAAAAAAAAGGCAGTGCATAGTATGTAAGAATAATATTTCCTTTATGTGATATTTATTTGCCTAATTAGATAAAAGTAGTTCTGATTATTGTTCTGTTTGGATGCCTCAGTTAAATAATAGAAGATATTTAAATCTAGGAGTCAGAAGTACTTTAAATATCCATCTTACCTTTCTGCATTTTTGATATCTTGTTTAAAATTATTTTCTTTTCTCTAAAAGGACAGTGGGTGTGAAGTCCATATGGGTCAGAATTTGGGTACCTTTGCATCAGTGATTGTGGCCCACTGAAATCTATTAAAGTTGCTTAAATCCAGGAAATGTTGACTCACATATTTTAACACCTTAACATCAGTTCAGTTGTTCATGCTTACCCATTCACCATTTCATTTTTTCCTCCAGTTTCTATTAATTTTGAGAATGAAAAAGGATGAAACATCTATTCTGAATTTCAGTCAGTTTCAAGTTTCTATAGGTTAAAGATGAATAAATACAACAGCATTAGGTCCTTCTCTGTCTTCCCTTCTTTTCCTAGCTCCACCTTTTTTCAGTTTTTTGCATCAGCTTATACATCTGGAGGGATGTATGTGACCTGGAAAAGGCTTCCTCCAGCCCCATGGTTCTCAGCTTCTGTCTGGACAGTGGAAGAGGCTCAAGCACAATGCCATTGAAGGATGCTAAGAATTCATTTATATAAAGTTTGAAGTTCAAGATAGCGATATGATTGTTCTTGGGTTCTATTTTGGAGTAAAGCAAATTCTAGACATATCTATTTAATGCCGTTTTGGGTTCAGAGGATCCCAATCTCTAGGTTTTTGTTGTTTTTCCAAGTGGATAAGCCAACAATTCAAATCAAAACTTTATTCCTAACTTGGATCAATACACAATACCTTATACCACTAATTTGGAATATTTTAACCAAAATGCCTGGTAATTTTTAAGATACCAGTCACAACTGTAAGTACAATGACAAATGTATTATTCCAATACTATATGTGAATTGGTTTAGTGGGGCCCAGAGACATATTTATCCCATTCCAAGGAGAACAAATTGTTCTAGTGCTGTAGCTTTTGGGAACTCGGCCATAGCAGTGAGCTGCCTCCAGTACTCACATTACTTGTGTTTCAGTTCAGTTCAGTTGCTCAGTTATGTCCAACTCTTTGCGACCCCATGGACTGCAGCACGCCAGGCCTCCCTGTCCATCACCAGCTCTTGAGGTTTACTCAAGCAGTGTCCATTGAGTCGGTGATGCCATCCAACCCTCTCATCCTCTGTTGTTCCCTTCTCCTCCTGACGTCAATCTTTCCCAGCATCAGGGTGTTTTTCAATGAGTCAGTTCTTCCCATCAGGTGGCCAAAGTATTAGAGTATCAGCTTCAACATCAGTCCTTCCAGTGAACATTCAGGACTGATCTCCTTTAGGGTGGACTGGTTGGATCTCCTTGTAGTCCAAGGGACTCTCAAGAGTCTTCTCCAACACCACAGTTCAAAAGCATCAATTGTTCGGTGCTCAGCTTTCTTCACAGTCCAACTCTCACATCCATACATGACCACTGGAAAAACCATAGCCTTGACTAGACGGACCTTTGTTAGCAAAGTAATGTCTCTGCTTTTTAACTTGCTGTTTAGGTTGGTCATAACTTTTCTTCCAAGGAGTAAGCGTCTTTTAATTTCATGGCTGCAGTCACCATCTGCATTGATTTTAGAGCCCAAGAAAATAAAGTCAGCCACTGTTTCCACTGTTTCCCCATCTATTTGCCATGAAGTGATGGGACTGGATGCCATGATCTTAGTTTTCTTAATGCCGAGCTTTAAGCCAACTTTTTCACTCTCCTCTTTCACTTTCATCAAGAGGCTCTTTAGTTCTTCACTTTCTGCCATAAGGGTGGTGTCATCTGCATATCTGAAGTTATTGATATTTCTTCCAGCAATCTTGATTCCAGCTTGCATTTTATCCAGCCCAATGTTTCTCATGATGTCCTCTGCATATAAGTTAAATAAACAAGGTGACAATATACAGCCTTGACATACTCCTTTTCCTGTTTGGAACCAGTTCGTGTCCATTTCTAACTGTTGCTTCCTGACCTGCATACAGATTTCTCAGGAGGCAGGTCAGGTGGTCTGGTATTCTCATCTCTTTCAGAATTTTCCACAGTTTATTGTGATCTACGCAGTCAAAGGCTTTGGCATATTCAATAAAACAGAAATAGATGTTTTTCTAGAACTCTCTTGCTTTTTCCATGATCCGGCGGATGTTGGCAATTTGATCTCTGGTTCCTCTGCCTTTTCTAAATCCAGCTTGAACATGTGGAAGTTCACGTTTCACGTATTGTTGAAGCCTGGCTTGGAGAAATTTTGAGCATTACTTTACTAGCGTGTGAGATGAGTGCAATTGTGCAGTACTTTGAGCATTCTTCAGCATTGCCATTCTTAGGGATTGGAATGAAAATTGATTTTTTCCAGTTCTGTGGCCACTGCTGAGTTTTACAAATTTGCTGGCATAGTGAGTGTAGCACTTTCACAGCCTCATCTTTTAGGATTTGAAAGAGCTCAACTGGAATTCCATCACCTCCACTAGCTTTGTTCATAGTGATGCTTCCTAAGGCCCGCTTGACTTCACACTCCAGGATGTCTGGCTCTAGGTGAGTGATCACACCATCATGATTACCTGAGTCATGAAGATCTTTTTTGTACAGTTCTTCTGTGTATTCTTGCCACTTCTTCTTAATATCTTCTGCTTGTGTTAGGTCCATACCGTTTCTGTCCTTTATTCAGCCCATCTTTGCATGAAATATTATTTGACTATAAGATGGAAATAATCTTATTACCCCAATGGTTTGTAAGGATCCAATGATAGAGTCAATGTGAAATTAGTTTTGTGTTATTTTGTAATATTATCTAGCCCATCCAGTACCATACAATGTCATCTTTGAAATAATTGCTTTTGGAGGTTTCATCCTCCATAAATTCACCCAGTGAACAAGAACAGTATTGACTGCTCCTTCTTCCTTGGATAGTTCATTCAGCCTCAAAGAGACAGACATTTTAATTTTTATTCCATGAATGATGCATCAGAGCCCCAATTCATCGTCACCTTCCCTTCCCCCGTTCCTACCGTATTTAAATTTAGCATCCTTTCTAAGTATAAGAATTGGAAAAAAAAATTATTTTCTTTTTTCTTTTTTTCCTTCCGTTTGTTGAGATACATTTGACACACAGCACTTAGTTTTAGGTATGCAGCCTGAGTTGACTTACATACATCATGAAATAATTGCCACAGTTAGTTTAGTAAACATCCATTTAATATAGATACAAATTAAAAGGAAAAGCAAAAAGTTTGCCTAGTTATGAGAATTCTTTGGACTTAACTCTCTTAGCAACTTTCATATATAGCAACAATACTAATTGTATCAATCATGTTGTAAGTTAAATCTCTAGTACTTACTTATTTTGTAACTCAGTTCAGTCCAGTCACTCAGTCGTGTCCAGCTCTGCGACCCCATGGACTGCAGCATGCCAGGCCTCCCTGTCCATCACCAACACCTGGAGTTTACTTAAACTCATGTCCATTGAGTCGGTGATGCCATCTGACCTTCTCATCCCCTGTCGTCCCCTTCTCTTCTCACCTTCCATCTTTCCCAGCATCAGGGTCTTTTTCAGTGAGTCAACTCTTTCCATTAGGTGGCCAAAGTATTGGAGCTTCAGCTTCAGCATCAGTCCTTCCAATGAATAGTTAGGACTGATTTCCTTTAGGATGGACTGGTTGAATGTCCTTGCAGTCCCAAGAGTCTTCTCCAACACCACAGTTCAAAAGCATCAATTCTTTGGCACTCAGCTTTCTTTATAGTCCAGCTGTCATATCCATATATGACTACTGGAAAACCATAGCCTTGAGTAGACAGACCTTTGTTGGCAAAGTAATGTCTCTGCTTTTTAACTTTCTGTCTAGGTTGGTCATAACTTTTCTTCCAAGGAGTAAGCGTCTTTTAATTTCATGGCTGTGGTCACCATCTGCAGTGACTTTGGAGCCCCCCAAAATACAGTCTGACACTGCTTCCACTGTTTCCCCATCTATTTGCCTTGAAGTGATGGGACCAGATGCCATGATCTTAGTTTTCTGAAGGTTGAGCTTTAAGTCAACTTTTTCACTCTCCTCTTTCACTTTCATCAAGAGACCCTACATTTCTTTTTCACTTTGTGCCATAAGGGTGGTGTCATCTGCATATCTGAGGTTATTGATGTTTCTCCCGGCAATCTTGATTCCAGCTTGTGCTTCCTCCAGCCCAGCGTTTCTCATGACGTACTCTGCATATAAGTTAAATAAGCAGGGTGAGAATATCCAGCCCTGATGTACTCCTTTTCTGATTTGGCACCAGTCTTTTGTTCCATGTCTCGTTCTCACTGTCGCTTCCTGACTTGCATACAGATTTCTCAAGAGGCAGGTGAGGTGGTCTGATACTCACGTCTCTTTAAGTATTTTCCACAATTTATTGTGATCCATACAGTCAAAGGCTTTGGCATAGTCAATAAAGCAGAAATAGATGTTTTTCTGGAACTCCCTTGCTTTTTTGATTATTGGCAATTTGATCTCTGGTTCCTCTGCCTTTTCTAAATCCAGCTTGAACATCTGCAAGTTCACGGTTCACATATTGTTGAAGCCTGGCTTGCAGAATTCTGAGCATTACTTTACTAGTGTGTGAGGTGAGTGCAATTGTGTGGTAGTTTGAGCATTGTTTGTCATTGCCTTTGGTTATTTCATAACTAGCAGTATGTTTTGACCACTTTCGTCCTTTTCCCCCTTCCCCTACCTACTACCCACCTTCTCACCTCTGGTGACCACAAATCTGATATTTTTATCTGTGAATTGTTTGTTTTTGAGGTGTAATTGACGAACAGCACTACACATTACTTACTGGTGCACAACATTGTAATTGGATAATTCTATATATACATTACCAAGTGACCACCATGATGCGTCTAGTTACCATCTGTCACCATACAGGGATATGACATTATTATTGACTGTATTTCACACACTGTACATTGCATCTCTGTTACTCATTTGTTTTGTAACTGGAAGTTTGTACCTCTTTATCTCCCTCACCCATTTCACTCATCCCTTCACCCCCTCTGCTCTAAAATAGGAAAAATAAACTCATTTTGAAAGTTAATATTCCAGTGCCCATCAGGTAATGTAAATTTTAAGGATAATTTTACAAAAAAAATCTTACTTCCCTACTGTGACCTGCTAGCCTTGTTTTTATCAGCAGCTAGAGCAAGTGATTTCTTCATCTTTGTCCTTTTCATATCGTTTTATTATTTCAAAGTGTGAAATCAGAGTATTTTAGTTGGAGAAACCATTTCTGTTCCTCATCATATCTCAGTCTAGAATGTCTCCTTGTACCTCTTATTCTTTACTCAGGGAGATATCCAAGTTCTCAGACATGAAACGTTTAGGACCTAATTTTATTGCGATAAGCTGAGAATTCACTTGAAGGTAGCTTGTAGTTCCCTTCTGTGTAGATTTTTCTTATTTCCCAAGGTGAGATCTGCTATACAAAAATGTGGAAACGAGGCCAAAAGCAAGTGTATACATCATCGCGTGACACTGAAATCACCTACCATTTTTTCCCCATATCACACTGTTTAGTCTTGTCTGGATTCCAGCTGTTTCTTTACTTAGGTCAACTTGTTGTGTCTTCCTTTGAATTTGTCTGAGGAGAAGAATTGAGAGAAACCTTTACGATTTCCCTCTCAGCAAGGACCCCTGACTTGTTCCCACTTCTCTGCAGATATTGGTGAGCTCTTTTTTTATCTGTGAACACATTTAGAGTTAATGGCTTTTGCTTTGATGTGACAACTGATGGAGGCTTCTCTCCTCCTCAGGGCAGTTCTGGTTTAACTTCTGTGGGGATTTGACTCTTGACATGGCTTGGGATATTCTCAGTCTGATTAGCAGGGATGTCAGCTTTTCTTTGAGTGAAGGACCAGGTGATCTTTTATTGTTCAGTATTTTAACCTTTGGGTATGAAAAGAAACAGACATAAAACTCACAGACATAAAACACAAATTTATGGTTACCAAACAGAAAAATGGATGAGGGGATAAATTAGGATCTTGAGATTAGCAGATACAAAGTACTACATCCTAAATAAATAAACAATAGGTCCTGCTGTATAGCACAGGGAACTTAATTCACTATCCTGTAATAAACCATAGTGGAAGAGAATATGAAAATATATACTTTCTAATATATATATATATGTGTGTGTGTGTGTGTGTGTGTATAATCACTGGATCACTTTGCTGACACCAGAAACTAACACATTATAAATCAACTATACATCAATTAAAAAAAAAAAAAAAGACTGGTTGACACAGGGAGAAATCAGAGTAAAAGTTAATGAAGCCAACTTTGATACAGTTGCCTCTCTGTTCAAGAAGTGCAGGGAGTTTGCCATTTTATTTGTCCAGGATGTTGTTTAGTATCTCTTGCTCTTGAATACTGGCAAGTAGATAATTGTGTCATCAGGTTATGCTACTTGAGGACGGTGCTGTTACTTGGGTCATTGCACAATGATAACTTCTCAGCTTTTTGCTCCTTGTTGCCCTTTGAGGATTCAGATCCTTCCCGAAGTTCATTTTCTGACTTGTGTATGTGGCATAGAATGAGCATACTCAATAAAATACTTCCACAAGAGACTCTTAATAGTACATGTACAAAATACTTCTGTGTTTTAGTGGAAGTTACTCCATTATGACCCTTTATGCATGCTCCCTGCCGAGAAAACATTCTAGAAACGGATGTCAACCAAGGGAGATTCATTCATTCCATACGTTTTCTAATTTCCAAAAATGTACACCGTCAATATTTTTTCTTAATTGAACAGTTTGTTGAACAGACGGGTGCTTTAATTATGGTGGTCTAAATTTACACACATTGCAGTGGTATTTTGCTACATTAATTACCTTACTTGTCAAGAGTAACAGGTAATTACTACATCAACTCAGCCTCCTGCAGTCCATGGAAACGTAACTTTATTTGAGCAGATACAATACACCAGATTATAGCCACCCCACACCCTATGCTGTGATAAGAGATAACCGTGCTCACAGTGTTTGTTTTACCATGAAGAGGGGAGAGAGGTGAGCTGACCCTTTTCCTTGTGTCTGTCCCCCTAAGATGGAAATCCAGAAACTATGTCATGGATTCAAAGAATCTGGACAGGAAGGAACCTTTGGAATAATTGAATTCATTAAACCTTCTCCTTGCAATGTGTTTCAGAGAGTGACTTTTCTAAGTCTGCACAAGAAGTAAAATTAGTGTCCAATCCAGAATTGGCACTGATTTCTCCCCACCAGTCTGCTAAAAAAGCTTAGAAATGTTAACGATTTTTAAAAAATAATTCTAGAAAAATCATTTGGTATAAGACATTTTGAATATTTGTTCACTTCATCTCCCTCGTTTGAACTTCTCACCATTGCTTTGGCTGCCTCGTGAAGAGTATTTATCCTGTATTCTGTTGAACCGCCAGGTACAACTCATGTCATTTGATTTCCTCTTCAGTGTATGGGTGTCAGCTTTTATGACAAGTTGTGTTAGGATTCTAGTTTAACATATTTTTTTTTGTAAAGGTGTGAACATTTTTGAGCATATAGGATGCCCTTAGCGAAAATGCAGCATTACCTCTCTTGGTTGCCATGGCATGGAAAGAAACGACTGTGTTAGCTTTTAGGTGTGGCGCGGAATATACTCAATGACATAATAGAGGCGGTCTGTCTTGAAAGGCTCTGTCCCCTTTTTAGTCAAACACCTGTGACAAAATTACGAACTGTGGTTAACATATACCACTTACAAGTGGTTTTTCAGAGTCAACCAGGGTAGAGGAGCTCAGCTTGCAAAGAACTTTCTTTCCCTTTGCACATGGCAGTGGGAGTGGGGTGACATGAAGAGGAAGTTCAGGACGTCTAAGGGTTATGGACACAGCCTTGCGGAAGTGACAGGGGGCGGTTGGTAGAGGATAGAGGGGGTCTCTTGGGGGATTTGAGATGTACTACCAAGGATCTCCCCAGCCTTTGACCCACTTCAGTTTCTCAGGCCTGCAATTGTGAAACAGACTCCTCATTCTTGAAACTGTAGTTCACGAGCCATTGCACATCTCCCTGGGCTCTGGAACTTGTGATATTATAGTCTGTGGTTATTGACTTTTTCCTTAGTTGTTTTGTTTTATAATTAAAAGATTGCATAGGCTTCTTATTATAATTTAGTCATTTGTGCATCCAGCAAATATCTCTTGAATGTCTACTGTGTGACAGTCATTGTGCTGCATGTGGCAGCGGAGGGGCGCTTAGTGAGGAAGAAAGTACAACAGATCCTTGCTCTCATGGAGCTGCCTTCCAGTAGAGGAAGCAGAGAGAGTCAGTAATGCAGTGCGGTGGAGGGGCAGTGTATTTACATAGAATAAAAATATGTGAGGGAAACAGTATACATCCTGTACCTTCACAGGGTCATTTAGGATAGTCTGATCAGAGAAGGCAGCATGAAGGAGATGGTATCTGATTTAAGTTACAAAGGTTAAAAATGTTCTCCGTATACAAAGAGCTAAAGGAAGACCATTTCAGGCAGAGAGGAAGGTGAGGGCTAAGCCTCGGGCGTTAGGAGTGAGAGCAGATACGGGAACAGGAAGCCGTCAGTAAGAATGGGGGTGAGGGATGGGGGCGGTGTGGGAGAAGTTGGAGCTGGACGTTCGGCCCTGCGTGACAGGGCAAAGGGCTGGGTCTTACTTGAGACTGATGCAAAGTCCTCCAGGGCAGCCACTTAAAATTCAGGGTGCAGAACAGACCACACGGGTGGCTCCTGGGGACAGGATTGCAGAGCTTCAGGTATTTTCCAGAGAGTAGCCTTCTTTGGGTGAGAGGCTAAGGCCTTGGTCCCCAGAGATTGGGCACGGAACCCTGCAAAAGGCCCTGCCTAAAGCAGACTTGGCTGGTCCTTGGTAGGAGAAAACCGTCTTCCTCCTGGGCTGGCGTCCAGATGCAGGTGGACGAGGAGCTTGGAAGCAAAGGGCTCCCGGGAGCAGTCCTCCAACTTCAGCTGTGGTGGATGAACCTGCAGCAGCTTCACCTGGGGACAGAAATGTAAATTTTCTGGCCTTACCACAGCCTTAGTGAATCAGAAACTCTGGGGTTAGGACCCAGCAGTCGTGTTTTAATGAACTTTTCAGGTGATAGTGATGAGCATGCAAATTTGAAAGCCCCTCTTTATAGGATATATTAGTGCCACCGGAAAGAACTTAACAGTTCTCCAGACTCAATGTTCTCAGTCTGCAGATGAGGGGACCCAGTTAAAGACAACTTAGTGGTGATCCTGTGCTGATGAGATCCTGGCTCTCTTGATCTTATTCTAAGTGCTCTTTATTCTTGGGTTTATGGATTTAAAGAATAAACAAAGCCCACTTTGTTTTTCTTGAAGGATCATTGTGATATTTATAAAAAGGAGGAGACAGATGGATATTTAAGAAGGAATAGTGCTGCGGTCTGCGAACTGAGTCTGCCTCATTTCTCCTAATATTATTTTCTCAGATAATTTAGAAAAGCAGTTTTAGTGTGAATAACCTGCTCCTTTCTCCCTGTCAGCGGTAGAAAAACAAAGTGTTTTGTCTTAGGTTACACCACTGAGACACTTAGCAAAGTGTAATTGCATTCTTTTATTTTTGCATTACTCAATATACTTGGCCTTGTTTTTGGATTGGAAGTCCTGGTACTCCCAAGTTATATTTATAAAGTCATTGTAGAAGGCAGAAGGTGGATTATTTTAAGGCCTGGTGTTTGTGCTTTCTCGTTTCTGTTTTGACCAAGAGAATCATAGCATTGCCCTCTTCCCTGGCTAAGTCCTGTTCACCTTTGATGTCTTAGGCTTCCAGATCACTTGTAACGTGCAGCCTTTTCTGACCTCTTGTTGAGTAGGTCACATTTCTCTGTTGATATTTCCCACTTGCTTGAATTGTTCCTGGTAGACTGTGGCCCTCATCAGGGCAGAGACCTCATTGGGTCACAATTTGAAGCTATACTCAGCTTTGAACACAGTATCTGGCCCAGGGTAATTACAGAATAAGTTAACCATCACGGGAATGCTTGCCCTCTTAATTGATTCATCATTTGTTACTTTCTTAACAAACCCCAGTTCTCAGAAGACATGGTGATAGATCTTTTCTAAAGGGACAATACACAGAATATTAAGACATGGTCCCATGGTGGAGACAAAGCTAAAAGTAACTATGTATTCAAGGAAATCCTAATGGGGGCTATTATAAGGTGTGAAGTACACTAGTCGGGATGTGTCATGCTAGCTGCCATGACTAACAGCCCACAGACCGGGAAAGCTTACCATAATAAAGATGTATGTCATGGTCCGTCTTGTCTGTGTGTGCCCATAGAACTGTCTCCGTCCTCTACTGGCCATGAGAACGTGGGCTCTCCACGCTCTTGGAGGAAGAACAGAGAACATGGTTGGTTTTTTCTGGGGGGGTGGTGAGCTTAGAAGTGGTGCAACTTGCTTCTGCTCCATCCAGTGGACAAGAAGTCAGACACATGGTTCCAAGAGTCAGGATAACAGGGCAACATAATCTTCCTGTATGCCCATGAAGAGGAAAATGCAATGGCACTGGTTATTATGTGATAATGCCGAGCATCATGTTACTTTGGTTTTGGCTGCTAATGTTTGATCACAATAAAGTGTAGCACCTCTTGTTTTTGTAGGCTGCTTGTCAATAAACACCCTTGTTTTCCCAGAGATCAGGAAGAGCCATGACCTTCAGAGGACCTTGATTGGTGTGTGTCACAAGGAAGATGTCTTTTATTTCATTCCCAAATGAAAGCCCATCTTCTTCTGGGGTGGGGCAGGGTGATTTGTTGATGATCCAGCTGTGGCTTGCCTTCATTCCACTGTAAGGTGGAATATTCTATCCCAGGTGGGAGTGTGACTACACCCAGGTTGGGTTTTCCATGGCAAGACCTGTTTGTGTTTGTTCTGCAACTGGCCCTTTCTTTCTCTTTTCCTCCTCAAGTTGACAGGTTTGGAGAAAAGAGCTTGCTGCTGGTGATGACGCACAAAATTTTCCCCACTTACTGTTGCTCTGGGCTTTCAGAGGACCCATGGGCAAATGCTTATGTCATAGGGAGAAAACTGAAGTTACTTTTAAGACTTCAGTTTTTTGTGTAGGTCTCCCGCATTGCAGGCGGATTCTTTACCAGCTGAGCCACGAGGGAAGCCCAGGAATACTGGAGTGGGTAGTCTATCCCTTCTCCAGCAGATTTTCCTGACCCAGGAATCCAACAGGGATCTCCTGCGCTGCAGGTGAATTCTTTACCAACTGAGCTGTCAGGGAAGCCCACTGTGTACTCATATCAGGTTATTTTTATCCAGAAGATAATATGGGGAATTTTTCATAATACATCTAAGTGGAGGAAAATATGTAATAAAGTGTTTACGATGCCCTGTATTCTTTTGTTTTTTTAGAGTGAGAGGCTGGACAGGGCCAGTGGAGATATGTAGTTGAGCTCAAGGCTGGAGAGATGTCCAGTGGCCAGATCATGAGGGCCTTGTATGGGCTAAGGGCAAGTTTTGATCTCTTTCCCCCCAAATACTGGGGAGCCATTGAAAGTATGCAAGTGCAGAGTGAGTGCAGGGTGAGTATACCCTCACGCGTGTGTGTGTCTGAGAGAGAGAGAACAGTGATGAGTGATGACTGCCTTTATCATGTGGTTTTTGACTGCTGGGGAAGGACCTCCACAGGTGAGGGTGAGTGTGGAGACAGCATGGAACCCTCTTCCATCTCCTCCCTCTTTCTGCTAAGTTACTTGTCAATCAGGAGCTCACCATTCCCATTTCAAAGCAGGGTAACACATTGGGGTAAGTATTTATGAAGTGCCAAGCTTCATGATTGTTACCTATGTTGTTTTTAAGGAGCCAATGACTTAGAATTGTTTTAAGTTATTGAAAGACAAAGTTATTGTGTGCCAGTGTGGAAAGAAGAGACAAAGTATAATTTTTGTATCAGGCAAATGATTTACAGTTATAATTCTCAAGTAATCAAGCTCTTTCTACAAAATTGTTCTTTGAAAGACTTAAAGTATAAAAAGTTAATTTACTTATAGACTCTCATGAAGAGGACTTTTTAAAAGTAAGGTGGACTGTTCAGAACGTTGCTTTGAGGAATCTTAATTCAGTGCATGAGATTTTGTAACTCTGTGTTTGGGACATGAGAGATGTCACGAATCTCTGCCCTTGAGACATTTCTGGTCTGAAAAAGAGGCAATCAAGCCATTAATGAACGAGTGTCAATGAATGCATGACAAATGTCTTCCTCTTTTTGAAGTTCAGATAGCTTTTTCATATTCTATAACCAATATTGGAGAAGTTGCTTTGTTTTGGAAAATAAAAACATAAACTATTTTAAAGAAAAATAGCACCTAATCCCATTTCCTCCAAGGCAAACTCTGTCCATTTTATTTTTTGTTTTTCTGATGCATATATTTAATATTTGTGCAATTGAGAGTCTACTTTAGTTATGATTCTTCTATCTTGCTTATTTTATGTCACATTATAACAATCATCTGCACACATTTCTCTATTCCCATAATTATTTTAATGACTATAAGATACTCTTTTGTCAGATTGGTTGGGCTATCGTTGACTTGCTTTTTTTACTCTGTTGGGATTGACATTTTAGGTAAAATAGATTGATAAAGTTTATCTCTTTTATGTCTTGAACCATCTTGTATACTTCACTGTTGTCATAAAACATTAATGGGGAACTTGAGTTTTTTTTTTTTTTTTTTAAAACATTTCTCTGTCTGTATATGTCTGTGAACTTTGCCATCCAAAAAAAATAGTGAACATTGTTACAACAACTTTACTTTCTTAGGAGAATAACAGAAGATATTTGATGAGTTTTTTTTTTATGGCATATCCTATCATTGGACATGTAGCTCCTATGCTGAAGTTGGTTAATAAAGAACATCCTCCAAATCCAAGAAAACTCTTTGATTCTAATGTGGGAGAACTTTGTGCCTGATTTTGGAACTTCCAGAGGTTGCCATTTCTTGCTCCCAGCACACCCTTCTGCAGTGACATTTTAAATCTACAAATTATTTATTTTTCTTAGTTTTTTTTAAAAAAAGTCCTTATTATAAGGTTATTTTAAAGTGACTGTTGTAACCTTTACCTTAAGACAAGGACTTGATTATGCTGGTTAAGAAGAATCATCAGCGTTTTCTTCTGTTACAGTGGCACAATTTCCCATTACTTTACATAGGAGAAATGGCAGTGTGTAAAACTTCCAATCAATTTCCTAAGGCAGAAGTTAGCCTTAGAAATGATAGTGATGATCGCTTTGTAATACATAAAAATAATGTGTTTAACAGCTGAAACTAATAAAATAAGTCAAATTATACTTCCAACAAAAGTAGGGTGATGAAAAAAGAAAAAACAGTTGGCAATTTATGGTCCTGGGGTCACATCCAGCCCACTACCTGCTTCTGTAAATAAAGTTTTATCAGAACACAGAACCCATTTGTCTACTTTTCCCCTTTGGTTGCTTTCCTACTGCAGTGGGAGAGCAGGGTAATTGTCAGAGGGAACTTAGAACTGCTGCCAAAGCTACAGAGTCTAAATTATTCACTGTCTGGCCCTTTAACGAAAAAGGTTGCTAACCCCTGTTCTCAAATATGACCAAAGTATAGTAAAGTGCCTTATATATACTTCATAACCATCACATTAAGAATGTAAAAATGTTTAAAATATTGATTTGTTACCAATTAATATGGCCTCAACATGCATTTGTTATTATTTTTTTTAATGTGGATTTTTATTTTAAATCACCAAGAAAATCTGTGACACTTACCTTTTGTTGCTGGCTTTTCAAAACCTCTGTAGAAGTTTCTGGCGTTCTTCTGATTATATTGGCACTGGGCACTTTCTCCTCACACTTTTAATTGAAAATATTGTATTATATTTTAGAGCATGTCATGAACTTTGTTCTTTTATAAGCAACAACCAAAAGTGGTTGAGTTAGAAATAAGTGTATTCTGTAAATTTTGGATATTAAGAGCCAAAGAGGCATTCACCTAAGAAAATGTCTGCTGAATCGACATTCCCTAACATCAGCTCATATTTCACTTCTTAGAGGCTCAGTGTTCTTATCCATAAATTGGGAATTGGATCTCTTCACAAGGCTATGTGAAGATGAAGTGAAGAAAGATACACTTGACACATTTGGGGGCACATTAGCTGGCTGTCCCCTTTCTCTTTTCTAGGCTTAGTGTGATTAGAGGAGCTGATAATCACAATTGTAACATACCTTTAGGGATTTTTCCAAATTTACCAATTTACATGTGGTATTCCTAAGAATCAAGTATAATTTTGGAACCAGGTTCAAATTAGAAAAGGTCTGTGTATTTGAATATGAGATACTTGCAGTTGTAACAAACATTTCTGAGTCTCGGAGGCTTTTCCTAATGTAGGTATTACTTGTGAGCCACCTCCATCTAGTGGGGTGGGGATTGGGATGTGGTGGTCTGCTCCATGTGGTGTTTCAGGGACCTTGACTCTTATCACCCAGTGACTCTACCATCTTGCAGGCGCTGGAGTTCTGCCCCGGACCCCTGGGCCCACAACCCAGGGAAGAGAGAGGGCATTAGAGATAGTGCAGGAGGCTTCTGGGTCAGGATGAAGTAACACACCCACTTTCATCTATTTGGCCAGAACTCAGCTGCAAGGACCCACCTAGCTGGAAATACATCCCATCTGTGCACCCAAGAAATGGGTGGAGATTTGATGAACATTTAACCAGTCTCTGCCAGCCTGACCACATCTTCTTGAGTTATTTAGCAGGACACATACTTAAGGCCTAAACTGCACAGAGATTGACACTAGTAATGCCAGAACCCTTCTTTCACAGGTACCTGTGTAAATAACATAGGGAGACAGTCATGCTGGGTAGGGACAATCGATCTGTATACTTGTTTAAATAAATTTTTAAAATTCACCTGGGATCTGAATCTTCCCCCACATTTTGTATGCCATTTACATAGTTTGGCATTGTGAAATCACAGGTCTTTCATAGAGTCGGTTTAGAGATACATGCATAAGAAATATTGCATGCAGTGGCATTTTCATTCCCAAAGTGGTCTATGTGGACTTGTATTTATTTTGCTGTACTGTAAAAGCAGAAGTCATACACAGTGTTGATTGGAATTTTTATCCACGTGGACAGATAGAACATTTGTTGCAATACTACCACTATCATTTACTTCAAAATGCACATCTTAGAATGAACCAGATCAGGACCATTTTCAATTTTTTAATACCTCTCGTGGATCTATGCACACCTTTTTAAAGTTATTCCTTTTAAATGATGACTATATGAATATTTTAGGATTATAATCACCATTAAACGAAGGACAAAATTTATCATACCAAAATAGAAATTTAATTTAAAGTAGAAAGAACTTGATTGCAAGGTTTAGTAGACTGGAAACAAGACACATGAGAGGATATTAAAGCACACTTTTTAAAAGACCTTTAAGAGTACAGGTTTACAATAGATTTGGAAAAAACACAGTTGTATTTAGTAATGTTCGCGAAGCTCATGTTTGAGACAGTCTCATCAAACTTTTGTAAGGTTGAAAAGAACACTAAAAGCAAACCAATTTTTTGGTCATTCCATGAAAAAAAGTAGCTTTAAAAAAATCTTTATTCAGTACCATAAAGGTGGTGAAGTGTATTTGAGATAGAAGTTGCTCTTAACCTTAAGGTGATTCTGTGGCTTTGGTGAAGAGTCAAGCTTGTACATGGCCATAGGTGATTAAAAATATTCCTTTCACTTTTCTTGGAACTCTTGGCATTTCCTACTACCTGTCACTTTGTCCTTGACGAAATTTGAGGCCGAAAACAAGTAATTGACAAGGATGGTTTTCCAATCAGCTGTTCCTCATTTTTTCTCGGGCGATCCTTTGTTATATTCGAGTTCAGATTTACTATTCATGAACCACATTTTAATCAGTGACCATATCCGACAAATGGAAGCTAAACGCTGGTTAGTATGTTGAAAATAAACACAAGACTCTCATTAATGTCGCGGTCTGAATAATTAGTTGAGCACCGTGTACCGAGCTGTGGCGAAAGCAAGCTGGCTTCTCGCCGGAACGACAGGCTGACAGCCGCGTCCTGGAGTGTGGTCATTAGTGTGCCCCACCATCAGCATCGTGTTACTGTGTCAAATTAGTCAGTGTCCCCTTAGGAGAGGAGCTGGACCTGCAAATTATCCTCCCACAGCCCTGCAAACCGTGTTTGTGAAACCTGCGATCAAGTGCGGGCAAATTATTAACATGGCTCATAAATTAACTAGTTTACAGGCTTATAACATTTTACAAGTAGATAATAAAGGGTAGAAAAGTTTTCCAATTGCTCTGCCCTGATGTGAGGGCTGTGATCCGCCGACGTTTCCCAGAGAAGCCCACAGCTGATGGGTTTTGAAGAGGAGCAAACCCATGGAGTGTCATACCGAATGTCTGGAAAATGTAGGCCCTGAGAGGAAGCCAGTGTAAATCCATTGGAAACAATATAATTAACTTCGTTATCTCATTGCTCTGATGAGTCCATGACAACAGTCCTCTTTCTTGTGGTGGCAGTTGCTCATTAATGAGGTCACCAATTAAGTTTGAACTTTGCCAACTGAAATTATCTGGAAAAATATTTTTGATGCATTCTTATCATGCTCTTAAGCTGCCTTGTTGAAGGGGAATAATGCTAACACAGCATGTTAAACTCATATGAGAATGATGACTCTGAAGCTGTAATGTATTTGACAAACAGTTTATATTCACATTGATAGCTGATACCTAGAAAACAGAGTGTGGCCCAATCTGGCCTGAGTTTCTCTCTTATCAAGAAAAAGCAGTCCCTGGGAGCCCCACTGCTAACTCTGCTCTGAGCCCTGGTAGACAGACAGCCCACATAGTTTCCGGAGATACACGACTATTCAAATCATAAAGCTTCATACATCTCCTTTTCGGTTTCAACTTCTCTGTCTGATTAGATTAGAAGACACGTAGGTTCACAGACTCTTGTCTGAGTGTACTGTTACGAGGAAGCAACACACACACACAGGGAAGAGGTCATGCTTTTTGCTCCTCCTGTAGTTCCGTTTCCCCCGGAGCAGGACCCTCCTGTTGTCTTCAGGGTTCTAAGCTGTCATCATCATCTCAGGGATCTGAGCAGAAGCGGCCTGGCATGGAAAACCTTGCTGCTCACTGCTATTCTCAGAAACTTCCTGAACCCGCTTGAGGATGAGTTAGCTTGTCTGTCAGCCACTTCAGCTTACTTGGCAGTGGGTTTGGTGAATACTCCCCTCATAAATACCCACCCCAGCCACGAAGATGCACCGTCTCAGCACACCTGAGCGTGCGCACAGGCTGATGGAGCTGCGGGGTCACAGCCTTCTTCTGCAGTTCAGATGCGGTGGGAAAGAGCTGTAGCCTTTCGCAAGTGAGAGTTGGTGTGTGGATGCAAAGGAGATAGCTTGTCTTTTTTTTTTCTTTTAAATAAGGTACTTATGTACGTGTGTGTGTGCACATAAGCATGTTACACACATGTGTGGGTCTGTGTCTTCTCTGGTGCTTCTACTGGACACACTGGGAGAGACTAAAGACCAAAACCCAAAGGAAAATCTTCATTAGGACTTACGGATCATCTTACCCTTATTTCTCAGGATGAGGTAACACTGGAGTTCTGAGAAGTTACACCCCCAAGCTAGAAATGTTTGGAGTTAGAGGAATCAAACTTCCTAAGTAAATAAAAATGCCTTTGAGAGCGGCAGTTTTACTTGGCTCTATGATGTTTCACACTTTTCTGCTATAATTGTGTACAGAGCTCAGATTAGGAGCTAACAGAGTGCTGATTCTAGAACAGAAAGGACAAAATAGATGCTTGTATGTGCAGATCCTCCACTATATACTGAACGTGAAAGCCATGCGTCAATAAGGAAGACCTGAGGCTTACACGAATGTGTTACTTTTGAAGCATTAAAGTTTTTCACTTCCTTTGCTTAACCTCTTCTGTTTTTGGTGTTTTTTTTTGCTTTCAGTGTCCCTCTGTATGTTGCAGTCCTGTGGCATTATGCATGCCCTCAACCAGTGACCTCCAGACTTTTTATGGCTGTGAGACACATTAAAAATTCAGGGTAAGTGACAAACAGCACTTGTATTGTGTACTGATCAAAAAGTGCCATCCACCCTTGCAGGTGACATGATATTGGGGGTAGTAATCCCTCAGAAGATAATGGAATGCCCCATTATCTATCATGAGTTCCAAAACCAGCAGGAATAGGTTTATTCCATTCCATGATAGCTTTATGGCTTTGCAGTATAGGATTTGTAACTTGGATCACATGTATGGAAGTGTGATGCAATAAAGGGTTGGCAAATTTTGTCTCTAAAGGGCCAGATGGTAAATATGGTCAACCTCATGGACTGTGGTCAGCATAGAGAGTAGTGTGTTGTAGTGTCTCTTGCAGCTAGTCACCTCTGCTGATGTAGCATAAAACTACCATAGATAATAGATAAACAAATGGGCATAAACTGTGTTCCAATAAAACTTTGTTTGCAAAGCCAGGTCAAGAACCATATTTGGCCTAAAGGCCATAGGTTGTAGACCCCAGATCTAATGGCAAATAGATGGGGAAACCGTGGAAACAGTGGCTGACTTTATTTTTCTGGGCTCCAAAATCACTGCAGATGGTGATTGCGGCCATGAAATTAAAAGGCCCTTACTCCTTGGAAGGAAAGTTATGGCCAACCTAGACAGCATATTAAAAAGCAAAGACATTACTTTGTCAACAGAGGTCCATCTAGTCAAGGCTATGGTTTTTCCAGTGGTCATGTATGGATGTGAGAGTTGGACTATAAAGAAAGCTGAGCACGGAAGAATTGATGCTTTTGAACTGTGGTGTTGGGGAAGACTCTTGAGAGTCCCTTGGACTGCAAGGAGATCCAACCAGTCCATCCTAAAGGAGATCAGTCCTGGGTGTTCATTGGAAGGACTGATGCTGAAGCTGAAACTCTGATACTTTGGCCACCTGATGTAAAGAGCTGACTCATTTGAAAAGACCCTGATGCTGGGAAAGGTTGAGGGCGCGAGGAGAAGGGGACGACAGAGGACGTGGTGGTTGGATGGCATCACCGACTCAATGGACATGGGTTTGGGTAAACTCCGGGAGTTGGTGATGGAGCCCTGGTGTGCTGTGGTTCATGGGGTCTCGGAAGAGTCGGACACGACCGAGCGACTGAACTGAACTGACTAAACTGAACTGATCTAATGCATCAAAGGAGATAAATGACCTAGAATCAAGATAGCTCACTGGGTAGCAGTCTTGAGCAATCTTGAGCAAACAGTTTATCAGAATGAAATGGGAATTAAAAAAACACCTGCATTTGCTACTGAGGTAAGAGTAGAATGTAGTTGTAAGGATGAATCATCACATAATGTACATGAAAGGACTTTGAAAATTTTGAAATTCCTTACAAATGTAATGGATGCTCTAGACCATCATTCTGCTTCACGCTTTTAATCACATTGGGCTTTCATGAGCTAGATCAGTGTGAGGGAAAGCTCTTTTATTTTCTAAGTCATGTGGTTTGTCTCTATGTTCCTTCAGTTTTGAAATGTTGCTTTAGTAGCAAATATGAATGAAGAGTTATATGGATACATTATGGAAGGCTAAAGATCAAATGCCAATGAGAAACTATTAAATTTCCTTTAATCATCAAATTTGGAGAGTGTTTTCAGATCTTCCACCTTTAAAATAGCTTTGGATGTCTCCAAGTGTGTTTGAATTTCACAAGTCTTGCATGTCAAAACATAGAGACAGGTTCAGCAAATATGCTTCCCTGGACTAGTGGTACTAATTAAGAGAGAAAGTCATACTTAAACAAACAGTTTGATGAATAGAGGGGTAATCAGAATCTCAATTCATGAATTTTCTAGTTTTTTTTTCTGACAAAATGTAGGATAATCTTTAGCTATGTTTTTATGTCTTTATATCAGATAAGAATGATTTTCTAGTAACACATGCAAGTATGTAAGTTTTAAAAGCTTGGTAGTATTTTCTCTGTCATAAAAGATATCAAGGGGAGAGCAATCTGTGTTTCCTGTCTTTGTGCCATCTCTGCTTGCTTGTTCAAATGTTGTTTATTTTCAAGGTCACATTATGGCTGCTGCCTCTCCAGTCATTACTTCTACATCCTGAAAGAGGCAACATTACAGCAAGTAAAAAGAGTAGCCTTCCCAGCTGAGGAAGTCCTCTTTAAATAACTTTCCGTGAAGTCTTACTCGATGGTTTCTACTTACATCATTTTAGTCACCATTAACATAAGAGTGTCTGATACTTACATCCTTAGACTTGAAGAATTTGATGTACTAGATCAATTCCAGGCTCTAGTAGTAATGAAGAAAGGGTGTATGTTTATTGAGCAACAATTGTGGTTACTTACATAGGATCATGCTATCAGTTTTTCTTCCATGTCTAGTTTTTATTTATTTTGATGAATGCCTTCTTTCTTCTACTGATTTGGTGTGTGTAACATCTTACTTGAACTTTATATGTATGTTTGAACTTCAGCTTATTCAATTCTCAGCAGAGATACGTATCTCAGTAAATATTTTAGGGCTATAATATTATTACTGCAAGTGCCATGGCAAATTCTAAGAAAGAAATTTCTGTCTCAAGAGAACTATCAACCAAAATTTAAACAGCCAAATTTGTGAATGGATTTTCTGTCCTTTGGATGAAAGGTTTTGTTAAAGCCTGAGTACTAATGTGAAATCAGAGCTGAATATTCAATGGAAAAGCTGATGCTAAAGCTGAAACTCCAGTATTTTGGCTACCTGATGTGAAGAGCTGACTCATTTGAAAAGACTCTGTTGCTGGGAAAGATTGAAGGTGGGAGGAGAAGGGGACGACAGAGGATGAGATGGTTGGATGGCATCACCGACTCAATGGACATGAACTTGAGTAAACTTCAGGAGTTGGTGATGGACAGGGAGGCCTGGAGTGCTGCAGTTCATGGGGTCGCAAAGAGTCGGACACGACTGAGCGACTGAACTGAACGAGTGCCAGTGTGAGGTCCTAGGACATACTGGCCCTCACTTAATTGTGTTCTTCCCAGTATGTGTGCGGGCTGTCACTGATGACTTTATACTGTCTCTCAGAGTCTGGACAATGCTCTCTGCTCTGCATCTCTGATTTTGCTGTTTTGCTGTATATCTGGTGAAAGCTTCCCTTGGAGGATGGGGGCGACCTGTGAATCATTCTCGTTTCTCTATTCCAGGTTGGTCTGGACTTTATTCTTGTGACAATTACTATCTCGCTGAATGAGACTTCCCTTTACTTCCTAATGTAGTCTGCCTATACTAGTGGTAGATGCTCGTGGGACATGGTAGCTGATGCACTCCTAGACATGTACTGAATGCCTGCTGTAGATACAGGAGAGCAATATGGGCAAGAGGGTCTACACTGCAATTAAATCAGCTGAGATTCAGGTTCTACCTTTTCTGTTTACTGGCTGAGTGAACCTGGAGGGTAAGTTACTTAACCTTTCTGGGCCTTGGCCTCCTCATCTGGGAAATGGGGATAGAGATAGGAGATAGATTCCTGTAGCAAATTACTGAGATGGTATGTGTAAAGAGCTTAGTGCAGTTTCTGGTTGGTAAAAAATGTCAGTATTGTGCCACACACCCGGGATGAGGTGGTGGAAATCCCTGTCTTTGAGGAGTTTTTACCATCCTCTGGTTAGTTCATTGGTTCTTATTTTACTGGCAGACAGTGTATATTTCACAATCATCACGTCTTGCCTAGCATACACTTGGAAGTTTAAGCGAAGCCCCAAGAGGTGACTTTGATGCCCAGTGTCAAGTACACTGCAACCATGTATGGAGCAGACAGCGGCTAACAGGACTTAGATCCCTGGGTCCTCTTTTGACAGTTTCCCCTGAGAGGCATGCAGTGGTTTTTTTATTCCATTTTTTACTTACTCAGACAATGGGCCTGCCTAGCAAGCAGAATTCACTAACTGATTTCAAGTTGATATTGCTGATGATAATCTGAAACTCAAGGTTTCACTCATGCAGGCTGACACTACACAAGGTTGGTCTGGCCTAGCCCCATCCCCGGCCCTGCCTCTGTGCTGAGTCTACAGAGCAGCCTCTGGTCCCTCACACATCTTGGGACTGGCCCTTGGAGGATAGTGGTGTCTGCACACAGAAGCTGCTGCGTGACTGTGACTGAGACTGTCAGCAGTACTCATAGACGGCTCAGCTGGCAGCGTGTCCCAGAGACTTGACCATGGCTCTCTATTGAGTGGACTTTCCAGGTGGAGCTAGTGGCAAAGAACTTACCTGCCAGAGTGAGGAACCTGAGAGACGCAGGTTTGATCCCTGAGTTGGGAAGATCCTCTGGAGGAAGAAATTCTCCAGTCTTCTTACCTAGAGAATCCCATGGATAGACGAGCCTGGCAGACTATAGTCCGTTAGATTGCAAAGAGTCAGACAGGACTGCAGCGACTTAGCAAGCATGCCTGTCTGTTGAGTAGTTGATTCTGTGAAAGAGATGACTTGAAGATCTTGCTTTTTCAAGAGACTCGTGGAAACTGCATTTTTGCTCTGTGGTTTCAAATATTTTATTTACACACTGTTACCAGGTTCAGATGTCATAAAATCTCTCTTGCCTCTGGACCATGGGATTCTTTCCCTGGAACAACTTCTGTGTTTCACAGGGCTAACCCCTCTTCTCATCTTTTTTTGTTCAGTTCAAATATCAGCTTCTTGAAGTGACCTTCCCTGACTACCCACATTACAGTTGATTTCCCTCCACGCCCCCAACCCCCTACTCTGAGGCATCCAAGACCCTTGTGTGTTTCATTTACTACAGCTTCTGGCACTTTCTAAATAAACCTCTTTACCAGGCAGTAAGCAAGGGGCAGGTAGGTCTGTCTGATTGAGTGTGGCTTCCTTGTGGCCGACAGTGCCCAGTCAATAGTAGGCAGGCTGGCAGTCAGCTTTCATTGAATCGGTCAGAGGATATTTGGGATTTCCCTGTGGATTTTTGTAATTCATACCACCTAAGGTCAGTTTTCATTCCAGTCCCAAAGAATGCTCAAACTACACAATGCTCAAACACAATTGCACTCATCTCACACGCTAGTAAAGTAATGCTCAAAATTCTGCAAGCCAGGCTTCAGCAATACGTGAACCATGAACTTCCATATGTTCAAGCTGGTTTCAGAAAAGGCAGAGGAACCAGAGATCAAATTGCCAACATCCACTGGATCATCGAAAAAGCAAGAGAGTTCCAGGAAAACATCTATTTCTGCCTTATTGATATGCCAAAACTTTTGACTGTGTGGATCACAATAAATTGTGGAAAATTCTGAGAGATGGGCATACCAGACCACCTGAAACACCTCTTGAGAAACCTATATGCAGGTCAGGAAGCAACAGTTAGAACTGAACATGGAACAACAGACTGGTTCCAAATAGGAAAAGGAGTACGTCAAGGCTGTATATTGTCACCCTGCTTATTTAACTTAAATGCAGAGTACATCATGAGAAACGCTGGGCTGGAAGAAGCATAAGCTGGAGTCAAGATAGCCGGGAGAAATATCAATAACCTCAGATATGCAGATGACACCACCCTTATGGCAGAAAATGAAGAGGAACTAAAAAGTTTCTTGATGAAAGTGAAAGAGGAGAGTGAAAAAATTGACTTAAAACTCAACATTCAGAAAACTAAGGTCATGGCATCTGGTCCCATCACTTCATGGGAAATAGATGGGGAAACAGTGGAAACAAGTGTCAGATTTTATTTTTCGGGGCTCCAAAATCACTGCAGATGGTGACTGCAGCCATGAAATTAAAAGACGCTTACTCCTTGGGAGGAAAGTTATGACCAATCTGGATAGCATATTAAAAAGCAGAGACATTACTTTGTCAACAAAGATCCGTCTAGTTAAGGCTATGGTTTTTCCAGTAGTCATGTATGGATGTGAGAGTTGGACTGTGAAGAAAGCTGAGTGCCGAAAAATTGATGCTTTTGAACTGTGGTGTTGGAGAAGACTCTTGAGAGTCCCTTGGACTGCAAGGAGATCCCACCAGTCCATCCTGAAGGAGATCAGTCCTGGGTGTTCATTGGAAGGACTGATGCTGAACCTGAAACTCCAATACTTTGGCCATCTCATGTGAAGAGTTGATTCATTGGAAAAGACCCTGATGCTGGGAGGAGTTGGGGGCAGGAAGAGAAGGGGACGACAGAGGATGAGTTGGCTGGATGGCATCACTGACTCAGTGGACATGAGTTTGAGTAAACTCCGGGGAGTTGGTGATGGACAGGGAGGCCTGGCGTGCTCGATTCATGGGGTCGCAAAGAGTCGGACATGACTGAGTGACTGAACTGAACTGAACTGAACTGAAGAGGTCTGCATCAGGGTGAGAGAATAAGAAAACAAAGAAACCCGTCCAGGTCGCCTTTATTATAGGAGTGGAATCCTACCCCCCGGGTTTTCTCTTGGTAGCTTCCTCTCTACATTGTACGAGGTTTGGGTACTCTGTGTGTCCCATCCGGAAAGGGTTATACATTATCTTCCCCATGAAGACAGAATCATTTGCTGTCTGGTCCTAAAGCTTATGGTGGGCAGTACAAGGTAATTAAGGACATTGAATTGCAAGCTCAAATCCCATCACTCTCATTCCCTGTTTCTTTGTTCTTGGACACATGTCTCTCCCTGCTCCCCTCTCAGTATACTTACCTGAGGGTGGGGAACTAGCATGCCTCAGCTCATGGTGTTCATGCAAGGATTCAGTGAAATAATATGTGTACAGTGCTTTGTATAGGGACTGGAGCACAATCATGACGCTGTTGACTTAGAAAGATTATCAAAACAGTACTGGGAACCTCACTGGCAAAACCCATATTGCACTCTCTTGCGATCATTTTAATGGGGGAAAAGATGATGAAGAGCCTTAACTCCCTGCTAGAGTCACTCATTTCACGCACTGAGTGAACTTTAAAAGGTGCAACATGAGCAAGGAGTGGGATGAACTGTCTTACTCTTGTTGTTGACGTGTTGACTCTTGGATGTTAGGGATCTGTTTCAGATCAGGCCAGTTATAAACCGCAGATGCTGGGACGGCTCAGTGTTTGAAGCCTGATCCGCATCCGAAACCCATTGTGAGTTTGCGGAGTTCAGGGTCTTGCAGTATCCGTACCCTGCCTGCCTGGGGAGATGTTTCATCCTTAAGTTAATCAGAGCTTGTTTGATCCCCTGCCTTGTTATAGACCAAGTCTTAAGTTGGCTGTAAATTCTAATTAAAAAAGAAATTGCACTCTTGATGGATTGGTCCTAAAAGTTTGCATAGTTCTTTTTTGATAGAAAATTCAAGTCTATATTGAAAGGACGTAGAAATATATGTCTTTCATTGAGCTCTGACTTCTTTCACTTGCGTAAGGCAGAGGGTATGTTAACAGTTGTTGTGTTGTTCGCTGGGCCAGATTGAACTGTGCTGTTCATTGTGCGTTTTCTGGGTGGAAGCCGAAGCACAGAGACGGACTTATCTCTCTCTGTATCCCACAGCTTTTAGTGGTAAGAGATGGCATTTATGTAATCATACTCTCTCTTCTTTATTTGTGGAAAGGTTATCAAATAAAAGAACCATGAATTTTTCTTGATTTATAATTTGTACCCTCTCAACTTGAAAAAAAAAAAGCATGAGCGAAATACAGTTTAGGGCATCAGATTTGGTTCCTAGTACCCTTTTTAGAAACAAAAAATGTAAAGTTCAATAAGCAGGAGTTAAGTGAAGCAAATGATTAAGGAAAAACTTTTATTAGACTTATAACAACCCTTGGAGTGGCAAAGACCCAGGATTTTTCCATCTTGAAAAACATGCAACATCCCTGTCTGCCAAATACCATTTCAGAAACTAAAACAGCAATCACAAACGGGGAAACCAATCCATGTAATTGGAGACTTCATTCATGTTATTTACATGAGAATCCTGGTAACCTGGATCAGCCCTTATGCAGCCCTCTTCTCAATATCCTGATGCGTGAGTGATAGCGGGAAAGACTAAGAATGTTCTGAGGGTTTTTCTCTGATGTTTTGAAATGTTGCTGTGTTTTCTGGGTCCAGTTCAGTGTACCTCTCAGGGCCTGGCGAGTCTGGTTATGATGCTCTGGGGCTTGAATTTCTCTTTACTTCCTCTTACGGTCGTCATTCATCTTTTACCCTGAGTGTTCCAATTAGAAGAGATGGTACCTCATCTTTGCCCATATATGTCCCAGATCATTCATTACCCGTGACACCAATGCATTCCTCCACTTCTGACTCAGTTCTTAAACATAATTAAAAAAAAAAAAATCTGGGTAATATTCCAATGTGTAAAATTCCCACGCCTTCTTTATTTATTCATCTGTCAGTGGGCATTTAGGTTGCCTCCATGTCCTGTCTTAATTGTTAATAGTACTGCAGTGAACCTTGGGATGCATCTCTGTTTTGAATTATGTTTTTCTCGGGGTATGTGGGATTGCTGGGTCATATAGTAGTTATGTTTTTAGTTTCCTAAGGAATTTTCATACAATGGAATATTACTCAGCCATAAACAGTAACAAAATTGGGTCATTTGTAGAGATGTAAATAGACCTCGAGTCTGTTATACAGAATGAAGTAAATCATGAAAGAAAGACCACATATCATTTATTAATGCATATAAGAAAATAGTACAGATGGACTTACTTGCAGGGCAGGAATAGAAATGCAGATGTAAAGAATGGCCACACGAGCACCGTGGGGTAGGGTGGGATGATTGAGAGATTGGAATTGACATATATACTCCAGCATGTGAAAAGCGGACAACTGCAGCATAGCACAGGTAGCTCAGCTGGGTGCTCTGTGGTCACCTAGGTGGGTGGGATGGAGGTTGTGGGAGGATGTCCAAGAGGAAGGGGATATATACACACACAAATATAGCCAATTCACTTCATTGTACAGCAGAAGTCAACAAAATATCATAAAGCAACTATACCCCAAAACAAAAACACCCAAAAGAGGGAAAAAAAAACAAACCTAGAATAAAGCATGCTTAGACCTTCTTGGCTTTCTGTAGCTGTAAATGCCCAGAAGAAGGTTGCATTTCATGTTATTACCAGTCCTGGTGTATGTAGTTTCCCCATTCTTCTTCTAAATAATGAGACAGAAAAGTAGAATTTTCAGGCCGGAAAACTTAATAGTGAGAAAGTCTAAAAACCAGCAGTGAGGAGAAACACTTTAATTTGTAAGACGTCTACCCTATAATAGCTGCCTTTACTGGGAGCTTATGTATAAACTCACACAAACTCTATGAGACAGGTACAATTCTAAAAAGTCCGTTTTACAGATGAGGAAACCAAGGTGTTCTGAGGTGAAATGACTCCCTCAGACTTCTCTGCTTGTTACAAATCGAGCTGGGATTTGAACCCAGCTACCCTTCCTCTCTTGCCATGGCTCCTAACCACTACACCATATTGTCTTCACCTTGTAGGCATTTTCTCAGGGTATTAATTTTGCAAGCATGGTTTTGTGTTAACATGCATTTTTCACTCTGGGGCTGCATGTTGAGACTTCATGCTTCCATGTCAGCTAACTGGATCTGTTTAATCTTGGTAGACTTTTTCAAATGCTTTAATTCTTTTTGCTAGTACAAGAGCTATGGGAAATAAAAGCATGTCCTGGTGCGATTCAGAACAAGGACAGCCACTTAATTGGCGTTCTCCAGTCTTTAACTGGGCATGCCTGTTAAGACATTCTCTCTAGATCTTTGAGTCATTTTTCTCTGGTACATTATTTTAATTAACCTCATCTCTGCAGCCCTCATTTTATTTCATGTTAGCCTCTGACCACTCAATGATTGATTTATTCCGCTCAATCACCTGTATGGAAAAGTGTGGCAATCGAGAGGGCCCCCTTCCCAAAGCAGCAGTCTTGTACCTGGGACTTCTTCCCAGCAAGCAGATTCAGAATTTGTTTTGTTTTTAGTTGTTGAGATACATTCACTTTGAAGGCTGTTAATTTACCGGGGTGAAGATTTGGATACTTAGAGGTAACACTGGCCAACAATTAGGAAGTCTTTGGTTGCCTGGTCAATAGAGTCGCAGAGGCAGAAGCCGTATGCCAAGGACTTTGATGTTCAAAAATAGAGAGGATAGATTTTAAAAAATAAAATATTTAACTTGACACTATATATAAAAGCCAGTTGCAAAAGACCAACAATTATGCTGCTTTTACTTGAGGGGTTTGAAGTACCTGTAATCTCTCTGTTCACACAAACAGCAGACCATTTTTAATATCTGTGTCTTAAAGTACTGAGCCCACCACTTGTTAGATCTCTTGGGTAACACTTGTGACCAGCTCAGGCATAAAGAGGAATTAACTGGCTCATGATTCTGAAAAGTTGGCTAGTAAAGTGAGCTCAGGCGCATCTGCAGTAGGGGTCGGATCATGCTCTCGAGTCTTGGTCTCAGAATCTTGGCTGTGCGATGCTCTGTGTTTCTTTCATTCCTGGAAGTGTTGACCAGACTGTGGCAGATAACCATTCTTCAGTCTGCTTTCATACAAACTCCAGCAGAAAGGCATCTTTTCTGACGAGTTCTAGCAGCTCCCATAAAATTTGGATGTTGCTGGTTCTGTGATTGATCCCTTGTGTACCATGTGCCTGTCACAGAAATACTCTCTCTGGTTGGAGCAGGGCTAGATGGGGGGAGCTGTGAGGGGTCTGTAGCATGGAGTGGGTCATGCGCTTGTCTCAAGAGGTAAATGACCTTTCATCTGCACAAGATGATGGAAAGTGGGTGAAAGGGGTGCTGATCTCAGAAGAGGGGGACAGTATTTTAGGAAGATAGAGTGCATATTGTACTTTTTTTAAAAAAAAACACAAAGAGGCCCTTTTTTGTTTTGTAATAATTTCAAACTTACGGAGAAGTAGCATGAGTAGTTAAGGAATTTTCCAAAAGAAATCCTTTGCCTAGATTCAACATTTTGCTCCTTGGCTCTACCATTTTTCATCCATCTGCCTCTAGAATATACATACACATATTTATACTTATACATAACTGATTTTCAGAACCATTTTAAGAATTGATTACAGATGTCATACCCTTTTATTCCTAAATAAATCACTGGGTTTTTCCTAAGAACAAGGACATTCTTTTTCATAACAACAGTACAGTGATTAAAAGTGAAGTCGCTCAGTAGTGTCTGACTCTTCATGACCCCATGGGCTGTAGCCTACTAGGCTCCTCTGTCCATGGAATTTTCCAGGCAAGAGTACTGGAGTGGGTTGCCATTTCCTTCTCCAGGGGATCTTCCCAACCCAGGGATTAAACCTAGGTCTCCCGCATTGCAGGCAGATGCTTTACCATCTGAGTCACCAGGGAATGATCAAAATTAAGAAATAATATTGATGCAGTATTAATAAATTATAGTCTAACGTCAATCCCTATTCAAATTTGATCCCATTGTACCAGTCATGTCTTTTATGACTATTTTTTTTCCTTGTCCAGGATCACTCAGAAAGGCACGGTACTTGATGAATAGTAAAGACAAAGAATTACAGAGTTGGAAGGTACCTTTAAATATATTATAGCCCAGCTACCCACGAGTGTCATCTGAGATGTTCCTCATGAAGGTGTCTGTCTAATACTTGGGCATCTCCACTGACATTTACTGTGAGGAGGTG